>NC_041393.1:481006085-481039337 GCF_002162155.2 Triticum dicoccoides | reverse complement strand
CGATCGGCTTCAGTTAGCTGCAGTAGCCAAGGAATCGCTCGATCGGGTTCAGTTAACAGCCATCGATCGATCGCTCGGGTTCAGTAACACGTAGCCTGCAATGCAATCACTCGGGTTCAATTAGAGCCCAACGCCTCGCTCGGGTTCAGTTAGAGCCAACACCTCGCACACACACGCGTATGTGTACGAGAGAAACACGCATCACTCGGCCCCCGACCTGGACGGCCCAAAGAATGTCATGCAGCTGCGTCTCCGGCCCGCCCAGGATGAAATCGCATTTTCTGTCATGATTTTTTGTCATAGAAGTAGGATCCCACCACATCTATGATGATACCAGGTTTTGTCACAATTATCATCATAGAAGTATCATATGTATGACAGAAAAAAATTTCGTTCGGCCCAAAATGTCACGGATGTGTCTTTTTTTGTAGTGTGATATGTTGACACGTGGACCGGCCCATCAAGTTTAAATGGGCCGGCCCAACTGAAGGCCCACAAGATTTTGCGGACCATAATGGGCCGGCCTAGCTAAAGGCCCATGAGATTTTGCGGACCATAATGGGCTGGCCCAGCTAAAGGCCCACAAGATTTTGCGGGCCATAATGGGCCGGCCCAGGTAAAGGCCCACAAGATTTTTTTTGTGCCATAATGGGCCGGCCCAGGTAAAGCCCACAAGATTCTTGTGGGTCATAATGGGTTGGCCCAGCTAAAGGCCCACGAGATTTCGCCGACATTAATGGGCCGGCCCAGCTGTAGGCCCACAAGATTTTGTGGACCCTAGTAGGCCGGCCCATTAACTGCCTGCCGTGTTTTGGGCCAAATGCCGGCCCATATTTGATCCAGTCCATTAATGGCCTGCCACCCTCCGGGCCTAATAGTGGCCCATATGAGATCCGGCCCGTTAAAGGCCTACCACGTTCTGGGCCAAATTACGGCCAGATCAGGTCCGGCCCTTTAAGAGGCTTTGGGCTCAATTATGGCCCATATCAGATTCGGCCCGTCAACTGGACACTATGCTTTTGGGCCCACTTGCTAAAGGCCCACTTAGTAATTCGGCCTGATATTAGTTTTGGCCTGTTAAGGGCCCGTTTAACATTTCGGCCCTATATTAATTTCAGCCTGTTAAAAGCCCGTCATATAGTTGGGCCTAACTACGGCCCGGTTTGCATCCGGCCTGCTCGCAGGCGATATCTGATTGGGCCAAACAAGGACCGAGACAATTTTTTGGCCTGTTAAAAGCCCGTGATTTGATTTCCGGCCGGGGTTCATTTCAGGCTGTTGCCGGCCCGTGAGCTGATCGGCACGTTTTCAGGCCCAACCTACATCGTAATTGCACGACGGCTCAATTATGTACCGTAATTTTACGGTTTGGCCGGTTTACTGCGAAAACAGGATATATATATATACACACAGTAAAATAACTGCAGCATCGTGAATAGGAAAAAAACCTAGACTATACAATAAAGAAATTATGGCATATTACATCCACTGGGCATCAAAGTTCGCCACTATGATAATAAAGCACAAGCAGACAGGAGATTACATACACTGGGCACCAAAGATCGCCACCAGTGCAAATAAACAGGCCGACAAAATAATATACAAAACCGACAGCACTTCAATATAGTTCAAGAAAGGTTAGCCCTGCTGGGGAGCTACAGCGCAAGCAGCTGAGCAAGATGATGAGACTGCGCTTGTTCAACACTTATATCTTCCTCACTCTGAAAGATAAACAAGCAAACAGATGACAGGTTTTGCACATAAAAGTATCAGTGCTGACAATTCATCACATTTCTTACTGACGAATAAAGCGACACAGTTTAAATTTGCATTAACACAATATGGTATTGCTCAGGTCAAAACATGGCAGGAAATGACATTGTGAAGGAGTTGGCAGCTTCACGACACCAGTGGATTACAAATCAAGAACTCATAAGTATCAATGGTTAGTGTGCTGTCAATTTATACCATTTCAGATTGGCAAATAAAGAGACGGTTTAAATAATAGTAGAATGATATGACATTGTTCATAGTTAAGACATTGCAGAATATGACATTGTGCTGTAGTGGGTAGGTTCACCACACCACTGGATTACAGATGAAGAACAGAAGCATACATGCAGTGCAAAAGAAGATCACTTGCTCTGTATAGTTTAATTTACATGGTATGAAGAAGGAACTTGGTTGTACAACTGAAAACTTAAATTGAGAAAGGACAAACTTTTGTTTATGGACTACATATAATAAACTTTAAACAAGCAATTTGATGCAAACACCAAAAATAAACAGCTGTTGCAGTCATGCCTAACCAAATATATACAACAAAGTTTGAAGGCTTGAGATGGACAAACTTACATTATTGGTGAAGACAGGCTCTATAAAGGCCTTGTCCATGCTGATGGGGGGGGCAATTCAAGAAGTTTATCATAGAATCTTCTTCAAAAGCATTGCCTTTATTCTACATTTTGTTAAGAGTAAATATAGATGTGATAATATACGAAAAATGGAGAATATTTAAGATAAGATGAAGAGTGATGCTACATAACCAAGTAGCTATAAATGTAAGTGCAGCGATACAGACAAAAGGTACAGCCAAGAGCGATGCACAACTAAACTTCTTCAGTACCAACCTTATGGTAAGAGTAAATATAGATCTGATGTGTAGAAAATGGAGGGCAAAGGAAAATAAGCTGCAGAGTGATGGTACATGAACACCTACCTGTCATTATAAGTACACTGATAAAGGACATCATGTACTTACAAGAACAATGCAGAGCTAAAAAACATTGGCATTGGATATATTCTACACTAATGTAACCATTCATACAGATCAAATAATTTGGAGCGAACAATTGATAAGCAAGGTATCATGCAAACTGCTGTCACATAATGAACCAGGTATGTATGCAAGTACAGTGATACAGGACAACAGGTACTAACAAGAGCAAAGCAGCGGGCAGCATATTTGTGATATCCTGTCATTCTTGTCAAACCAGAATTCTTCTTCGAGCAGATTTCCAGCAAAAAAGATCCGTAAGGCACATGTGGAAGAGTAGAAGTTCAAATTGTCATGTGATTTCATAGACAGTACCTCATCCTGGGAACGAGACCAGTGCATAACAAGGTTTTTCCATTCAATGTCTTCTAAATTTAGCACAGGAGACTTCACCGGAAATTTGTTTATAGACTTGCCATCAAAGTGTGATTTCCTCAGGTAACACCGATACTGCTGCAATGCTTCCTTGAAAAGCACAAGCAAGCTTTGCTCGTCATGACTATCCAGATTGACCCTCGCCTAGTTACAACAATGTAATGTAAATCATTGATGTGTTCAATCAGCAGAAAACAGGAAAATAATAACCATGAATAATAGCACTTACACATAAGTTGGACAGGAAGAAGTGAAAATGGTGTTTGTCTTCACAATAATCTTCCCATGATGGGAATATATGCACATAGTCCCTAACAACATTGAAAGCATTGTCTTTTAAACTGGAAATAAATGGAATGGGGTTCCAATCTGAAGGAATTGGCCGTCTCTGCAGTTGGGATAGGTCTTCGGCCGGTGGACTTGCTGTACTTTTTGCTAGAGTGGGATTTTTCTATGGTACAGCTGGTGCTATGGCAAATGAAATCGGTATACCTTTTGCTAGAGTGCAGGTCCTGTGTGGTGGGGCTAGTGGTGTGGCCAGTGAAGTATGGGTACAGTCTGCTGGAGTCGGTCCTATGTTTTGTGTCACTGGTTGTACAATCAATATAAGTGGGGTGTTGTCTGATTTCTCCGGCACCACCACCTTTTTCAAGGACTTTGCTGGTGCTCCTTCAGGTTCGGCAATCACCCTCTTCCTTTTTGATGTCTGATGCACCAGAACAACATTTGAGTGGAAAAACATGGTACGATGACAGATGGAATATGTATTGATAATGGATGGGCATGGCATCTCGACATATATGATGAGTAAACTAAGCAGATGGCGGTGCAACAAAGTAGAAGAAATGCAAGACAACATATGCAAGATACGTGCAATCAATAAAACCTTGCCAAATTAGAATAGGCACCTTGATGGGTGAACAAGACAGGCCATCTGCCTTTGACTCCTCGAGGTTAGAATAGTCATTAGGATGATATTCTGAACAAGAATCAACAGGTGGGGAGCGTACGAGTTTCATTGCTTCCAGAATGGCACTCAATGCCTTGGTGCCAATTTTGTAAGTCATTGCAGTGTTCCACAATATTCTTCTGATGCGTGGATTCTTATATTCACTATAATTGCATATGATATCTGAGAACCATGAAAACATAAATAGTTGTGAGATTATCTTTGTAATGCAGATGATATTCTAATATAGGGGCGCCCCTGTAAACACTTGTGTGCTATCACTGGATTCTGGTGAGAGAGCTCATGTGTGCTGTAATATGGTGTGTGCATTTATATAATCTGGCACAAGTACACAAAAAATAGGCTCTAGAAGTAAGGATAGCTGGCAGATGATAGGTTCATAATATACTGTATAGAGAGTTTATTGCCAAACCATGATAACAAGAGCACACAGCAACTAGGCAGATCATAGTGTACATAACAGGGGTACACCATAACCAGGATATATAAATCGGGAGAGTGGAACTGGCTAGAAATTACGGTGTTGTATTGCCGCTAGTAATTGAAAGCCTATCGATCACGTACAGGCCAGCTCTATCAGCTATTAGACTGCAGATGTCCCTGCTCCCCTTCCTGACAAGGAACATACTGTGCTTCCCATACAGAACACCGCACGGGCCGCCGGCCGAACCACCGGCCCCATCGCCTGTGTTCCTCCGCCACCCCCACCCCCACCCTAGCCCCCACCCACGTCGAGTTTTCTTTGTTCGACGAGGCCCCACCACCGTCCCCACCCGAGCCCCTTCGATCGCACCGGAGAACTCCGGCGAGCTCTGAAAAATCGACTGGCCCAATTTTGAAATTTAGTCTATTGTGATTTAACTAGTGTGGAATATAAAAGGGGAAAACCATGAGCATTGCGAGTATGGTGTTGAGCATGCCATGGCAGATCTGAAGGTGCAAACCGTACAAAGGCAACTTCACAACCAAGACAAGAAATCAGAGTAAAGCAGTGGCGATCTATTTTCTTGCTGCGATAAATAAGTTGAGCAGATACGAAAGATTACTGCCTCTGGTGCGGCGCCGTGTACGCATCTGCTGAGAATTTGACGGTGCTGCGGTAGCGATGGCTGTCGGCAGTGTGGAAGTAGATCTAGGAGGGTATACGGTGGCGGCGGGGCATGGTGGATGAGACGGTTGTAGGAGCGGCACCGGCAAGGTCGACGACGACGGGGATGAAGCGAGAGGACGGGATGCAAGGATCCCGATCCGAAGCCATGGATGAGAGAGGTCGATCTCTCGTAATGGACGGCGGCGTCGGGGTATCGGCTCCGGCATGATGGAGGAGAACGGCGGTGGATGGGGTGGCGGACGGCGGCGGACGGAGGAGGGTGGGGTGGAGAGGGTGTTTTGGCGCCCACGGAGTACGAATGGGGAAAAGGGAGGTAGAGAGGAAGGGGGAACCATGTATTCAGGGCGCGCTTATCTCAAATGCGAGGAAATTTACAAACTTAGCCCCCATTTCAAATTTCTGCTACATCACAGCAACACTAGTCGGTTGGGGATAGGACGGTAATCTCGCATACACCGAATATTTGCCGACGAGAGTTTGTTTTTGGCGCCCACCGTGTATGAATATGAATCAGGGAGGGAGTCGATTTCGGCCAAGGACACACTGTGTTTTGGCACACACCGTGTATGAATCCGGGTGAGAGGCGTGTTTGGGTTAAATTACAAACCTACCCCTATCATAACCTATAGAAATCCAGCATATAGGCTTTGCGTGGCAGGGATAGGCAGTAGTGATTTCCATCTCGCAGATTTTGGTTTCGGGCAGTTACTGCGACTTTCCCCGCTTCGTTTAAATTTTGCAGAGTGCACGTTTACCGTGCCAACTCAATTCGAATCCCGTTTGTATTCTATTTTTTTCGGGCGGGATCCATTTTCAATTGGAATTACATTCTATATACATCATTTTATATATATATACTTTCAAAAGCACAACAAAGAATTCTGCTCCTTTATATGTATAATATGATTTACAAATACAACAATCTCGAAATCTTAAGGTTGAATTCGAAAAAATTTAACCAAATTATGTTCTACATATTAAATAACATAGATGTGCGTGAATTTATATGAGTATGCATGTTTGATAGATCAAATTTGGTTCGAGTATGGATTACATGTATCATCATCTCGAATTCAAATATTTGAATCCCTTTTTTGTTCACTCCTTTCACGCCCATCTCTCTCGCATGCATGCTCCTTCAGGTAGCTATCACTCTCTTTTCTCTAGCTCACCCGCACGCTCACTTCATGTTGCTCCTATCCTCGCAAACATGGTCTCTCGAGGTCTCCCTTGAGAAGTGTCACACTCTCCCTATCATTATACATTACACGGTTTTCATTATCTCTCACGTCTCTACTGTTCTCTGGTATCACTCGGTACCTAAGCTTTCTTTTTCACCGCCAAACACACAGTCTCCACTCTTCTTTCACTTTGTCTTTCTCTCTATGGGATTCTCTCACACACCCTATATGTCTCCACATATAACTCATACCACTAAAATTACTCTCTCTATCTCTCCTGTAGACACAACATTTGTTACGGTCTCCTTTTCGTCTCCATCCCAGACTGACATTATTCATTTGTTTACCGATCAGACAACCCCGACTATCGTCTCCTCTCTCTCTCTCACAGACACACACACACAACTCCTGCTTCCACTCCCCTTCCCGACTATCGTCTCTCTCACACACACAAAACTCTCGCTTTCGCACCCCGACTCGTATTTCTCTCACAAACATTTATCGACTAGCTAGCCTCTAGATAGGTTTATACACCCGCACACTCGTGCTTCCACCATCGCATACATGTCTCTCTCCCGCTCCTTGTATCTATGTAGATTTTTTCTTCCCTTCTTGAGACACGCCCTCTCGATCGTGCACACAAACACTATCGCCTCATTTTAAGCTGATACCTATCGCACACACACTCCTTGTGTCTTTAATACACATGCACTCCGTCCTCCTCCACTCACCCTCTCTCTCACACACACACACATGGGCTTTTTGCAACAACTAGAAAGATGCCCGTGCGTTGCATGGAACATCAAGATGCATTTGTATGAGTAGTTTATCTTGTGGGGGAAAAGGATGAACGAGGGAAGGCCTTATTTGCAAATGTGGAGAGGGGTGTGGGTATCTTTTCGCAAAATTGCCATAGTTTCCTTCCTATCCGTCAGATATAGATCGGACGGCCTATATTGCAGGATGGCAGGCACACGATCATCACCGACAATGCTTATTATAAGAGTAGGGATAAAATAGAGTTGGTGATGATGGTGGGCCTACCATCCTGCAATGTAGGTCGTCTGATTTATATCTGACGGATAGGAAGGAAAATATGGCAATTTACCCGCACTCTTCACCACATTTGCAGATAAGGCCTTCCCTCATTCATCCTTTTCTCCCACAAGATCTTGATGTTCCGTGCAACGCACGGGCATCTTGCTAGTAAGAGTAGAAATTAGACATATACCACTTCTCGAATCTTGAAACCAACAACATTCCTCCCTTATCTCATCAAAACCGCCAAAGGAATATATTTTGAGTGAAACATAACATATTTTTAGTGATACACGTATTTCAAGCTAGACTTTTTTCTATCAAATTGGTGAATATGTATTAATCCAGTGGCGGAGACAGGCCTGGGCCAGCTAGGGCTATAGCCCCAGGCCTAGAAACAACTTCCTTTGTAATTTCTTCATGCAAAGCATAGAAAATCATAGAAGTTTATCACTCAACATAGCACAGCCCAGGCGTAATCTGCATCTAGCTCCGCCACTGTATTAATCTACTTTGATCGTGTGGCAACGCATTGGCACATTGCTAGTAGTTATTATAATTTTTTGGACACCTGACAAATGGTGGAGTACATATACGAAGAGAAGAGGCGCACGCACGCAGTCGGCCTCTCGCTGTCTCGCACACATGAGTGTTACGTAAAGGCGACGTTAACAAATAAACTCTAAAACCCTAGGGGCACGATTGCTGCATTTGCGGGTACCGGGTACGTGGTGGAGCACCTTTGTAGGAATAGTCAGCTCGTGTGATAATTTGATCTGTAGGAGTTGATGGTCGGGACCACAGGTGAACGACTTGGAGCGCGGTGGCTCGCCAGTTGCCACAGATCGAGTAGCCACATTTAAAATATCATTTTTTAGCGGGGTTAAGAGTTCCAATTTTCAATGGCGCGTTATAAGTAGTAAGTAGTTTTTAGAACGATTGGTATGGAGCGAAAATGGAATTCATAGTACTACGTACCTCCTTGGCGTATGGTTGTATGGTTTGTTTGTTTTTTTTCGATGGAGGTTGTATGGGTTTATGTTGCGAGATGTTGAACCTGGTAGTTCTAGGGCAAATACTATGGTTTAGATTTAGATGTTGGTTTTCTTTAATGAAAATCGGAAGGGGAAACCCTTCTTCGATTAAAAAAACTGCTACCTCCATTCTGGTTTACTAGTCCCCATCGTACTTTGGGTCAAAGTTTGTCCATGAACTTTACTTGTAAAATGTGAATGGAAAACAAGATTTTGTTATACCCAAACAAAAAAGGACTGGAGGGAGTGATTGCTCTGACATGGACGCGACCTCTCATAGCGCAGGCATTGAATCGGCGGGCCGGCCAAGAGGGCCACACTCGCTGCAGGCCGGGCTGAGCACGCCTCCTCGCCGCGTGCAACCACCTTAAATATAATTAATTTATGCATTGAATCCGCGCGTGTGACGGCAACATGTCCTTCCGCGAGCCGGCAGGCATTTTAGAACACAAAAAATGACTAAAATATAATTAATTTACGCATGGTCTTGACTTGTTGTGCTCGTACTGGTAGCAGGAACTAGTAGAGGATTTTCTTTATTTATAACTCTCCTCACATTTTTTGGCTTTGAAGTGAATCATGGTTGTGGACATTATGTATGAATGTGCAGATATCTGTGAACATGAGTTTGATGTAGAAGTTGAACTTGGAATGTCGGGCTTGCGCGTGAACTATACCATGTCCAATGCTTCGTCTGTTATTGTTTGGAAAGTAATTGCTGCTATTACATGACCCGAAAAAAACATTTTGTGCCACATCAGTAGATGCACGAACATCACAACAGGCATGCTGACTGGATAAACATTTGAACCTAGCTATTATGAAGGAAATTTTGTATTGACAACAGTTTTAGATAGCAGGAGACGCCTAGCCTGCTCTGCCTCTGCTAGCTTATTTCTGGCTTCTTCCATCTCTTCTTTGGCTTGGGTGAAGAGAGCATCCGATTGCTCTTTTCGCTTCTTCAGGAACTCAGCTACATTCTCAAGGGCTGCTGCATGCTTTCTTTCAGCCTTTACTAATGCCATGAGGACACGAACAGCTGACGACTCCACCTGGCTTGTGTGTAATCCAGCATCATCTGGGAAATTGCACCTTGTGTCTAATCCAGCATCATTAGGGAACTGGCACCTTGTGTGTAATCTAGCCTCATTTTGGAAACATGATCTCGAGGTTGACCATACTTCCCTCCTCGCAGGAACTGCATCCTGACATGAAGTTACTTCTTTTTTAGATCAATACTCAGAGCAACCTAGAACCATTTAGTAGAGGCCAGATAAACAGAACTCGGAGAAGTGAATTCAAAAGGAAAAAATAAATAAAAACAGACTACAAGGTGAGAACACCCACTTCCTACATCAAGCTAAAAACGAAAGCATTAGGACGATTAAGACTCTTCTTATTACACATCGAAGAACACCATGCTTAAGAGAAACAAAAACTACAACATATACACATCGAAGAACACGAGGCTACACGAAAGTAATTGAAAGGGTGTTACTTACCAAAGCTCATTTTACAGGTTCGGTGCAGCTCCTCTTTAACTTTCCATGCTCCTTGAAGATGTCCCGAATATCCCGTGTTTGGTCTTCATTGCTCCTCTGCATGTTCACACTCGTGGTTTTAAAATCTCAACATGGCAAGAAAAATATACTACTAGTAATACTCGCGCATCTTGTGGGCAACATTAAAGCACTCGTCTGCCATGTTAGAGCATCTCCAACAAGATAAACTACTCATACAAATGCATCTTGATGTGTGAAACGCATGGGCATTTTGCTAGTTCTAAAAACCTTTCCATCATTTTCCACACTACTGGTTGCAGATGAAAAACCTACCCAAGCAAAGCGTGATACAGGAGCGACGCACAATTACAAGCTGATATTCTGTTGGACAATGGAGGCTATAACCAATTACTTTTACGGGAACAACAGCACCCAGGAAATTTGAACGATAGGTATGAACAAAATTGGAACTGCACATGTACTGCTAAGTGATTCAATACACACATTACCAATCGAGCAGGAGAACGATGGTCGCGGCGGCCTCTGTGGGTCATGGTCGGCAACGGGAGTCAGTTCATTGTCCATGACGGTGGTACTTCTGCGCTTGGCATCGGCTTCTGGGAAGCATATCCGAGACCGTGGAAGATGATGCCGGGGAAGAGGCTCCGTGTACGATGACGACGGTGGACCGGCTCTAGTGCGGCGTACGAGGTCGTCGATGAGGCAGATGCGCTGCGGTGGATGAGTGCGCCGATATAAAGGGGAGGAGCATGAAGGCTGCGGTGCCGTGGAGAAGTCTATTTTGCGGTGGGGATAGAAATTGGGGAGTATTCAGGTGTACTACTCTGGGTGCCGGGGTGGGGTTGGCTGGGTAGGGTGAACCTGGAGTTACGAAAACAGCCCCCTAGCAAGCGTCATCCATAGGCCTGTTCCGAAGGCTATGATGGTAACTTCCCACTGCTCGAATCAGGGTCGCGGGAGATTTTCCCGCCAACCTCAAAATTTTGTGACACTGGACTCCCCGTGTGGCGTGTTGAGTGATTCGGCTAAGCAACTAGCGAGTAGTAGTAAACTCTGCATATTAGGTTTGACCGAAGTCAAACTTCCTAAAGTTTGACCAAGTTTATAGAAAAATATAAACATTTACCATAACAAATATGTATGATGTGAAAGTACATTAAATAATGAATCTAATGGTATTTATTTGTTATTGTATATGTTAATATTTTTTGTTATAAGCTTTCTGAGAGCTTACAAAACTTGACTTTGACCAATGCTAATACGCGGACTTAAATAAAAACGGAGGGAGTACACATTTGTTTTCTTAGTTTGTAGTGAACTAATCATTTGTTCAAATTGTGAAATAAATATATTAGGCTATTGACTTCGAATGTAATGGTCTATACAGTTCAATTACAATCATTGTCGAATCCCAAGATGCATACAAGGTCTATAGTACTTCACAACATGCTCAAACTCACATAATCCAAGTCAAAAGAGAATCTAAATGCATTTCATAGTTATTACTTTGTAGGATGCAACAAGAACAACCATAACTCTACATCAGCCATTATAGAAGCAACATTTTGACATATCCCAATGTGTGAATGAAATGTGCAGAGAGAGCTTTTGAAGATGGAGCAGATAGGGCGGGAAAGATTGTATGTATGTGGACGAGAGAGTAGGAATCAAACCTAACGAGATAGAGAGAGGGACATAGAGAGAGAAAGAGAGAGGAAGAAGTTAGGTCTGTGAGAAAGATGCATACATGTAATATACATGAGATGCGTGTGCATCTGGATTCTGTATATGCGGAAGGAGAAGATACAACATGTTTGATGAGAGAGCAGGAAAAACATGGACGAGAGGGGAAGGATCTTGTGGGTTGAGGGATTGACAATTTTGTGCGGGGGAGAGAGGGATTGGTAATTTTGTGCAAGAGAGAGAGAGGGCGGGGGAGGAGTCAGTCAGCCGTCGTCACATCACCATGCTTCCAAATGACCCCGCATTCTCTAGCGCGGTGTGGTCGCCGTCTTCGATCTGCTCGTTGCCCTCTTTGAAGATTGAGGTGTTGTGCATGTTGGGGTGCAAAGAAGCACAAGCGAGAGTGGTCGCCGTATAACCTTGGATGGGGATGAATTGTGTGCTCGGGGGAGTGTGTGTGTGTGTGTTGTGCTGCGTGTGTCTCTGTGTGTGTGTGTGTGTGTGTCTGTGTGTGTGTGTGTCATATATTGAGAGAAAACAAACCTAAGGAGAGAAATGGGTATTCACGAAGAGATTGTGCGGGCCTTGAGGTGGGCAGGGGCCGGGTGAGGGTGTCAAAATGTGCGCGTTGATGCATGTGTTGCATGCAACCGTGCGAGGGACGGATGAATCGAGAGAGATGGTTGTTGTGTTACGGATGCTCCTCTCTCTCTCTCTCTCTCTCTCACACACACACAAGTAAACTAGAAGACCGTTCTCTCATGTATACACAACGTATCGGCATCTCTCTATGTCTCACTCATGCATGATCATTTGCACATTCACACCTCTCTATGTCTGTATCACACGCACCCCGTCTCCACACTGCCCTTCCGCCACAACACACATATGGACACATACAGACATTCTCTCTCAGTCACACACACAAAATCAGTATTAAAAAAACTAGGGCGCACCTAAAACGTCCAAATCCAAATAAACACGAACTGCAGCTAAATTCAAATATATGGAAATATTGCAGCGTCAAGAACTTTCACAGGAAAAAGAAGTTGAGTAATACTCGAGGATTGTTTTCACACCCACAAAAAGGTTCGGTGGATGTCCTTCGAGCGCGACACGGTGACGCACCGTTCGATCGCTCGCGCGACCGCGGTTCACGCGCTTGCACAGGATTCCGTATCGTGGTTGTGGTACTAACTAATAAAAGCGCTGCCTAAGTCTAATGTTTACGTGTACTAGTACGGTTTTCTTTTAAGTTTGACAAACCTTATATTTAAAGCTAAAGTAAGCTCCCACACGTGCACTCATCAATATGCCGCCGCCGCTGTTGCGCATGCCGGCGCCCGCCTGCTCCGGCCAACAATTTCTCGCCCATCACCGCCGTGTTGCCGCCATCCCTGTGCCATGAAGCCGAAGGCTCGCCCGCTCACGTCATCTACAGTCCCTCCTCGCGATGCCGCCGCGCTGCCAAGCATGCGAGCAACTGGTGGAGCCGCGTCTATGCACGCAGCGTACGAAGAGGAGGACGAGCACGTGCTCCAGCACGCCGGCGAGGAGGAACTAGCGTGTCATTGTCGTCTCCGCCCGCGTGGAGGAGGCACGCATGGTGGTTGTCGCAGCGGAAGCCGGTCGCACGCGCGTCAAGCCTGCAAACAGGGTGCGGACGCGGAATCTACCTTCGAGACCTTGAATGCCATGTGGATCCTGCAATCTGAAGGAGCAATTTGGGTCAGTCAACTCATGTGAGCCATTTGATGCAACATAGATGGCTAGAAGGGCTTCTTCCACCTCTTCTGACGTCTTCTTCCTTCGCTCCGTCGAACTTCTTTCACAAATCGACTGACCCAAATTATACTACTAGTACGAATGTATTAAGTACGGTAGGAACACGAAGATACGAGCAGTAGTACCAACTGCAAGAAGAACAGTAGTAAGACATAGTACTAGTACTACTGTACGTACTAAAGAGTTCAAATAACAAGAAGAACATAAACATAGTTCTGCTGGGGCCTCAGCACAGCACACCCTTGAAAATAAACTAATAAGCAACTAGTCCGCTTGACACTGGAGTAGAACCAGCATGAGCAACGGCACTGCCACCTACTTGGAGTCCGAGTCCATGTCCTCGACTTCGTCCTTGTCCCTCTTCCTCTTCCTCTTCACCGACGTTTGTTTGCTTGAACCGGACAGTGAGCTCTGCTTCTTCATCCAACCCTTGTAGATATTTAAACAAAGGTAGGCATCCATTGCTGCGTACAGGATGTGATCTTCATCTAATGTCTTCGACTCCCATGCATGATGAAACTCGTGATGAGGTTTCTTCAGTTTAGCGTATGAAGGATCAACCATGGCTGCTGCCAGGGTCAGCATTGAAGGTTGAGAGGAGGACACCAGGCTTGCCTTCTGGAGATCGAAGGGCTGGCCTACAACGAGACCTATCCGACGCAGGACATCACTGTTGTTCTTAAAGCCTACAGTAACGAATTTTACTCTTTTGTCCTTGAGGAAGTTCTTAAAATCCTGGCACTCAACGTCGGCATGGCATATGTGGTAGACCAAGCAAATGTTATGTACGCAAACCTGGATCACGGCGGGCTTCTTCCTCTCTTCGTCCTTTAGATCCTTCTCTCGTCCCAGGACTGTGGTGTACTCAACATCTAGCCCAGCGACCCACTCATCCGTTGAACTGTTGAACATGCGTAGGAAGCGAGCAAGCCATGCTTTCACCGTCTCGGATCCACGTGTGTAGATGATGATGAACTGATTGCCGGTGATGGCTCTAACCTGGTACTCAGCGGCGACCACGGAGATTTGGGAGGCCATGGATTTTGGAGGAGGGTTAGGAGAAGTTGAACTGTTGTACCCTGCAAAAAAACCTGGGAGCGAACTAATGTGAAAGGACGGGATGACTGGGAGCGAACTGTTGTAAGGTAGAAGACGGGGACGAGTAGGGCGTGCGAACTGCGTGGGGTTGCTGGCTTGCCCGGTGGATAAACGGCAGCAAGCCCCCAAAGAGTTCTCGAGAACTATGCGGGACCCACTAGATGTCATGTCTACTAGGCCCATATGGTAGGCCTGACGGTATACCTTCTGCCTGTTCGCACGCCATGCCGGTGCATGGATGTAACTGCACTTAATTCCGTCAAATGCCGTGCCTCCCACGACCTTCGCCTCCCTCGCGCGGTCGCGCCCTTGGAGACTTCGACCGGCTATAAATGAGCAAAAAAAAATTACCTTTTTTTAGACAAGCAATTTTTTTGCCTACTCCACATGCATGATACTCCCTCTGGTCCTTTTTACTCCCGTCAACCGTTTGCAAAGTGTTTGACCAAATTTATACTTTTTTTTGAACACCACCTTATATTAATTAACCAGCCACACCAGTACACTCATTCGATACAATATTCCCAAAACACTTAGGCGTGGTGCATTAACTTCTACCTCGTTTCTTGACATATCAACCAATAGGAGATGTGGGTGTGCATGCTTTTAATGACTTGAGACTACCAAACACGACATGCAGTGGTTAGTTCATTGCATGCAATGCTATTAATTAGCAAATAAACATTAAGATCTCTCGTTTTCCCCTCCTCCTTGGTCACAGTGCACAATCTAAGATGACTTGCTCACCTAGACAGAGGGAGTACTGATTATAATGAGTATAAGAACTACGTTTTATAATGAGTGTAAAAATATTGATTTGACATTGTGAATGTTGACACATTGTGGAATAGTTTTTGAAGTCTGCAAAAGTACTCAACTAGTGTTGTCATTCTCCACAAAAAAATGTGTTTACCAATGCATGCATGAACACTAGTTACTCTAACCCCCCTCTCTTCTTTAATTCTTTGCCACATCAGCATGTTTGCTATTCCCGTGTCCATGATATACCAGCTAAGATACCACCATTATGGCTAGCCTTAATCATCGCATGCAATAATTTAGTGCACCTTGAAATATGAACATGTGTGGGGCGTGTTTGTTTTTAATGACTTGAGACTATACCTAGCCTGGCATGCAAGATGACTTATTATGCACCGTTCCCCATACCTGCAGGAAGCCCATTCGTCTCCAAATCTTTTCCTCTCCATGTGTGGAAATAATATGCCTGCCAAACTCTCCTTCTCCCTCTGTCGGTCCCACCACTCCACCCCGTGTGAAAAAATCCGCATGCATGACTCTCCTCCCCCCACGTTCGTCCAATCCGTTGTGACCAGCAATATTTCCACCCCTTCGCTCCCCCTAATTTACTCCAACAAATATGCCCACGTAGTTGTTACTTAACTGCAGGTGCATTCGGTCACTGACATATGGGCCCAACATGGGTCTGGCCCACATGTTAGTGACACAACTGGACCTGCAGTTAAGTCAGTGCAGCTCAGTCCATATCTTACATAGGTGTGCCTTTGCTCGCTATAAATACTGTGCCTCGCACGACATTGCTATCTCCTCCCCCTCACGTTCACGTTCATCGCTATCTCCTTCCCCTCCCTCTCACGTCGACCACCATGGAATCGCCCCTCCCAAGCCCTAGGAGCCCCTCGCAGCACCGCGCGGACGGTCACGCGTCGCCGTGCCGTTCCTCGCCACCACTAGTCGAGGAGGACGCGTCGGTGTTCCGCTCCTCGCCGCGACGCGACGCGTCGCCGTTCCGTTCCTCGCCGCCACTAGTCGAGGAGGATGCATCGGCGTTCCGCTCCTCGCCGCGATGCGTCGAGGTGGACACGTCGGCGTTCCCAATCTCGCCAGCACGCGTGCCGGAGGATGCGTCGGCTCCTCGCTACGAGGAGAACACCGCGCCGCCCGCCGAGCCCCCCAGCCTTGAGGAGCTTTGGAAAGAAATGGATGTCGCCTTGTGGGAGGCTTTGCCTCCAGCAGAGCGCGCCAAAATAGAGGCGGAGAAGAAGGCCGAGGAAGAGAAGCGCACCGCGCAACAAGCTTTCTGGGAGATCTATGTCTCGTCCAAGAGAGTCAAGCAATTGGTTCTTTGGCAGAAGGCTCGTGCGAGGGCCGTGAGGGTGGCGGAGGACGCCCGTGCTGATGCCCTTAGTGCAGTCGGGCCCAAGCGCCTCATCTACGCTTGGCGGTACAAGGAACGGGTGCACGCTTCCAGTGAGGAGGAGTACCTGTTGGCGCCGGATCACCACACCTGTGAGATCGCGCTCTCCCGCCGGCAAGCCGCCAATCAGCACCTTGCGAGTTGCGTGGCTGAGGAAGAGGCGTTGTGTCGGCACGCTGGGAAACGGCCGCGCACCAGGGCACTCGTGGCGCGCTGCAAGCGCTCCAGCGAGCGCTGTGGCTTTTAGGAGGAGTATAATTTTTGTTTCGTAAGGCGATCTCATTAGTTTTGGGACGCAAATGATAAATCCCAAACGTTTAGGAATTTTTAGCGTCCTTAATTAAGTATGTAAAAGGGAAAGTTTGGAAACCTTGTGTATTCGTACGCATTTTGCAAGTACGTGCATATAGCACAAACTTTACTATATACTATCACACTACACGTCTCTCTCGATATATGCTTGCAAACTGTGCTACACCCTCCGTCCAGGTCAATAAGTCATCTTCGGTTGTGCACCGTGACCAAGAAGGAGGGAAGACTTATACACCTAGACGGAGGGAGTACTACTATTACTTATGTACGTGCAAATGCACGTTTTAACATTACGATGCGGTTTTTGTAGAAGTGGAAAAACAGCACTAGTCAAGCTTGTGAAACGACTCAATGCAAAACAAATGCAAAAATGCTCGTTTGATTGTTTACTTTTAGCTTCCTTCTCTGTGGTTATTTCTCTGTCGTACTTTGTATGGAGTATCTCACTGGTTGGAAAGGCATGCAAATTCCCAAACCGCTTCCTACACCTTGTATCAATTTTTTTGCCTAACAGGTTGTGCCGTGCAATTGGAATTCCAACTTGAGTACTACTACTAGTAGGAGTACCAGGGGCCAGTTCTTTTAGGCTTCTAGATTAGTAATCCCATAAATACTACCTCCGTCCTAGTTTATTGGTCCCCATTGTAATCTGTGTCCAATTTTTGGTCAAAATTTAGCACAAATTACAATGGTGAGGAAAAACCAGTTAAATCTTTGGTCAAAATTTAGCACAAATTACAATGGTGAGGAATAAACCAGGACGGAATAGTAGTTTAGAAACCCAAATAAATGAGTGAGGTTCCTTATTGTTACTCTCCACTGTGACTAGTCTTGTGGGAAAAGCTGGGGAAGCTGCCAAAAGAACTGGCCCTAGGAGTAGTAGCTAGGGATCGAGTGTGCGAGATGAACCGGAGAAAGTAAATGCAGAGAGATGAAATGCAAAAAAGACGGAGGGATGTGATGGTTGCTTGTCCGTTTATTTTACCAGGCCACTTATTACTGGGAGTAGATGGTGCTCCTCCCTAGTCTCTATTCTTATCTCTATCTCTACTACTCTTCTTTGTTTTTTATAATATACTGGTTGTAGTTGTCAAATCGAATAGTACTGCGCCGTCCACTGCGCCGTCCACCGAAGAGTGAAATGCATTGATCGGGGAGTTGTTTATTTTGACAAAGGATGTGGGGGTCATCTCATGTGTAACGGGTATCGATAGGTTTCTTCGGATATCATTTCACCTCTAGAGCTCACAAACATCCGGGTGAAATAGATAAAAAGGTATCTTTTGCAAACAAAAGCGTTCAAATGTTCAACCTGCATCCAAAACTTGTGAAGAAATAACACTTATTGTGATTTGCAAGAAATGATCTTTAAGAATTAGTTTTTGAGTATCGATTGTTATACATGTTGGCTACAGATGACATGGCACTTTCTTATAGTTAACAGTTGGCTATACTATTAAGTAATATTAACCATGCCCTTATACACCTAGACGGAGGGATTAAATCAGGATGACTTGCAAGCGGGCAGAGGAGATGTAAGAAATGGTTCATCGTAAGTCTTTCACCAGTACTGTAGAAAAATTCATACATGGAAGATTCTAGACTAAACCATAAACGGATACACTTTTATTCATGCACGATACTCCAATAGAGCAAGATCCTGCATGGAAGTCTCCACATGCTTAGACAGCGGATTACATTGAGCGAAGACTAATGATCAACATTTAACTTGAAAATGCGTATGTCCAGGTGAACCTCCTTGGAGTCCCCGTGCACCGCGTCGGCGAGTAAAGGATGCCATGGGTTTTCCAAGTCCACATTGGCGGGATAGTCCCAGCTCCCGAGAGTCCAAGTCCGTTCGATGAGGCCGGTGTCGCCGCCGACACGACCCGGAGGGGTAGTAACACTGACCACGCACCCGTACATCAGCCTCGTGTCAGTGTCAGTGTCAGCGGCGTCGCCCCTGACGCACATTACAGAGAATGGGCGGCGGCCTGCGTGGGCCTCGCCGGTGCCCACGATCAAGAGGAAGACGCTGCCATCCTCCTCCGAGACTAGCAGGCGGCGGTGATCCTCCAGTGACTCCGGCATGGTGAACGGGTAGCACGTCTCGTACTTGATGTTCTCCACCAAGGGCCAGCAGTGACCGCTGCACGCATCCGTGAGGTGATGCACCATGTCCGCCGGCGAGCCACAAAACGGCATCGGGCACTCATAGCAGTGGACGAAGGGCCTATTATCAGGTTTTTGGATTGTTGGAAATATGAGCAAGTTACTATGATATTTAATCCGAATAAATAGGAAATAGATCATGACAGCATTGACAGATATTAAACTAATCATGCGAACTAGCATAGCAGATGAACAGATCACATACTAGAAACATGAATTCTACCACGATCTCGAACAGGAAGGATAGAATCACATACGGTGCAGCGGGAGCAGCACCGCCGACGTTGACGTTGTCGCCCATGCTGTCGAGGATGAGGTTGCCAAGGTCGGGGAAGAAGTCGTCGCTGCCAGCAGTCGCGCGACTGCCCTCCCCAAAAACCTGATCGCCCCTCTCCCGTACAGGATCACGAGAGGCGGGGTTCCGGAGGCCTGCTGTCCCTTCTCCCGGTGCACACCGAAAGGAGGGATGGAGAAGACTTGCTTGGCGGCGCAATGAACTGAAACGGTGGTGAGAAACTATATAGTACGAGTCGAGTAGGTCGTGGGAGTATAGCTCTGTCCTCGGCTTGGCTCAATCCCGCAACCCGCGACGCGTCGTGACGAGGCGTGGCGTGGCGAGGCGAGCGAGAAGGAGGAGCGCGCATGTAGGTCTCCTCTTCTCATGCTCATACAAGTGGTAGAAGAGCTCACCTTATAAAGGCCT
The DNA here is from genome assembly GCF_002162155.2 of Triticum dicoccoides. Taxonomy (NCBI): domain Eukaryota; kingdom Viridiplantae; phylum Streptophyta; class Magnoliopsida; order Poales; family Poaceae; genus Triticum; species Triticum dicoccoides. The sequence goes on along the minus strand of NC_041393.1, from coordinate 481,019,400 downwards.
ACTAGCAAAATTCCAACATCGACCAGGCCGTCCATGAAACAGGAGTGGCTGTAGGGGACATTGCGCCAGTTGAATATATGATCAAGTTACTACGAGATTTAATCCGAATAAGCACAAAATAAATCATGACGGCTATAACAGAGATGAAACTAATAATGTGGACTAGCATAGTAGTAGGGTACAGAGTAGAAACATGAATTCTACCACGATTTCGAACAGGAAGGACAGAAACACATACGGTGCAACGGGAGCAGCACCGTTGGCGTTGAGGTTGTCGCCCATGTCCAAACACCATGTAGACACGGTCTTTGAGCATGGTTCATAGTCGTTCCACGCTAGGGCATTGAAGATTGTAACTATTTTAGATTAGAATATACTACTCCTCCGGTGCCAGTAGTAGAGCAGAGTCCTACTCTACTACTCTACTCAAGCAAGTTAGGGCATAGCACTATAGGGAGTACCAGTACTGTGATCACTCAAGAAAGTTGTCTGGCATCAACATGACCCTACGCTGCTGGTATGTGTCTCGTAAGTCAAGCGGCGTGCTGTAGTCATCATCACCTGTCCACTTCCCGCAGCACATATTCGCTTCTCCATCTTTGTCCGCACATAATCTCGTCCAATCTTCCATCCCCGCTAAGGCGCCTCCCCCCCTCGTCCGAAACCCAAGCACTAACAATGGCAGAACCGAGCAGCGTCCGCCAAAAGAGTGGCTAGAATTTGCTCCCCATAGAGGTAATCAAGCTCATTATTTCGCGTGTGGACAATCTCAGTACCATGTCGTTCGCCGCGTGCTCGTCGGGGCTGTACCGTTTACTCAAAGCCCTCGGCCGGAGCTTTTTAAGCCAGCTCCTTGATTGCTGATGCCGCCTGATCTTCAGAAACGGCATGTCACGTAGCATAACGATCGTAGGGTGGCGAGCATCAACCCCTTTGACTGCGATCCGATCCCCGTCAGCCTTAACTACATTAACGGTATGTACTGGGTCGGCATGAACACATCTTGGATGGTGCTCGTCGATGGTCGCGGCAGCTGGATGCTCGTGGAGGTCTACACCCGGCGATTGATCCCCCTTACTTCGATTAACACTGCACTGCTTTGGCACCGCGGCCCAGAATACTCGGAATCTTACAGTAGCCAACATGATACCAAGTTTGATTTGCTCAAGGTTGTAATCTGCCAAGTGCCCACAAGATCTGCGAATTATAAAGACTTCAGGCTAATTGCGTTTTTCAACCGCAGTCTCGCCTATCTGACAGGTCACTGCGGTAAGTGGATAAATCTGCACGTCCATCGCAGGATCATACATCCTCCATGGTTCTCTTATGCCATTGAACACAAGGGCTTCATTTACGCTGTCGACTCCTTCTATGGCTGGACGTATTGCTGGCCTACTCCAGTCATCGCTACAAACGGTTGTTACAGCAGTATGTTACTTTCCTATGATATCATGATGGCTTGCTTATATTACTGTCAACATTTGGTGAAAAAATATTCATGCTCATAACATGTTGTTCTTAAGATTAACTAAACCAAGAGCCCTTTTTTATTTGACTCCAACTTGATATGATGTTGTAGGCCGCCTGGTGTCCCTACCCTTCCTAATCCCAGAACCTTTCAAAGAAAAGCGGCATGGCAGTTGCAGGTGGTTCCTGGCTCGATCAGACGACGGCAAAAGATTGATGATCATTCGCATGTACCGGACGTGTTGTTTCACGGAATACAATCACAGTCACTGCAAGGTCTTTGAGCAGGATCCCAGCTTCTTTGGGCCTTCAGGAATTTTTTACTAGAGGCTGGTAAGTAGCCTTGGTACACGCTCTCTGTTTGTCAGACTGAATTATCCGATTAACCAGGAGATAACCGACGGCAAGGATCATGATGGCAACGCGGTTTCGTTCATCAGGCAAAACTGTGTGTACACAGCGTACCATGCGTCTCTGCATGCACCATACCCTGATATGTGCCGCCACGCTCTGCAGTCCAAAGTAGGAGAGAGAGTCACAAGTATCAGACTTCGACCTGCTAGCTGGAGTTTCCCCCGTCAGGCACCCATCTGGTTCAAGCTATCAGCCAATCTCCACAGCCTAATAAATAGTAACGTCTAACTTAGCCAGTTAGTTAGATGCGTACACTTGGTGTAGTAGGAACTTTATTTAGTTTGATGCATACACTTGTTCTTTTTTGGTAGCCCTTTTTTAATGATGGCTGATGTTTGGTTTGGAAGAGAGAGCTTCGTCTTCACTCTTCTGGCCTGCTTACTGCTTCTGTTGCACCCCCAGCCCTGGTTGCTGTTGCTGCTGTTTTCAATGTACAATCAGTAGTATATTTCGTCTGTTGGTTGAATAAATGTGTTGTTAGAACGACAAACACAATGTTTTTGAAGTCATTGCATGCTTCGATCCTTTAGTGCCCCGTACCGTACGTAGCGCATACTATTTTTCGTACGAACACATTTTTTTTAAACACGGAACACATTTTCCACTTGTTGATAACATGCAGCCCACTGATGAAGGCCCAATAGAGAAGCCCATAATTCACTGGAAGGGAGGCTCTCACATGAATCCGGCCCAGGTACATGCTCATGATCCCCTAAACATAAATAAGTAAGTAAATAAATAAATAAATAAAGCTAAATGCTCATGCACCAGTTCTTTGGGAAAATAGCTAGCCCAGTATTTCTTTTTGAAGAATACCCAAGCTAGGCCTATTTGTTTTCTCCGAATTACTGGGCTGCAAAAAGATGAGGAGGGATGCATTCCGGCCTGGCTTAAGAGTATGGTCAATGTCTGTTAAAAGTAATATCAAAAGGGATTGAAAATTCCAAAAACATTATAGCAAATGGGATATAAGTTTCTTTTTTTGTTTTTGTTCTTCACTGATATCTTATACGTATTTCATTGGATTTAACATGACATAGTACTAATTTATTTTTAAATTTGTTTTACTATGGCTATTAATTTTTGGATTAAGAATATTTCGTTCCCCAGCAAAAATTTGCGAATTTTCAAAATTTCCCACATATTTAGTTAAATTTTTACCCTGGTACTGACCAGAAAATGGCCTGCAATTCTAAAAATGGAAAACGGGCGGCAATAAATTCCATATGAATTAGAAATTGAGTAAAAATTATAAAAATAATAGCAAATGGGCTGTACACGCCACGGATTTCAAGGCTGACTTGTTTACGCAAGGCTTTGTCAGTGAACACGCGATTCTAGCAGCAGTTAGTGTTGGATGTCCATCCAACGGCCGACGCCTCCTCTTGTGGCCCGCTGTGATGCCGCGCAGGCTTCCCCGGCCCACCCTACTCCCTCCGCTAGCCTGGCCACATGCAATCAACTGCCTCCTTATTACGCGAAAAAAAATGATTCCTCCCACTGACATCTGGGGCGCACCGGTTGGGAGGCTAACCTGGGCCTACTAAGTTGATGCGTACGCAGGGCTTGTCAACTTAGTCAACAAACGATTCTAGCAGCAGTAACCGTTGGATTTGAATCGAACGGTCCTGCTGCTTCTTCAATCGCTGCTCTTCTTGCACCAGCCGCCCAAACCAGCGCCTGGGAGACCGCCTGCTCCTGCCTCCAATGGCCGGCTGTGCTGCCGATAAGGCCTCATCGGCCCCTACTACTCCCACCGCTAGCCAGGCCCTGCGGCGACAGCAGCCTCACACCATAGCCGAACTAGTGAACCCTCATACTCCTCTCCGCGTGGGCATCCACTGCCGCGTCTTCCCCGGCTTCGTGTTGTCCCCTTCCTAGGCCTCGCCGTCGTCCACCACCTTGGTGCTCTCGGCGCGGCGTGGTCAACGTGGTCAACGACATTCCATCGGAAGAGTACTGTACGTGGAGAGGCTGACAGCTGGGTCCACGGCCACAGCCCAGTTTTTTTGTGATTTGCCAAGTAAGTCGCTTTGTCAGGCCTGTTGGGCTGCAAATCTTTCAAGACGAGGAGGAGAGCTTTCATTCGGCTAGCCGAGAAAATGGCCCATCAGTATTGAGAAATGGGCTGTACATTTTTAAAACACATCAAACCGGCAATTAGTTTCAAATATCTTTTTTTCATTTCGAGATTTGAAATTACATTAATTTTTATGTGTGGAGAATTTGTTGGATTTTATATTGATATACATTTATCTTTAAAATCAGTTTGAATGTGAGTCGAAATTTCGGGACTAAAAACAGTTCGGACCGCACCGAAATATGCAAAATTTCGTATAATTTTTTAACCGTGGCCACAATATGGGCTGTAATGCTAACAAAAAGAATATGGGCTCCAAAAAAACCTTAATAGTTAGCAAATGGGCTGTAAATTATTAGAAATAATGGCAGATGGGTTGTATGCTATTTCCCACAGATTTGAGGCTTTCCTAAAAAAAGGTTGACGCACAAGTAGTGACTGTTGGATGGCCATTCAACGGCCGTCGTGCTACTTCAATCTCTGCTCTTCCTGCTCCAGCCGCTCAAACAGGCGCCGGCGGGACTGCCTGCTCCCTCCTCCCCGCGGCCGGCTCTGCTGCCGCGCAGGCCTCACCGCCCCACTGTACTCCCATCGCTAGCCTAGTCATCCCTCTACTCAACCACACCTGGTGTTATTCTCCGGCGACGGCGAGGCCTCGTACAGTCGTACTCCCCTCCGCGTGGGAAACAACTGTTGAGTCTTCCCTGCCTCCGTGTCGTTCCCTTCCTAGGCCTCGCCGTCGTCCACCGCCCTGGTGCTCTCGGCGCGGCCTGGTCAACATGGTCAACGACCGACATGCATCTAAAGTGGACTTTACGTGGAGAGGCCGACAGCTGGGTCCACGGCCGCACGCAAGGAAATGCCTCCTTATTATGCGCAAAATAATGATTCCTCCACCTGACATCAGGGACCCACCGAAAGGGCCTTTGTATTTCGCGAAAAAAACGTTACCGCCACTGACAGCTCAGACCCACCAGCTATATCTTCACACGCAAGGAAGTGCCTCCTTATTACGCACAAAAAAATGAATACCCCCTGCTAGCTGGGACCCACCTTGGTGGGAGGCTGACTTGTGGGCCTACTAAGTTGACAGGGACGGAGGGCTTTGTCAACTTAGTCAATATGCACGATTCTAGCTCCAGTGACCGTACGATGTCCATCCAACGGCCCTAGTGCTTCCTCAACCTCTGGTCTTCTTGCTCCAGCCGCCCAAACCAGCGCCGGTCGTGCCTCGTGCTCCTGCCTCCCGTGGCCGGCTGCGATGCGGTGGAGGCCTCACCGCCCCCTACTACTCCCACCATTGGCCAGGCCATCCCTCTACTCACCCACAACCCCTGTTATTTTGCGGCGACGGCAGCCTCACACCGCAGCGAACCAGTGAACCCTCGTACTCCTCTACGCGTGGGCATCCACTTCCGCGTCTTCCCCGGCTTCGCGTCGTCCCCTTCCTAGGCCTCGCCATCATCCACCGCCCTAGTGCTCTCGATGCGGCGTGGTCATTGGTCAAAGTGGTCAAGGAACGGCTTCCATCGGACGTGGACTGTATGTGGAGAGGCTGACAGCTGGGTCCACGGCCGCAGCAAGGAAGTGCCTCCTTATTACTTGCAAAATAATTATTCCTCCACCTGACAGCGGGGACCCACCGGACGAGCCACCAGTATTTTGTGAAAAAAAATCGTTTTCCCCTGACTGCTGGGACCCAACGGACGGGCCACCGTATTTCACGAACAAAACATCCCCCTCGCTGTCAGCTCGGACCCATCGGAAGTGCCTCCTTATTACGCACAAAACAATGAATACTCCCCCGGCTAGCTGGGGCCCACCTTGGTGGGAGGCTGACTTGTCGGCCTACTAAGTTGACGGGGACGAAGGGCTTTGTCAACTTAGTCAATATGAACGATTCTAGCTCTAGTGACCGTACGATGTCCATCCAACGGCCGTAGTGCTTCTTCAACCTCTGGTCTTCTTGCTCCAGCCGCCCATAGTAGCGCCGGTCGTGCCGCATGCTCCTGCCTCCCGTGGCCAGCTGTGCTGCCGCGGAGGCCTCACCACCCCCTACTATTCCCACCGCTGGCCAGGCCCTGCGGTGACGGCAGCCTCACACCGCAGCTGTCACACCCTAGCTAGTCATGCATCAGAGTGTGTGCATCATGTTTAAAATTCCATTTAATTTTGAAATGGGGATTTGTGAAACCCTCAGAATCATTTTGAAAATGACCCAAATAAAAATTTCTCCAAAAGGGTCCAAGAAAATGCTCATGTTGCTCTCTGAAAATATTGGACAGAGATAAAAATCAAACCAATATTTTTAAGAGCTCATAGGTATTTATTTTGGGCATTTGGAATTAATGCATAAATATTTGCATTGGAAATATATTAGTTATATATATTAATATATGTCCAAAAATTATGCCACCTGTTGGGGAGCTCTGGAATAATATATCTAGCTCCTGCAAAAATTGGCATAAGGTAATAAAATGATTTAATATTTTATTTAAATCAAAACAAATGTCAGAAATTAGAAAACAGAAATAAATAAAAGGGAGAAGCTTACCTGGGGCTCCAGCTAGCAGGCGGCCCAGGCCGTCTCCCTCCTCTGTCGTCTTCGTCCCGACAGATGGAGGGGAGTGTGCCCGGCGTGCGCGCGCGCCACCGCGCCACGCCACCAGCTCGCCTGCCTGCCTGCCCCTCCCCTCCTCGTCTGGATGGCCTGGAACGACGCCACGCCCTCCCCTGCTCTCTCTCACTCTCCCCCGGTTCTTCCTCTCCTCTCCCTCGCTCTCTCTCTCCCGTGTCCGAACGCACCCATCGCCGCCGTTCGCCATAGCAGCCGCCACCGGCCTCCCCTCGCCTCCCCGACACGCTCCCCAGCTCCGCCGCGACCCCCTCTTCCTCCCCACCAAGCCAAGCCCCTCGGGAAGCTCTGCATCGCCTCCACGCCATCGTCTTCCTCCTCGGGCTCCGACCACCATCGCCGTCGATTCGCCGTCTCCAGCGCGTCCCCGAGCCCGCTTCGACGCCCACTGCAACCGCGGTGAGCTCCGCCACCGTTTCCTCCTCTTTTCCCCCTCGTTCCCGCGCCGTAACCCCGTTTCCCACCACGGCCGAACCTCCGCCGTCGCCGAGCTCGCCGTCGACGCAGCTCCGGTGACCATTTGGTCACGGGCGTGCACCCGTTGTGCTTGCCGCGACCCGTAGAGCCCCTCCAGCGCCTCAGCTCCCTCGCTTGCGAGCAGCAGCGCCGATCCCGACCGCACCCGAACTCCGGCCGCCGCTCACGAGCTCGCCGTCGTCGGTACCGGCCACCTCAGGCACGGCCACCACCACCGTTCGACGCGCGGGAGCAAGGGCTCTCCAACGAGCCCAAGCACGGCCTCGCCCGTGCCCTGTAGCGCGTTTCCGCATCGCGCCGCCGTCTCGGGCCTCGCCGGCGTCATGTCGCCGGTGGGTTTGACCTGTTTGACCTGGGGTTTGACCCCCCCAGGGTCACTGACGCGTGGGCCCCGTCGGCCAGGTGGTTAGATTAGCGCTAATCACTGTTAGTTAACCCCCCTGACACTGACCAGTGGGCCCCAGCGCCACTAACCCTTAATTAGGATTAAATTATCCCTGTTAAACCCCCTGTCACTGACGTGTGGACCCCACACGTCAGGTTTGACCCCAGCCAGCCGCAGTTGACCGCTGACGTCATGCTGACGTCATGCTGGCGCAATATATATATTTCTGGATTTAATTTAAATCAGGAAATTCCAGAATATAATTTAAACTTCAAAAATTCATAACTTTTATTCTGTAACTCCAAATCAGACAAATTATATATGAAAAATGATCAGAAAAATCCAATCTATCCATCTGTACTATTTTCATGCATGATCAAACAAGTTAAATTGATGTTTAAAGCAGAACAAGGAAAAGCACTTTAAAAGGCCATGTTTGAGTTTGAAATTTGAATCTTTGATTCAAATTGGTTCAAACCCTTCTGGTTCTAGTTGCATTAGCCCAACACACTCATATTGCCATGTTTCATGCATGCATCATATTGTTGCACATTGTTTGGTGATGGTTGTGTATCGGTGTCCTTTGCGACAGGTTCTGCCTCCGAGGAGTACCGTGATTACCCTAACGAAGAACCGTATCAGTGCATCGAACCATCAGGCAAGCAACCAACCATTTGATCATATCGATACAATCCCATGTTCTCGCTCCTGCTCTCTTTTACTGCATTAAGACAACGCGTTTCAAACTGCTGTGTGCTACGGTAGTTGAACCCATTTCCTCTGCATGACCTGTCATTGCCACAGTAACTAGATGAAACCCACTAGCATGTGTAGGAGTTGATTGAGCCATATGTATGTGTTGTTCCTACCTTGCTATGCCTGCTATGCTTAGAGTCGTGTCAGGTCTAGTTCATCTGGGTGATGGGCCAGAGTGAAATGATTATGTCGGTAATGAGAGTGGTGTGGTGAACACGATTTGGTAAAGGTATCGATGAGAGGCCATGTAGGAGTACATGGTGGGTTGTTTCATTGAAGCCGACCTTAAGCACTGAGATCTGTATGTGTGATTTAAGATATAGCTACTACCATGCATTGGGCCCTGAAATATGACCCCGCTCGACTTCTTACTCACCCTAGCTCTCTGTCCAGGAGTTGCAAGTAGTTTCTGGTGTTTGTAGCCTACTGGAGGCCGTGGACAGCGCTGACCGTAGGGGTGGGCTGTGATGCGGTAGGTACGTGGCCGGGTGTACCGAATACCCGTTAGGTATCTCGGGAACCCTGTTCACATCGTTCGGGGCCGTATGGGAAACCTCGGCCGGACTCCCTGCGGATGGAACCTGAATAGGCGATAAACCTGGACTAGAGGCTTAGGTGTTTAGGTAGGTCGTGGTCTACACCCACGTCGGCTTTCGCTTGAAGTCTGCCGAGCACATGTCATGTGCAGACGCTAAGTGGTGGAAACATGTATGAAGAAGTACACCCCTGCAGGGTTATCATGATCTATTCGAATAGCCACGTCCGCGGTAAAGGACTACTTGGTTGCCTATACAGTTCATAGACAAGTAAATGGAAACTACTAAAAGCCTCAAGATAAGTGTGAGTGCCGAGGATGGCTCTTCCATAGAAAGACGGAGGCGGATCCTCGATAGTGTATTGAATTGGTGAGTAGTGGACTCGTGTGCGCAAAACCATTTCAAGTTGAAGTATCGTAAGATAGTCTAGCCAAGAGTCAAAGCTGGCTTGCTGCAATAACTCCACCAACCCTTCTTGATAATATGCATGTATGTAGGATCTGATGTAAGTCTTGCTGAGTACCTTTGTACTCATGTTGCTATAATTCACATTTTTACAGAAGACGCTGCAACCCCTTCTGATGGGTTCTATGTAGACATTGACATCAACGAGTAGGCTAAAGGCCCAGGTGGTGATCCTGAACTTGTGAAGGACCACGTAGTATAGCTAGGCTTTCCAAGCCTCTTTTATTTTACTAGTTGTCTGTACTCAGACAAGTTACTTCCGCTGCTGGTTTGTATGACTGTATGACTTGAATGCTGGGTCGTGAGACCCGTACCTTTGTGTATGTTATGTATGGCTCCCTGAGCCTTAAATAAAGTACTTGTGTCGTAGAGTCATGTTGTGATGCTTCGTTGTATTTGCACATATCGAGCATATTGTGTGTATGATTGAAATGCTTGGTATGTGTGGGATCTGACTATCTAGTTGTTTATCTTTAGTAGCCTCTCTTACCGGGAAATGTCTCCTAGTGTTACCGCTGAGCCATGGTAGCTTGCTACTGCTCTGGAACACTTAGGCTGGCCGGCATGTGTCCTTCTTCGTTCCTGTGTCTGTCCCTTCGGGGAAATATCACGCATTGAGTACCGGAGTCCTGTTAGCCCGCTACAGCCCGGTTTACCGGAGTCCTGCTAGCCCAGTGCTACAGCCCGGACCCACTTGCTGATGACCGACACGTTCGAAGCTGGGTCATGGATGCCTGTCCCTGTAAGTCTGTGCCACTTTGGGTTTACGACTAGTCATGTCAGCCCGGGCTCCTTATCATATGGATGCTAGCGACACTATCATATACGTGAGCCAAAAGGCGCAAACGGTCCCGGGCAAAGGTAAGGCGACACCCGTGGGGATACCGTGCGTGAGGCCGCAAAGTGATATGAGGTGTTACCGGCTAGATCGATGTGACATCGAGTCGGGGTCCTGACAGTGTTGGTATAGAGGCCATGTAGGAGTACATGGTGGGTTGTCTCATTGAAGCCGTCCTCAGGAACTGAGTTCTGTGTTTGTGATCCATGATTCAGCTACTACCATACATTGGGCCCTGAAATATGACCCCGCTCGACTTCTTATTCACCCTAGTCCTCTGTCCAGGAGTTGCAAGTAGTTTCTGGTGTTTGTAGCTTACTGGAGGCCGTGGACAGCGCTGACCGTAGGGGTGGGCTGTGATGCGGTAGGTACGTGGCACGGTGTACCGGATGCCCGTTTGGTATCTCGGGAACCCTGTTCACATCGTTTGGGGCTGTGAGCGAAACTCCGGCCGGATCTCCTCATGGATGGAACCCGAATAGGCGATAAACCTGGACTAGAGACTTGAGTGTTTAGGTAGGTCGTGGTCTACACCCACGTCGGCTTTCGCTTGAAGTCTGCCGAGCACATGCCGTGTGCAGACGCTAAGTGGTGGAAACATGTATGAAGAAGTACACCCCTGCAGGGTTAACATCATCTATTCGAATAGCCGTGTCCGCGGAAAAGGACTTCTGGGTTGCTTATATCAGTTCATAGACAAGTGAAAGTGGATACTCTAAAATACGCAAGATAAGCGTGAGTGCTATGGATGGCGTTCTCGTAGGGAGACGGGAGCGGATCCATAGTGGTGTATTGATATGGTGAATATGTGGACTCGTGTGCGCCACCTCAAAAGTTACTCGCAGTCGTAGTTCAGGATAGCCACCGAGTCAAAGCTGGCTTGCTGCAGTTAAACCCCACCATCCCTTTGTTGATAATGATGCATATGTAGATAGTTCTGATGTAAGTCTTGCTGGGTACATTTGTACTCACGTTTGCCTATTTTATGTTTTTGCAGAGAGACTTCAGTCTCACTAGTATTTCCGCGTGGTCTTCGACGTTTAGCTTGTTACCTCAGCTACGATCTTGTGCCTCGGCAGGATTTGGTAGATAGTCAGGCTTCTCAGCCTTTTTCATTTATAGATGTCTGTACTCAGACATGATAGCTTCCGCTTGTGCTTGATTTGTATGCTCTGAATGTTGGGTCATGAGACCCATGTTTGTAATATCTCGCTCCTCGGAGCCTATTGAATAGATTACTTGTGTCGTAGAGTCATGTTGTGATGCTTCGTTGTATTTGCACATATCGAGCATATTGTGTGTATGATTGAAATGCTTGGTATGTGTGGGATCTGACTATCTAGTTGTTTATCTTTAGTAGCCTCTCTTACCGGGAAATGTCTCCTAGTGTTACCGCTGAGCCATGGTAGCTTGCTACTGCTCTGGAACACTTAGGCTGGCCGGCATGTGTCCTTCTTCGTTCCTGTGTCTGTCCCTTCGGGGAAATGTCACGCTTTGAGTACCGGAGTCCTGTTAGCCCGCTACAGCCCGGTTTACCGGAGTCCTGCTAGCCCAGTGCTACAGCCCGGACCCACTTGCTGATGACCGACACGTTCGAAGCTGGGTCATGGATGCCTGTCCCTGTAAGTCTGTGCCACTTTGGGTTTACGACTAGTCATGTCAGCCCGGGCTCCTTATCATATGGATGCTAGCGACACTATCATATACGTGAGCCAAAAGGCGCAAACGGTCCCGGGCAAAGGTAAGGCGACACCCGTGGGGATACCGTGCGTGAGGCCACAAAGTGATATGAGGTGTTACCTGCTAGATCGATGTGACATCGAGTCGGGGTCCTGACAGCAGCCGAACCAGTGAACCCTCGTACTCCTCTCCGCGTGCGCGGGCTTCCACTGTCGCGTCTTCCCCGACTCCCCGTCGTCCCCTTCCTAGGCCTCGCCGTCGTCCACTGCCCTGGTGCTCTCAGCGCGGCGTGGTCAACATGGTCAAGGAACGACTTCCATCAGACGTGGACTGTACGTGGAGAGGCTGACAGCTGGGTCCACGGCCGCAGCAAGGAAGTGCCTCCTTATTACGTGCAAAATAATTATTCCTCCACCTGACAGCGGGGACCCACCGGACAGGCCACCGTATTTCGCTCCTCTAACTGCTGGGACCCACCAACTACATCTTCGAAGGCAAGGAAGTGCCTGACAGTCGGGACCCACCTGGTCGAAGCGCATGTAGCATTGTCATTCTGGTCGCGAACATGTACGTACATATATAGTGGTCGATGTAGAGGCACGCACGTGTCGTAGTAGAGGCGCGCACGTGTCATAGTAGAGGCGCGCACGTAGCATGTACACGTACGTACAGCGGCCAGGTGCAAGAAAGAAAATACGGCCACGTATGTCTACATACGGGCGGGATCTCGAACGCCTACTCACGCATACGTACGGCGAGGGGTCGTTTACATGGCTGGGCGGCGAGGGCTCGCTGACATGGCTGGGTCGGAACGGAGAACAGTGTCGTCGTCGTGTTCATGGGGAGGCAACGGAATGCATGGTCGTGTTCATCGGGAGGCAACGCGGCTGGGTTGGAACGGAATGCGTGGTCGTGTTTATCAGGAGGGCTTGGACGGAACAGGCGATGGAAACAAGGCCTGGCGTACCACACAACGGAGGAAACGGATCTCCTATGATCGAAATGGGGGTCCTGTTGATCGGGAGGGGTGTGGCGTACCGCAAAATGGAGGAAACGGACCTCCTACGGTCGAAACGGGGGTCCTGTTGATCGGGAGGGGTGTGGCGTACCGCAAAACGGAGGAAACGGATTTGTGTTGGAGCGCTACGGTCGAAACGGGGGTCCTGTTCATCGGGAGGGGTGTGGCGTACCGCAAAACGGGACTCCCCGGGATACTGTTCATCTCCACCGTCGACCCGCTCCAGCCTCCACGAGCTAATGTTCATCCACCGTCGACCTCCTCCAGCCTCCACGGGCTCCTGTTCATCCAACCTCCAACGCGCACTACTCCACCGGCTACTGTTCAACCACCCCTCCACCGTCTACTGTTCATCCAGCCCTCCACACCACGGGGTCCTGTTCAACCACCCCTCCACGGGCACCCCTCCACCGGCTACTGTTCATCCTGCCCTCCATGGGGTGGTCCTATTCATCCACCCCTCCACGGGGTCCTGTTCATCCAGCCCCAACCGGCTCGATTGATCGGGGTCCTATTCATCCAGAGGCGACACCATGGGGTCTTGTTCATCCACCCCCACCGGGA
>NC_041393.1:480975918-481005715 GCF_002162155.2 Triticum dicoccoides | reverse complement strand
TCATCTAGAGGCAGCATCGATCGGCTTCAGTTAGCAGCAGTAGCCAAGGAATCGCTCGATCGGGTTCAGTTAACAGCCATCGATCGATCGCTCGGGTTCAGTAACGCGTAGCCTACAGTGCAATTGCTCGGGTTCAGTTAGATCCCAACACCTCGCTCGGGTTCAGTTGGAGCCAACGCCTCGCACACATGCGCGTACGTGTACGAGGGAAATGCGCATCGCTCGGCCCCCGACCTCCCACCGTAACCGGGAACTCCCCGAAATTGTCCTCCCCCTCGCTTCTACCATGGTTTTTTCCGTCATGGACGGCCCAAAGAATGTCATGCAGCTGCGTCTCCGGCCCGCCCAGGACGAAAAGCCCATTTTCTGTCATGATTTTTTGTCATAGAAGTAGGAGCCCACCACTTCTATGATGATACCGGGTTTTGTCACAATTATCGTCATAGAAGTGTCATATGTATGACAGAAAAAAAATTCGTTCGGCCCAAAATGTCACGGATGTGTCTTTTTTTTGTAGTGTTGGTATGGAGGGCAACCGTGGATACGGCTAGCCATGGAAAGTGAAAGTATGGTTAAAAAGGAATAAACTTTATTTTCTGTTTGGGAACTGCCTATGATATATCTAGCTTGGAAAGTGTTGGTACTCTAATTCGTTTTTGTTGGTGGGAAGGATACACCTCCCAAAATGTTTTTATCTCTAAGTTTTTCGCTTTGAGCTCTGGCACCTCTACAAATCCCTACTTCCCTCTGCGAAGGGCCTTTCTTTTACTTTATGCAATTTTTATTTTGAATTTGAGTCTCCATCTTCTCTTATAAAAGCACCAACTAGGAGGCAATATGATCGTACTTGAGTATTGGGTGTAGTTAATATGTGAGTGGGTTTCATGAATGGATCAATGGTTGAGCATGATGGGCTAGGGATAACTTATTTTACCGTTGATATTTTGAAAGACATGGTTGCTTGTTGATATGCTTGAGTATTTAAATTATCATGTAAAAACTAGACTATTGCTTTGAACAATATAAAAGTCCAAATGTCCATGCTATAAAGAAAAGAATATGATATGACATGTTAGGCAGCATTCCACATAAAAAATCCTGTTTTTATCACTTACCTACTCGAGGACGAGCAGGAGTTAAGCTTGGGGATGCTGATACGTCTCCAACGTATCTATAAGTTTTGATTGTTCCATGCTGTTATATTATCAATCTTGGATGTTTTATAATCATTTTATAGTCATTTTATATTATTTTATATTATTTTTTGTTACTAACGTATTGATATAGTGCCAAGTGCCAGTTGCAGTTTTCTGCATGTTTTTTACATCGCAGGAAATCAATACCAAACGGAGTCCAAATGCAATGAAACTTCGCGGAGAATTTTTATGGATTAGAAGACACCTAATGGGCCAAGGCAGCGCCTGGGGGGTGCTCCGAGGGGAGCACAACCCACTAGGGCGTGCCAGGAGGCCCAGGCACGCCAGGAGGCCCAGGCGCGCCCTGGTGGGTTGTGCCCACCTCGGGTGCCCCCGACTGCCTCTTTGCTCTATAAATACCCCAATATTCCAGAAACCCTAGGGGAGTCAACGAAAATCAATTCCAGCCGCTGCGGAGTCCAGAACCACCAGATCCAATCCAGACACCATCATGGATGGGGTTCACCACCTCCATTGGTGCATATGCGATGATGCGTGAGTAGATCTTGTAGACCTTCAGGTCCGTAGTTAGTAGCTAGATGGCTTCCTCTCTCTCTCATTGAATTCTCAATACAATGGTCTGTTGGAGATCCATATGATGTAACTCTTTTTGCGGTGTGTTTGTTGGGACCAGATGAACTTTGAGTTTATGATCAGATCTATCTTTTTATATCCATGAAAGTATTTGAGTTTCTTTGATCTCTTTTATGCATGATTGCTTATAGCCTCGTATTTCTTCTCTGATATTTGGGTTTTGTTTGGCCAACTTGATCTATTTATCTTGCAATGGGAAGAGGTGCTTTGTAGTTGGTTTGATCTTACGGTGCTTGATCCCAGTGACAGGAGGGGAACCGACACGTATGTATCATTGCTACTAAGGATAAAATGATGGGGTCTATCTCTACATAGGTAGATCTTTTCTACATCATGTCATCGTTCTTATTGCATTACTCCGTTTCTCCATGAACTTAATACACTAGATGCGTGCTGGATAGCGGTCGATGTGTGGAGTAATAGTAGTAGATGCAGGCAGGGGTCGGTCTACTAATCTTGGACGTGATGCCTATATAATGATCATTGCCTAGATACCATCATGATTATTTGAAGTTCTATCAATTGCCCAACAGTAATTTGTTCACCCACCGTTTGCTATTTTTCTCGAGAGAAGCCACTAGTGAAACCTACAGCCCCCAGGTCTCTTTCTCATATTATTTGCCTTTGCGATCTACTTTTCCTTTGCTTTTATTTTCAGATCTACTAAACTAAAAATACAAAATAACTCGTTGTGTTTTATTCTTATTTATTTTGTTTGGCGTTCGATCTATCAATCTACTACAATTTTATCGCACGTCCGTTTGCCTATCTTGAGGCGCCGTTACCCGAAAGGGATTGACAACCCCTTTAACACGTCGAGTTATGACGATTTGTTATCTGTGTGCAGGGGTTGTTTATGTTGTGTTGCTTGGTTCTCCTACTAGCTCAATAACCTTGGTTTCATATCTGAGGGAAATAGCTACCGCTGTTGTGCTGCATCATCTCTTCCTCTTTGGGGAAATACCGATGTAGCTTCAATCCGCAATCACATTACCGAGAGGGCCCAGAGATACCTCTCCGATACTCGGAGTGAAAAATCTTAATCTTGATCTATGCCAACCCAACAAACACCTTCGTAGACACCTGTAGAGCATCTTTATAATCACCTAGTTACGTTGTGACATTTGATAGCACACAAGGAGTTCCTCCGGTATTCGGGAGTTGCATAATCTCATAGTCAGAGGAATATGTATAAGTCATGAAGAAAGCAATAGCAATAAAACTTATCAATCATTATGCTAAGCTAACGGATGGGTCTTGTCCATAACATCATTCTCCTAATGATGTGATCCCGTTCATCAAATGACAACACATGTCTATGGTCTGGAAACTTAACCATCTTTGATTAATGAGCTAGTCAAAGTAGAGGCATACTAGGGACACTTTGTTTTGTCTATGTATTCACACATGTATCAAGTTTCCGGTTAATACAATTCTAGCATGAATAAGAAACATTTATCATGATATAAGGAAATATAAATAACAACTTTATTATTGCCTCTAGGGCATACTTCCTTCAGTCTCCCACTTGCACTAGAGTCAATAATCTAGATTACATTGTAATGATTCAACCCATGGAGTCTTGGTGTTGATCATGTTTTGCTCGTGGAAGAGGCTTAGCCAACGGGTCTGCAACATTTCGATCGGTATGTATTTTGCAAATCTCTATGTCTCCCTCCTTTACTTGACCGTGGATGGAGTTGAAGCGTCTCTTGATGTGTTTGGTTCTCTTATGAAATCTGGATTCCTTCGCTAAGGTAATTGCTCCAGTATTGTCACAAAAGATTTTCATTGGACCCGATGCACTAGGTATTACACCTAGATCGGATATGAACTCCTTCATCCAGACTCCTTCATTTGCTGCTTCCGAAGCAGCTATGTACTCCACTTCACACGTAGATCCCGGCATGACGCTCTGCTTGGAACTGCACCAACTGACAGCTCCACCATTTAATATAAATATGTATCATGTTTGTGACTTAGAGACATCCGATCAGTTCAAAGCTTGCATCGACGTAACCATTTACGACAAGCTCTTTGTCACCTCCATAAACGAGAAACATATCCTTAGTCCTTTTCAGGTATTTCAGGATGTTCTTGACCGCTGTCTAGTGATCCACTCCTGGATTACTTTGGTACCTCCCTGCTAAACTTATAGCAAGGCACACATCAGGTCTGGTACACAGCATTGCATACATGATAGAACCTATGGCTAAGGCATAGGGAATGACTTTCATTTTCTCTCTATCTTCTACAGTGGTCGGGCATTGAGCCTGACTCAACTTCACACCTTGTAACACATGCAAGAACCCTTTCTTTGACTAATCCATTTTGAACTTCTTCAAAACTTTATGAAGGTATGTGCTTTGTGAAAGTCCAATTAAGCGTCTTGATCTATCTCTATAGATCTTGATGCCCAATATATAAGCAGCTTCACCGAGTCTTTCATTGAAAAAATTCTTATTCAAGTATCCTTTTATGCTATTCAAAAATTCTATATCATTTCCATCAAAAATATGTCATCCACATATAATATTAGAAATGCTACATAGCTCCCACTCACTTTCTTGTAAATACAGGCTTCTCCAAAAGTCTATATAAAACCATATGCTTTGATCACACTATCAAAGCGTATATTCCAACTCCGAGAGGCTCGCACCAGTCCATAAATGGATTGCTGGAGCTTGCACACTTTGTTAGCACCTTTAGGATCGACAAAACCTTCTGGTTGCATCATATACAACTCTTCTTTAAGAAATCCATTAAGGAATGCGGTTTTGACATCCATTTGCCAAATTTCATAATAATAAAATGCGGCAATTGCTAACATGGTTCAGACAGACTTAAGCATCGCTACAGGTGAGAAGGTCTCATCATAGTCAACTCCTTGAACTTGTTGAAAACCTTTCGCAACAAGTCGAGCTTTGTAGACAGTAACATTACCGTCAGCGCCAGTCTTCTTCTTGAAGATCCATTTATTCTCTATGGACTGCCGATCATCGGGCAAGTCAACCAAAGTCCACACTTTGTTTCCATACATGGATCCCATCTCAGATTTCATGGCCTCAAGCTATTTCGCGGAATCTGGGCTCATCATCGCTTCCTCATAGTTCATAGGTTCGTCATGGTCTAGTAACATGACTTCCAGAACAGGATTACCATACCACTCTGGTGCGGAACGTACTCTGGTTGACCTATGAGGTTCAGTAGTAACTTGATCTGAAGATTCATGATCATCATCGTTAGCTTCCTCACTAATTGGTGTAGGCATCACTAGAACTGATTTCTATGATGAACTACTTTCCAATTCGAGAGAACATACAACTACCTCATCAAGTTCTACTTTCCTCCCACTCACTTCTTTTGAGAGAAACTCCTTCTCTAGAAAGGATCCATTCTTAGCAACAAAGATCTTGCCTTAAAATCTTTGATAGAAGGTGTACCCAACAGTTTCTTTTGGGTATCCTATGAAGACACACTTCTACGATTTGGGTTCGAGCTTATCAGGTTGAAGATTTTTCACATAAGCATCGCAACCCCAAACTTTAATAAATGACAGCTTAGGTTTCTTGCCAAACCACATTTCATATGGTGTCATCTCAACGGATTTAGATGGTGCCCTATTTAACGTGAATGCAGCCATCTCTAAAGCATAATCCCAAAATGATAGTGGTAAATCGGTAAGAGACATCATAGATCGCACCATATGTAATAAAGTATGGTTACGATGTTCGGACACACCATTACGTTGTGGTGTTACAGGTGGCGTGAGTTGCAAAACTATTCCACATTGTTTCAAATGAAGATCAAACTCGTAACTCAAATATTCGCCTCCGCGATCAGATCGTAGAAACTTTATTTTCTTGTTACGATGATTTTCCACTTCACTCTGAAATTCTTTGAACTTTTCAAATGTTTCGGACTTATGTTTCATTAAGTAGATATACCCATGTCTGCTCAAATCATCTGTGAAGGTTAGAAAATAACGATACCCGCCGCCAGCCTCAACACTCATCGGACCGCATACATCAGTATGTATTATTTCCAATAAGTCAGTGGCTCGCTCCATTGTTCCGGAGAACAGAGTCTTAGTCATCTTGCTCATGAAGCATGGTTTGCAAGCATCAAGTGATTCATAATCAAGTTATTCCAAAAGCCCATCTGCATGGAGTTTCTTCATGCGCTTTACACCAATATGACCTAAACGGCAGTGCCACAAATAAGTTGCACTATCATTATTAACTTTGCATCTTTTGGCTTCAATATTATGAATATGTGTATCACTATGATCCAAATTCAACAAAAATAGACCACTCATCAAGGGTGCATGACCATAAAAGATATTACTCATATAAATAGAACAACCATTATTCTCTGATTTAAATGAATAACCATCTTGCATCAAACAAGATCCAGATATAGTGTTCATGCTCAACGCTGGCACCAAATAACAATTATTCAGGTCAAAAACTAATCCCAAAGGTAGATGTAGAGGTAGCATGCCGACGGCTATCACATCGACCTTGGAACCATTTCCGACATGCACCGTCACCTCGTCCTTAGCCAATCTTTGTTTAATCCGTAGCCCTATTTCGAGTTGCAAATATGAGTAGTAGAACCGGTATCAAATACCCAGGCGCTACTACGAGCATTAGTAAGGTACACATCAATAACATTTATATCAAATATACCTTTCACTTTGCCATCCTTCTTATCCGCCAAATACTTGGGGCAGTTCCGCTTCCAGTGACCACTCCCTTTGCAGTAGAAGCACTCAGTTTCAGGCTTAGGTCCAGACTTCGGCTTATTCTCAGGAGCAGCAACTTGCTTGCTATTCTTCTTGAAGTTCCCCTTCTTCACTTTGCCCTTTTTCTTGAAACTAGTGGTCTTGTTAACCATCAAGACTTGATGCTCCTTTTTCATTTCTACCTCCGTAGCCTTAAGCATTGTGAAGAGCTCGGGAATTGTCTTTCCATCCCTTGCATATTATAGTTCATCATGAAGCCTTTATAGCTTGGTGGCACTGATTGAAGAACTCTGTCAATAACACTATCATCCGGAAGATTAACTCCCAGCTGAGTCAAGTGGTTATGGTACCCAGACATTCTGAGTATGTGTTCACTGACAGAACTGTTCTCCTCCATTTTGCAGCTATAGAACTTGTTGGAGACTTCATATCTCTCAACTCGAGCATTTGCTTGAAATATTAACTTCAACTCTTGGAACATCTCATATGCCCCATGACATTCAAAACGTCTTTGAAGTCCCGATTCTAAGCCGTAAAGCATGGCACACTGAACTATCAAGTAGTCATCAGCTTTAGCTTGTCGGACGTTCATAATGTTCGGAGTTGCTCCTGCAGCAGGCCTTGCACCTAGTGATGCTTCCAGGACGTAATTCTTCTATGCAGAAATGAGGATAATCCTCAAGTTACAGACCAAGTTCGTGTAGTTGCTACCATCATCTTTCAACTTAGCTTTCTCTAGGAACGCATTAAAATTCAAGGGAACGGTAGCACGGGCCATTGATCTACAACAACATAGATATGCAAAAACTATCAGGACTAAGTTCATGATAAATTAAAGTTTAGTTAATCATATTACTTAAGAACTCCCACTTAGATAGACATCCCTCTAGTCATCTAAATGATCACGTGATCCATATCAACTAAACCATGTCCGATCATCACGTGAGATGGAGTAGTTTTCAATGGTGAACATCTCTAGGTTGATCATATCTACTATATGATTCATGTTCGACCTTTCGGTCTCAGTGTTCCGAGGCCATATCTGTATATGCTAGGCTCGTCAAGTTTAACCTAAGTATTCTGCATGTGCAAAACTGTCTTACACCCGTTGTATGTGAATGTAGAGCTTATCACACCCGATCATCACGTGGTGTCTTGGCACGACGAACGGTGGCAATGGTGCATACTCAGGGAGAACACTTATACCTTGAAATTTAGTGAGGGATAATCTTATAGTGCTACCGCCGTACTAAGCAAAATAAGATGCATAAAAAGATAAACATCACATGCAATCAAAATATGTGACATGATATGGCCATAATCATCTTGTGCCTTTGATCTCTATCTCCAAAGCACCGTCATGATCTCCATCATCACCGGCTTGACACCTTGATCTCCATCGTAGCGTCGTTGTCGTCTCGCCAACTATTGCTTCTACAACTACCCCTACCGCATAGTGATAAAGTAAAGCAATTAATTACATGGCGATTGCATTTCATACGATAAAGCAACAACCATAAGGTTCCTGCCAGTTGCCAATAACTTTTACAAAACATGATCATCTCATACAATAAAATATATCACATCATGACCATATCACATCACAACATGCCCTGCAAAAACAAGTTAGACGTCCTCTACTTTGTTGTTGCAAGTTTTACGTGGCTGCTACGGGCTTCTAGCAAGAGCCGTTCTTACCTACGCGTCAAAACCACAACATTTTTTGTCAAATGTGTTGTTTTAACCATCAACAAGGACCGGTCATAGTCAAATTTGATTCAACTAAAGTTGGAGAAACAGACACCCGCCAGCCACCTTTATGCAAAACAAGTTGCATGTCTGTCGATGGAACCGGTCTCATGAACGTGGTCATGTAAGGTTGGTCCGGGCCACTTCATCCAACAATACCACCGAATCAAAATAAGACGTTGGTGGTAAGCAGTATGACTATTATCGCCCACAACTCTTTGTGTTCTACTCGTGCATATCATCTACGCGTAAACCTGGCTCGGATGCCACTGTTGGGGAACGTAGCATGCAATTTCAAAAAATTTCCTACGATCATGCAAGATCTTTCTAGGGGATGCATAGAAACGAGAGGGGGAGAGTGTGTCCACGTACCCTCGTAGACCAAAAGCAGAAGCGTTAGGTTAACACGGTTGATGTAGTCGAACGTCTTCACGATCCAACCGATCTAGTACCAAACGTACGACACCTCCGAGTTCAGCACATGTTCAGCTCGATGATGTCCCTCGAACTCTTGATCTAGCAGAGGGTCGAGGGAGAGTTCCGTCAGCACGATGGTGTGGTGACGGTGATGGTGATGTGATCCGCACAGGGCTTCACCTAAGCACTATGACGCTATGACCGGAGGAGTAAACTGTGGAGGGGGGCACTGCACACGGCTAAGAGAATAATTGTTGTGTTTTGGGGTGCCCTTGCCCCCGTATATAAAGGAGGGGAGGAGGAGGCCGGCCACCAATGGGGCACACCAAGGGGGGATTCCTACTAGGACTCCACTCCTAGTAGGATTCCCCCCCCCCCCTCTTTTTCCTTTCTCATCGGAGGGAAAAGGGAAGGAGAGGGAGAGGGAGAGGGAAAGAGGAAAGGGGGTCGCGCCCCCTCCCCCTTGTCCAATTCGGACTCCCTTGGGGGCGCCACCCTGCGGGCTCCCCTCTCTTTCTCCCCTATGGCCCATGAAGGCCCATAACTTCCCCGGGGGGTTCCAGTAACCCCTAGGTACTCCGATAAATATCTGAAACATCCCAAAACCATTCCAGTGTCCAAATACTATCGTCCAATATATCAATATTTACCTCTCGACTATTTTGAAACTCCTCGTCATGTCCGTGATCTCATCTGGGACTCCGAACAATCTTCGGTCACCAAACACATAACTCATAATACTAATCGTCATCGAACGTTAAGCGTGCGGACCCTACGGGTTCGAGAACTATGTAGACATGACCGAGACTCATCTCCAATCAATAACCAATAGCGGAACATGGATTCTCATATTGGTTCCTACATATTCTACGTAGATCTTTTTCGGTTAAACCGCAATAACAACATACGTCATTCCCTTTGTCATCGGTATGTTACTTGCTCGAGATTTGATCGTCGGTATCCTTATACCTAGTTCAATCTCGTGATTGGCAAGTCTCTTTATTCATTCCGTAATGCATCATCCTGTAACTAACTAATTAGTCACATTGCTTGCAAGTCTTATAGTGATGTGCATTACTGACAGGGCCCAGAGATACCTCTCCGATACTCGGAGTGGCAAATCCTAATCTTGATCTACGCCAACCCACAAACACCTTCGGAGACACCTGTAGAACATCTTTATAATCACCCAGTTACGTTGTGACGTTTGATAGCACAGAAGGTGTTCCTCCGGTATTCGGGAGTTGCATAATCTCATAGTCAGAGGAATATGTATAAGTCATGAAGAAAGCAATAACAATAAAACTTAACGATCATTATGCTAAGCTAACGGATGGGTCTTGTCCATCATATCATTCTCCTAATGATGTGATCCCGTTCAACAAATGACAACACATGTGTATGGTCAGGAAACTTAACCATCTTTGATTAACGAGCTAGTCAAATAGAGTCATACTAGGGACACTTTGTTTTGTCTATGTATTCACACATGTATCAAGTTTCCGGTTAATACAATTTTAGCATGAATAATAAACATTTATCATGATATAAGGAAATATAAATAACAACTTTATTATTGCCTCTAGGGCATATTTCCTTCAATGCATGCTCTAGCCAATGCAACCAAAAGATCGATCTGATGAAAGAGAGTAAGCAATACATTTATACGTCAACAGGGTTGGAATATTCAAGAATTTGTTTACCATCGTCAACATCTAGTAGTCATGGTAGTCTTTTTTGCAAATAAATTACTCTAGTTCCTTGTGGGGGTTTCACTGAGATAAAGAGTTTCATATTCTCATAGAGCCGATTATTTTGATAGTGACTTTATGTCTTTGTGTCGTGTTGCTTTTGTTGATTTGACCTTTGTGGAGTTGAAATCTTTTCACGACATTATGGCAAAGTTTTTTGATTCGACGACCTAGACTTATAAGGGATCATCCCGGCTCAAGAACGTTCATCACTCTTGACTTGCAATATTTTTGGATGGACGACTCAAGGGATTTTCAGAAACATTTATTGGCAATCAAGTTCATGCATGTGAACGAGTAGTAGTAGCGTCAGGACCCCGATCCTAAGTCACACCGATCTAGCATATAACACATCATATCACTTTGCGGCCTCACGCACGGTATTCCCACGGGTGCCACCTTACCTGGCCCGGGACCGTTTGCGCCTTTTGGCTCACGTATATGATAGTGTCGCTAGCATCCATATGACAAAGAACCCGGGCCGACATGGCTAGTCGTGAACCCAAAGCGGCACTAACCCATGGAGACAGGCATAAATGAATCAACTTCGAGCATGTCGGTCAGCAGCATGTGAATCCGGGCTGTAGCACTGGGCTAACAGGACTCCGGTAACCCGGGCTGTAGCAGGCTAGGCAGGACTCCGGATGTCATCGCGTGACATTTCCCCGAAGGGACAGACACAGGAACGAAGTGAAACACATGTCGGCCAGTCAAGTGTCCTGAGCAGTAGTGCTGGGCTAGCAGGACTCCGGTGAACCGGGCTGTAGCGGACTACTATGGCTCATGGAGGCACAAGACTACATTTCCCCATAGGAGAGGCTGCCAAGGATAAACAACTAGATTGTCGGATCCCACGCATACCAAGCATTTCAACCATAACACAATATGCTCGATATGTGTAAATACAACATGGCAGCACAACAAGACTCTACGACTCAAAGTATTTATTCATTAGGCTCCGAGGAGTGAGATATTATAAACATGGGTCTCATGACCCAACAATCAGAGCATACAAGTCAAAGCACATGCGGAAGCTTATCATGTCTGAGTACAGACATCTACAAATGAAAAAGGCTGAGAACCTGACGATCTACCAGATCCTGCCGAGGGCACAAGATCGTAGCTGAGGTATCAAGCTAAACGTCGAAGTCCACGCGGAACTACTAGTGAGACTGATGTCTCTCTGCAAAACATAAAATAAGCAAACGTGAGTACAAATGTACCCAGCAAGACTTACATCAGAAGTAGCTACATATGCATCGGTATCAACAAAGGGGGTGGTGGAGTTTAACTGCAGCAAGCCAGCTTTGACTCGGTGGCTATCCTGAACTACGAATGCAAGTAACTCTTTTGAGGTGGCGCACACGAGTCCACATATTCACCATATCAATACACCACTATGGAACCGCTCCCATGTTCCTACGAGAACGCCATCCATAGCACTCACGCTTATCTTGCGCATTTTAGAGTATCCACTTTCACTTGTCTATGAACTGTTATAGGCAACCCAGAAGTCCATTACCGTGGACACGGCTATTCCAATAGATCATTACAACCCTGCAGGGGTGTACTTCTTCACACACGCTCTCGCCACTTACCACCATGTACACATCGTGTACCTCGGCAACCTTCAAGCGGAAGACTGGCAAGGGAGTCGGCCACGACCTGACTAACCACACAAGTCTCTAGTCCAGGTTTATCGCCTATTCGGGTTCCATCCGCGAGGAGATCTGGCCGGAGTTTCGCTCACAGCCCCAAACGATGTGTGTAGGGTTCCCGAGACACCAAACGGGCACCCGGTACACCGTGCCATGTACCTACCGCAACACAGCCCACCCATCAGGTCAGCGCTGCGTACGGCCCCCAGCATACTACAAACACCAGAAACTACTTGCAACTCCTGGACAGAGAACAAGGGTAGTTAATAAGTTGAGAGGGTCCATTGGTTTCGGGCCCAATGCATGGTAGTAACTGTTTCATGGATCACAAACACAGAACTCAGTTCCTGAGGATGGCTTCAATGAGACAACCCACCATGTACTCCTACATGGCCTCTCACCGCTACCTTTACCAAATCGTGTTCACACACTTAGCTCATACACAATAGGACATGTTTACACACCTCCAATTCATCCCCGATGAATCAGACCTCTCTCAACTCTAAGCAGTAGCAGGCATGACAAACAAGCATGAATGAGTAGGCACATCAGGGCTCAAACAACTCCTACTCATGCTAGTGGGTTTCATCTATTTACTGTGGCAATGACAGGTCATGCATAGGAAAGGGGTTCAACTACCGCGGCATGTAACAGTTGAATCGTTGTTGTCCTAATGCAGTAAAAGAGAGCAGGAGCGAGAGAGTGGGATTGTATTGGAATGAACAAGGGGGTTTTGCTTGCCTGGCACTTCTGAAGATAACATAGTTCTTCATCGGTGTCATCGAACTCATCGTCGGAACCACGTCTATCGAGAGGGAACAAATACCGGCAAACAAAGAGGAACACAATCAATGCAATGCAACAATTATGATGCATGATAATGTCATGGCAATATGCTGTTGATTGAGCTAATGCAACTAGCAACCATATTAAATGAAGTTGGTTTGAACCAAGGGTTCAAATTTGAACTCCACAAGAGGCATTTCAAGTACCATTAATTCAAATTGTCATATACAGTGGCTTTAAGTTGTTCAAACATGCATTAGAATGCCATAAACAGATTCATTGGATTTTTCTGATAATTTTTCATATATAATTTATTTCATTCTGAGCTATAGATTATTTTCTATGATTTTTAGAAGTTAGCACTATTTCTGGAATTTCCTGATTAAAAATAAATCCAGAAAACGTAATACTGCGTCAGCATGACGTCAGCAGGTCAAAGGCGCTAGCCCAGGTCAAACCTGACGGCTGGGACCCACATGTCGGTGTAACAACTAACTAACAGAGTTAGTTAGTGTTAGGTTAGCACTAACCTAGGTTAATTAGGGCCTGGGCCCACATGTCAGTGGCTCATCTAATTAACTAAGTTAACTTAACACTAATTAAACCTAATGCTAATTAAGCAGGGGCTTGGGGAGGTCAAACCCCTGGTCAGCGGGTCAAACCCCCAGGTCAACTCGCCAGAGTTGACCCGCGGCTCATCGCCGGCGACGCCAGGGACGGTGGAGGGCGTCGGAACTCGCCCTCCGGCGACCAAAAGAGCGGTGGAGGGGCTCTTCGAGACGCCCAGGCTCGCGCGCATCCATTGCGACCAGCGGCAGCAGCTGGGGTGCCCTACAGCATCGGTGGCAAGGGCAAGTACGGCGGCCGAAGCTCGGCGAGCTCAGGCATGAGGGTTGCGGTGCACTAGCAAGCGGCCTGAGGCATGCTGCGGCTTCCTGGGGATGCCCAGAGCACGCCTACGTGTTTGGTTTGGCCGGGCGGGGCTGCTAGCGACGGCGAGCTTCGTGGAGGCGGCGGCGGGCTCCGGCCGAGGTGGGAACCACGGCTAGAGGTCGCAAGAGACGACGGGGAGAGGGGCAGAGGAAAGAGGGGCTCACAGGGAACTCTCGAAGCAGGCTAGTGAGCTTGGGGAGGACTTGAGGCCAGCAAATCGAACGACGGCATCCGGCGGCCGTAGACGGGGAAGAAGGTCACCAAATTGTCTTGGGGTCGTCCGAGCTTGCGTGGGTCGACGGAGAGGTCGAGGACGGCAACGCGGAGCTAATGGGCTTGTCGGAGAGGCAAGGCAGTGGCGGTGGGCACGGCAACGGCGTGCAGCGGCGACAATGGCTCTCGGTGCGTGTGAGAGGAGAGCCAGAGGAGGGAGAGGAGCACGGGGAGAGTGAGTGTAACACCCCGGTGTAATGATGCTACAGTAACCCCTGGGGTTAAGTTAATCTTTTTGCTAAACATGTCCCTGATCATAATTGTCTCCTTTCTCTTTTAAATTCCAGTTGAATTCAAATTCAAATTTTGTCTGAAATTCAAAATGCTCAGACATGAAAACAAAAAAATGTTCATCATGTGCAGAATAATCCACAACTAATTTTGGTGGTGAACCAACATTTTTGCAAAAAGGTTTGAGTGGCCTAAGCTACTTTAAACAGTGGCCTAAGAAATAAATTAAATGCATTTTTAATTTATGAAAATGGCAAACTATTTCTAAAGCCTCACAATCTTTTTTTGGAAGTGCCTAATAATTCTTTGAGATTATTTTGTCCAATGGCATAATTTTTTTGCAAAGTCTTTATTGGCTAAAAGAAAAAGAAAAGAAAATGCAAAAGCTGTTTAAAAAAAAGGGAAAAGAAGAGGGGGTGGGAGAGCCCTGGCCTCCCCTTGGGCCTCGGCGACCCACAGCCCCCCCCTCTCTGCTTGGGCCTTAGCCGCTAGGCAGGCCCAGTCGGCCAGCCGGACGGCCCACAGCGCCCCCATGCCTTCCCTGGGCCTTGGCCCAGCCAAGTCGGCCCGACCACTCCCCCTCCCCGGTCGCCTTCCCCTTACTGTGCGGGCGACCGCGCGCGCACGTCGCCGCCGAACCACCTCGTCGGCCATGCCGCTACAGGCGCCGTGGGAGGATAAGGGCAGCCCCGACGCCTCGGCTCCCTCCCCAGTCGCCCACTTGCCCCTTCTCCCCCTCGTCGCTCTCTCCCTTGCTCTCCAGATCCCCTCCTCTCCTCAACCGGCGCCGCCGTCGCCATGGATGTGCCGTAGCCGCGGACACCGGTCACCCCGCGCCTCGCCAACACGTCCACGAGACGCGCCGTCCTCGGCTACACCCTCTGCACCAACTGGATCGAGAAGGGAGCCACCACCGCGAGCCCGACGACTCCTTCTTCCTCCTACTGCCGTCTTTGTCTCCGATGCCGATTCATCGCCGTTGGTCCTCCCCGAGCCCGCTAACGCACACCTACAGGCTCACGGTGAGCAGCCGCATCGCCTCCCCCTCTCTTCGGCCTCTCCCCGTAGCCGCAGCCGCCGCTTTTGCCGCACCCGAACACCTCACCGCCGATGAGCTCGTAGTCGTGCCCTCGCTGCCCGTCGAGCTCTACCGAGCTCGGGGTCGTGCTCAGCACGCCCGTGGGAGCCCGAAGCACCCATCCCCGCGCTCTGCCGAGCCCTGTAGCGCCGTTCCTGATCGTGGACGAACTCCGGCGAGGTCCCCGAGCTCGCCGCCGTCACCTCCGTCCACCCCCGGCCTCGTAACCACTCCGGTTGGACGCGGCGTCATCTTCCCGTTCGCGCGCGCCAAGTCGCGCGAAAAACGGACGCCCGTAGGCGAATCCCGACGCTCTCCTGGCCGCTCCGCCGTGGTTTCGGCTCGTCGGAGCCACTCCGGCGCCCGCCGCCGACGTGGCTGGGCGGGCCCGACCCCTGGCTCACTGCCAGTGGGCCTTAGGGGCCACGTTGACTGGGTTGACCCAGTCAACACGCTGACATGGCGGTACAGTGCCACTGACGAACCGGCCCCACCGCTTAAATAATAACTGAAATGATTTTTTTTATAATTAAAAGTAATTAGTTTAACTAATTAGCCACTAACATGTGGGGCCCATCCGCTAATTAACCTCAGTTTAGTTTAAAATAAGCTCTGTTAAGTAACAGAGGCTGACAGGTGGGTCCCCCGTGTCAGTTTTGACCAGTCAACCGGACTGTTGAATGCTGACGTCACTCCTACGTCACGCTGACATCATATTCCTTTTCTGTTTTTTTTATTAGTTTCTGAAAATGCTTTAATCTTTGAAAATCCGTAACTTTTAAACCGTAACTCGGATGAAAATGTTTTCTGTATGAAAGTTGCTCAGAAAAATCCAACGAATCCGAATATGCGGTCCGTTCATCTGTCACATGCCCCTAGCATGCTGAACATGGAACTTTCTCCCTCCGTTCATCTGTCTGACACAGGTCCGGAACCGGGAACACCTTCCCGGTTGATTTCCCCCTTCACCTATAACGTCTAGGACCGCGTTAGAGCACGCTTAGCGCTACGTATCGTCATGTCATGCTTAGTGTTACCTCTGTTTGCTATGTATTTACTGTTTCTTCCCCCTCTTCTCTCCGGTAGACCCCGAGGCCGCTGATGCCCCGGTGATCGACTACGTCGTCGACAACGACCCCTCCTTGCCAGATCAACCAGGCAAGCCCCCCTTTTGATCATCCCGATATCGCCCATTCCATTCTCTCATGCTTGCATTAGATTTTGCTACTGTTATTGTTTGCACCTATTCTGATGCATAGCCTCTTTTTGTAACCTGCTTATTGTTACCTTACTGGCTTATCCTAAACTGCTTAGTATAGGTTGGTTAGTGATCCATCAGTGACCCCCCCCTTGTCCTTGTTGCCCCTGCTTCATCATTGAAGACCCGATCAACGGGATCGAAGACCAGGCCCCGACACCGCACATCACTTTCCCCTTAGTTGCTCGACACTACTGGGTTACTAACGAGTGCCGAGGGTGAGACCTCTACAACACTTCTGATATTAACCCTGTAGTGTAGCTATTCGGTCGTGGTCATCGAGGGTGATTTCCTCTTTAACCACTTCCGATACGACTCTGTCGTGCAACCCCTCAAGTGTGAACCTCGAGGGTGATTCCTCTACGTTCACCTTGATGATTACATTGAGTGGAAACCACCGAGGGTGATTCCTTGGGTTTTCCTCTTGATGTTTGGACACACGGCTACTTGGACTTTACAACTGTTACTTGGAAAGTGATGTGGAGACGGGTTGACCTGGAAGGTGCCCGTGAGATAATTACGAGGCGTGGCCGGGCATTCTTAGCCCTTGCCGCAAGTCCTCGAGACGGGGCAACGGGGTCACTTCTTTCGTGAGTCTCTGCTTGTTACCGCGCGTTCCTAATCCACTACGATTTGGATATTTGATCCGAGGGGCCTCTGGCCTGATAGCACTAACCATCACGTGGGCATAGTATGGGCGTTCTGCGTCGTATACATCAGCCGAAGCTTAATAGACGTCAGCGACTGAGTGGCGCGCGCCGGGTTGGACTGCGCAAGCGCCTGCCTTGTTGAAGGAGGTAGCTAGGTCTGCTCACCGGCCGCGTACGCAACGTGCAGGAGTTTCCGGGGAGATGGCCCATGACCCCTGGGGGCATAGGTTTAGTCCGGCGTGCTGACCTCTCTGTTAAGTCTAGGTCGGGTTGCGGCGTATTGTTTGGCCGAGGCCGGGCATGACCCTGGAAAGTGTGTCCGGCCGGAGTCAATCGAGCGTGGTGGGTAAGTTGGTGCACCCCTGCAGGGAAGAAAACATCTATCGATAGCCTGTCCTACGGTAACGGACACTTGGAGTTGTATCCCGATCGATACAACTAGAACTGGATACTTGTGATGAGAACTGGATGGAGATGAGGATTTGATTGTGATGATAACTGGATAGTATGGCTCTGGGATTGCTTTCTCGCAGGGAGTCGAGAAAGGATCTTTGGCCGAGGTTGATAACACTACTACCGCTTTACTTTATGCTACTCTACTCCCTCTTGTTTGCTGCAAGATGGTGGTTTTCAGAAGATGCTAGTCTTCGATAGGACTAGACCTTCTCTCTATTCTGGCATTTCTGCAGCCCAGTCCACATATACAGCCTTTCTTTGATAATGTTGCATATGTAGTGTAGATCCTTGCTTGCGAGTACTTTGGATGAGTACTCACGGTTGCTTTGCTCCCCCTTTTTCCCCTTCTTTCTTCTTTCTGGTTGTTGCAACCAGATGGTGGAGTCCAGGAGCCAGATGCCACCTTTGACGACGGCTGCTACCCCGAGGGTGCCTACTACCACGTGACGGACGCCGACGACCAAGAGTAGTTAGGAGGCTCCCAGGCAGGAGGCCTTGCCTTTTCGATCGTAGATGCTTTTGTGCTAGCCTTCTTAAGGCAAACTTGTTTAACTCATGTTTGTACTCAGATATTGTTGCTTCCGCTGACTCGTTTGTATTCAAGCTGATGTATTCGAGCCCTCGAGGCCCCTGGTTTGTAATATAAAGCTTGTATTATTTTAATTTGTGTCTAGAGTTGTGTTGTGATATCTTCCCGTGAGTCCTTGATCTTGATCGTACACATTTGCGTGTATGATTAGTGTACGATTGAATCGAGGGCGTCACAGTGAGAGAGAGGTGCAGGGAAAGCAGGAGACCGCGTGGCGCTCGGGGCTGGCTCCGGAAGCGGCAGAAGCAGGAGGTGGAGCTCGGGCGCGCGCGCGTCGACACGCCTCTGCCTACTGGCAGAGGTTGAAGACGGTGGGGCTCCTGGTGGGCTGGCCTACAGTGCCAGGCCAGTGGGCTGGGCCGGCCACTTGGGCCACCAGGTGGGCTGCGCAGGTAAGCCAGTAAGTCTCTCTCTCTCTCTATTTATTACTTAATTGTTTCTGTTTTCTATTTTATTTCTCTGTTTTGAATTATTAAAAATACTAATTCATTTTGTAAAATCCTAAAAATAATTGTGGGCACTTTTGAAACTATTTCCAATAGCCCTCAAATGCTTTCAAGATTATTTGGACATTTAAAATATTTTATAGAATTTAAATGTCCAAATTCAAATACTTATGATTTAATTCAAAAATCCAGAATAGCCTCCAAAAATATGAAACCATTTTTGGCAGAAGGTTTAGCCAGGACCAAAGATGGTGAACATTTATGAAGGGTGTTTTGGGTTCATTGAAATGTTTTAAGTTTGAACCTAGTTGAATTCATTTGGTGCTAGGGTTTCAACATCCCCATTTCAAATTTCAAACAAATATAGACATGATGCATGGATGCTTATGAAACTAATTGCAATCAAATTCTAGGGCTGTGACAACTCACCCCCACTAAACAAGAATCTCGTCCTGAGATTCAAGACGTGAGGTAAGAAGACAGAGGGGACACAGAACTAACACACTCTTCACGATCCATTGCATTTCTGAAGATGTTGCTTCGTTGCATCATATTGATCTTGACGTCTTTGCCTTCGAGATCTTCATCCACGAGATGACGACGGAAAGAAACTCTACTAGGATTGATCTTCCCGAAGATCGAGCTATACAAGATCAACTCACGGAATGAGACGTTGAAACATCTCGAGTTGAGACACAAAACACATCGAGAGGGATGGAAGAACAAACGATGGGGTTTGATTCGGTGGCCAGCAATTCCACGCTTAGAAAGAAGGTGGATGGTGTCAAGGTGGCGAGGAAATAATTGCCATGATCCCATAATGGGGCACCTTGGAAAAGGTGACTCGTTGAACTGTTCCCTTAAGTGGCAAAAAGAATTACTTTTGATCCATAGATCATTGAAAACTCTTCATACCAGCTTAAGGCAATTTACAATTGATCTTTAGAAAAAGCTCGAAGAAATGGCATACTCGGACTAGGATGGATGATGTAGACTACCTTGTTGAAGACAACGCAATGGATGATTTTGCTTGCGCGTGCTCTCAAGAACTTGAGCAATTCCATATTCATCGAGGTTCTACCAACATCCGTGTCAAGGACCTTGGCAACACAACATACTACCATGATGGATAGTGATGGACGATGCAGATGCAAAGGAAGATAACACCTTCTCAGATTTCACCTTAGCGAGGCCAAGGAAACAAAATCTAGATGATCGACCGAGAGACATTTAGCACCCCGCTTCTAATGTTCTGCTTGATGTGCTAACGCAACCCATTTATAGATATGGTTTGATAACTAGAACATCAAGTAAAAGGTTGGACTTCGGAAGCTCAAGAATCCATAAGGAATAACTATGGAGGCAGATCCTGTGAGATCCTTATGGGGAGGTGACCAATTTCTTCAACCAAGATATTACAATAATAGGCCTTCCGGCTAGGTGGGTTGGCCACGACATCCACGTTACCGGGTTACCGAGAGACCAATATTATAATTCTTGGAACACATTCCAACCATCATATCTGCCTGAGATTCAGGTCTGGTTGGTGTCAGGATATTCCAGACTCATCAAGTCTAGAAAGAAAAATGAAGGTTTGCAACGCAATTCGATGAGATGAGGTTGCGAGATTCTCGGGAATGAGCTACGATAGCAAGCTCCAAAACATGAGCTGGTTCTGCTACAAACCTGTGAACACGCTATCCAAGACAAGCATGACCACGTGGTAGTCTTATAATAAAACACTACCGAGTTCAAGTGGGAACCCTCATCAAGGATATCGAAGTCCTTACATAAGTCTTGCTCTTAAGAAGAAACTTCTTCTCCTTGAACAAATCAATTAGTGGCTTGGTGTGCTAGGAAACACATATGGAGTGGAGGCGGCCAACCTATCAAACCACAGAGCACTTCGCACGTATGCATGACTGATTTGGGATGATTCCAGAGGAAACAAAACAAACCCTTCTCAAATTCATGGCGGCAACTTACACCTAATGCACGTGAACTTGGAGAAAGTCACTTCTTTCACCAGAACATATACCTCATGAGCGGAACACGAAGGCAAGGCTTACAAAGTTTCCAACACTAGCTCAATGTTCAACATGAATCATGGAGGAGACAAGATGCCGCTGATGGGCTCAATAGCAACTCATCGGAATTTCCATATCACTAGACTTCCACCATCATGTGAACACGGTGATAGTATTGGTCAGACCAAAAGATGTAATGGTGTATGCTCGAGGGATCAACCATGAGTAAGACAACATTACGAACATCGTTGGTTCTGATTTGACTTGACGATAGCCCATACTCAAGTCAAAGTTTTGACAGGACAATAGATCCAACAACTGATCACGAGGACCAATTGGTGAAGATATCATCTTTCTTCATCACACACACAAACACAAAGATATCCCTTCAGAAAGAACCGAATTCGGCAAAGCTTTTTATCTTCCAACTCTCCAAGTTGTTGTTTAGCTTAACCAACTAGTTCAGGGGTATCCAACACAGATTCTTGGAGAATGGGTGGTTTGGAGGAAAACCAACATGATCACGAACTCAACATAGCGGTCAGGGGACACCCCCGGTGATACTTCTGAGAGGATATTCAGAAAATCACGAACCACCGATATGTTACTAAGCTCGAGAACAATCTTGCTTTTCAGAGCAAGACGATATGATCAAATAAGCAAGGGATTGAATAATCCTAACTCATTGATCGAAGAGTGCACCAGAAATAAGGACTAGGTAGCACAATCTATCTTAGAATGATGATTCAATAACCAACACGCTAAGAATGAGAATATTGTCCATTTACTACCAAGCAACTAGTTGCTAGGAATATTGATTTCACACATCACGGTTCACTTGTCGGTATTCCGGTTGCAACAACATGGAACCGAGGAGCGAATGATGATGGCGAGAAGTATCACTACATCAAGAATTCATAAGAGTTGGTGCAATTATTATGACATTCTTGACATCAAGAGGGCAATACTTCGGGGTAGAACAGAGTCAAAAGCTGGATTGGCATTTGATTTGCGGAATACAACTGCTTTGACCCAATTCTAGATATGGATGAGGTGTTGGAGTTTGTTTCTCCTAGTCATTCTGAAATAGAACGGCTCGACGGGCCACAAGAATAGTAGGCATCGATGAACACGATCGCACACATACCCTTGACTATCAATTGATAGGCTAAAGGTCGGAATACAACTAAAGGGGGGCAACTCAAAGAACATATAATTTTCTGAGTTGTGGACGCATGGATTAGTATGTCGAGCAAAGCGCAACATTTCTTCCGGACAACCCATGCAGAAAAGAAGGACTGGCAGATTCACAATCTGAATGGAGAACTCGTCAAGGGCACTCTTGTTGTGATCTTCTTGTTCAGAGAACTTTTGCCATAAGCAGTTCATGGTATTTGGAAGAAGGAAATACCACGGACCTCAAAGAATATCACAAAGGTTACTAATATCCTAAAGGTACGAGCAACACTATCAACACGAGGTAAGTAGAGTGAATCTTGGGTCAAGAACCCAGGAGTAGAATGTCTACTAACTAAGTGGCATCACGGGATGCTTTCAGAAATGATGGCCAGAATCATCACACTGGGACACAAAACATGGCTAGGTTACTAGATGATCCCCTAAGACACATAGGGTCATAATAATAACTCCAACATATATGTCAAGGCAACGGAGTACCTCAACAGACCAATTAGTGTGCTTAATCTGGCCCAAAGGAACATCGAAAACGGGAAGAAGGAATTTACAAATGCATCAGATTGTTTAGAAACCTGGGATGACTCGGACAGCATAACGGTTGTAAATGCTCAGAAAAGGATTTGAAACATTCACGAGGATTTGCGTAGTCACTTAACAACATCATATCAAGGTTCTGGTTCAACTGACAACATACTAAAATTAGTAGAAACTGAACTGAGAATTGAATCGATCAATCCTATAAGTCTATGGATTAGTAACACGTCATCCTGATAGATAGATGAGAAGGCCTAGTTCTTAATCCCCGTAGAAGAGAAGAGGATGACCCAGATCAGAAGGCCCTAAGGTAAAGGAGTAAAAAGAGCCTTACGTTCCCTTCCACAATCAATTCCCTAATATAACTAAAGCATTTCTAGACACAACTTCGTCCAGTTTGGCTTGGTAATCCTACAGGCAGTCAGGCTCTGATACCAACGCTGTCAGGACCCCGATCCTAAGTCACACCAATCTAGCATGTAACACATCATATCACTTTGCGGCCTCACGCATGGTATTCCCACGGGTGCCACCTTACCTGGCCCGGGACCGTTTGCGCCTTTTGGCTCACGTATATGCTAGTGTCACTAGCATCCATATGACAAAGAATCCGGGCCGACATGGCTAGTCGTGAACCCAAAGCGGCACTAACCCATGGAGACAGGCATACATGAATCAACTTTGAGCATGTCAGTCAGCAGCGTGTGAATCCGGGTTGTAGCACTGGGCTAACAGGACTCCAGTAACCCGGGCTGTAGCAGGCTAGGCAGGACTCCGGATGTCATCGCGTGACATTTCCCCGAAGGGACAGACACAGGAACGAAGTGAAACACATGCCGGCCAGTCAAGTGTCCTGAGCAGTAGTGCTGGGCTAGCAGGACTCCGGTGAACCGGGCTGTAGCGGACTACTATGGCTCATGGAGGCACAAGACTACATTTCCCCATAGGAGAGGCTGCCAAGGATAAACAACTAGATTGTCGGATCCCACGCATACCAAGCATTTCAATCATACACACAATATGCTCGATATGTGTAAATACAACATGGCATCACAACAAGACTCTACGACTCAAAGTATTTATTCATTAGGCTTCAAGGAGTGAGATATTACAAACATGGATCTCATGACCCAACAATCAGAGCATACAAGTCAAAGCACATGCAGAAGCTTATCATGTCTGAGTACAGGCATCTACAAATGAAAAAGGCTGAGAAGCCTGACGATCTACCAGATCCTGCCGAGGGCACAAGATCGTAGCTGAGGTATCAAGCTAAACGTCGAAGTCCACGCGGAACTACTAGTGAGACTGACGTCTCTCTACAAAACATAAAATAAGCAAACGTGAGTACAAATGTACCCAGCAAGACTTACATCAGAACTAGCTACATATGCATCGGTATCAACAAAGGGGGTGGTGGAGTTTAACTGCAGCAAGCCAGCTTTGACTCTGTGGCTATCCTGAACTACGAATGCAAGTAACTCTTTTGAGGTGGCGCACACGAGTCCACATATTCACCATATCAATACACCACTATGGAACCACTCCCGTCTTCCTACGAGAACGCCATCCATAGCACTCACGCTTATCTTGCACATTTTAGAGTATCCACTTTCACTTGTCTATGAACTGTTATAGGCAACCCAGAAGTCCATTACCGCGGACATGGCTATTCGAATAGATCATTATAACCCTGCAGGGGTGTACTTCTTCACACACGCTCTCGCCACTTACCACCATGTACACGTCGTGTACCTCGGCAACCTTCAAGCGAAAGCCTGGCGAGGGAGTCGGCCACGACCTGACTAACCACACAAGTCTCTCGTCCAGGTTTATCGCCTATTCGGGTTCCATCCGCGAGGAGATCCGGCCGGAGTTTCGCTCACAGCCCCAAACGATGTGTGCAGGGTTCCCGAGACACCAAACGGGCGCCCGGTACACCATGCCACGTGCCTACCGCAACCCAGCCCACCCCTCAGGTCAGCGCTGCGTACGGCCCCCAGCATACTACAAACACCAAAAACTACTTGCAACTCCTAGACAGAGAACAAGGGCAGTTAACAAGCCGAGAGGGTCCATTGGTTTTGGGCCCAATGCATGGTAGTAACTGTTTCATGGATCACAAACACAGAACTCAGTTCCTGAGGACGGCTTCAATGAGACAACCCACCATGTACTCCTACATGGCCTCTCACCGCTACCTTTACCAAATCGTGTTCACACACTTAGCTCACACACAATAGGACATATTTACACACCTCCAATTCATCCCTGATGAATCAGACCTGACTCAACTCTAAGCAGTAGCAGGCATGACAAACAAGCATGAATGAGTAGGCACATCAGGGCTCAAACAACTCCTACTCATGCTAGTGGGTTTCATCTATTTACTGTGGCAATGACAGGTCATGCAGAGGAAAGGGGTTCAACTACCGCAGCATGTAACAGTTGAATAGTTATTGTCCTAATGCAGTAAAAGAGAGCAGGAGCGAGAGAGTGGGATTGTATCGGAATGAACAAGGGGGTTTTGCTTGCTTGGCACTTCTGAAGATAATATAGTTCTTCATCGGTGTCATCGAACTCATCGTCGGAACCACGTCTATCGAGAGGGAACAAATACCAGCAAACAAAGAGGAACACAATCAATGCAATGCAACAATTATGATGCATGATAATGTCATGGCAATATTCTGTTGATTGAGCTAATGTAACTAGCAACCATATTACATGAAGCTGGTTTGAACCAAGGGTTCAAATTTGAACTCCACATGAGGCATTTAAAGTACCATTAATTCAAATTGTCATATACAGTGGTTGTAAGTTGTTCAAACATGCATGAGAATGCCATAAACAGATTCCTTGGATTTTTCTGATAATTTTTCATATATAATTTATTTCATTCTGAGCTATAGATTATTTCCTATGATTTTTAGAAGTTAGCACTATTTTCTGGAATTTCCTGATTAAAAATAAATCCAGAAAACGTAATACCGCGTCAGCATGACGTCGGGGTGACATCAGCAGGTCAAAGGCGCCAGCCCAGGTCAAACCTGACGGCTGGGACCCACATGTCGGTGTAACAACTAACTAACAGAGTTAGTTAGTGTTAGGTTAGCACTAACCTAGGTTAATTAGGGCCTGGGCCCACATGTCAGTGGCTCATCTAATTAACTAAGTTAATTTAACACTAATTAAACCTAATGCTAATTAAGTAGGGGCTTGGGGAGGTCAAACCCCTGGTCAGCGGGTCAAACCCCCAGGTCAACTCGCCGGAGTTGACCCGCGGCTCATCGTCGGCGACGCCAGGGATGGTGGAGGGCGTCGGAACTCGCCCTCCGGCGACCAAAAGAGCGGCGGAGGGGCTCTTCGAGACGCCCAGGCTCGCGCGCATCCATTGCGGCCAGCGGCAGCAGCTGGGGTGCCCTACAGCGTCGGCGGCGAGGGCAAGTGCGGCGGTCGGAGCTCGGCGAGCTCAGGCGCGAGGGTTGCGGTGCACTAGAAAGCGGCCTGAGGCGTGCTGCGGCTTCCTGGGGATGCCCAGAGCACGCCTACGTGTTTGGTTTGGCCGGGCGGGGCTGCTAGCGACGACGAGCTTCGTGGAGGCGGCGGTGGGCTCCGGCCGAGGTGGGAACCACGGCTAGAGGTTGCAAGAGACGACGGGGAGAGGGGCGGAGGAAAGAGGGGCTCACAGGGAACTCTCGGAGCAGGCTAGTGAGCTCGGGGAGGACTTGAGGCCGGCGAATCGAACAACGGCATCCGACGGCCGTAGACGGGGTAGAAGGTCACCATGTTGTCTTGGGGTCGCCCGAGCTTGCGTGGGTCGGCGGAGAGGTCGAGGACGGCAGCGCGGAGCTAATGGGCTTGTCGGAGAGGCGAGGCAGTGGCGGTGGGCACGGCAATGGCGTGCGGCGGCGACAATGGCTCTTGGTGCATGCGAGAGGAGAGCCAGAGGAGGGAGAGGAGCACGTGGAGAGTGAGAGAGAGGTGCAGGGAAAGCAGGAGACCGCGTGGCGCTCGGGGCTGGCTCCGGAAGCGGCAGAAGCAGGAGGTGGAGCTCGGGCGCACGCGCGTCGAGATGCCTCTGCCTACTGGCAGAGGTTGAAGACGGTGGGGCTCCTGGTGGGCTGGCCTACAGTGCCAGGTCAGTGGGCTGGGCCGGCCACTTGGGCCACCAGGTGGGCTGCGCAGGTAAGCCAGTAAGTCTTTCTCTCTCTCTCTTTATTACTTAATTGTTTTTGTTTTCTATTTTATTTCTCTGTTTTGAATTAGTAAAAATACTAATTCATTTTGTAAAATCCTGAAAATAATTATGGGCACTTTTGAAACTATTTCCAATAGCCCTCAAATGCTTTCAAGATTATTTGGACATTTAAAATATTTTATAGAATTTAAATGTCCAAGTTCAAATACTTATGATTTAATTCAAAAATCTAGAATAGCCTCCAAAAATATGAAACCATTTTTGGCAGAAGGTTTAGCCAGGACCAAAGATGGTGAACATTTATGAAGGGCATTTTGGGTTCATTGAAATGTTTTAAGTTTGAACCTAGTTGAATTCATTTGGTGCTAGGGTTTCAACATCCCCATTTCAAATTTCAAACAAATATAGACATGATGCATGGATGCTTATGAAACTAATTGCAATCAAATTCTAGGGCTGTGACAAGTAGCGCCTGCTTCAGTCCAATTGTAGTATCTTTACTTAACTCTCCATGACATTTCATCTTACAAAGATTGATACCTTGAAGAAGATGGCTTCAAAAGATTTTTATTGTAATTCTTAGTTGCGAGAGCTAAGGCATCTCTAATGCCGACCCTCAAACCGCCGGCATACGTCCGGACCGCGAAAGCCATCCAACACGGACCTGTAATGGTTCGCGGGCTGGTAAGGACGCGTTTTCTCCCGCAAATTGGAGACAAACATGGGGGCTTTGGGGAGTCCGGACCACTGCGACGCCCACTTCTGACCACCCTGGCCCACCCAAACCCCTCATCCTTAGCTCGCGCGTGCTCCCGCCCAATAGGGCTACTCCCAAAGACGTTTTTTCAACTCAAGCAAATGACCCCAAAAAATTCCACGTACTCCGAGCACCATGGCAAGCATGCATGACAAGTTTCGATATTTTTCGATGTCGGATACATTTTCTAGGGGTTTCTCGGTGGAAAAAACCCTAAAACACTGCCTGGACGTGACGCAAAGTGTGTTTGGTGTCTGAATTCGTTCACATCTCGCGTGGGGGGTCTACATTGGGCATGCACACATGCTGCCAAAAATTGGTTACATTTCATGCATGCCATCACGTGCGACATGTGCAACTAGGACCAATCGGGTGTGCCGGTAGGGCTACTCCCAATGACATTTTTTTCAACTCAAGCAAATGACCCCAAAAAAATTCCACGTACATCGAGCACCATGGCAATCATGCATGAGAAGTTTCGATATTTTTCGACGTCAGATGCATTTTCTTGGGTTTTCCCGATGAAAAAACCCTAAAACACTGCCCGAACATGGCGTAACGTGCGTTTAGTGTCCGAATTCGTTCACATCTCGCATGGGGGTCTACATTGGGCACGAACACACGCTGGCAAAGTTTGGTTACATTTCACGCATGCCATCACGTGCAACATGTGCAACGAGGACAGATCGGGTGTGCCGGTAGGGCTACTCCCAAAGATGTTTTTTACCTCAAGCAAATGACCCCAAAAAAATTCCACATACTCCGAGCACCATGGTAAGCATGCATGACAAGTTTCGATATTTTTAACATCAGATGCATTTTCTAGGGTTTTCCCGGAGAAAAAACCCTAAAACACTGCCCGGGCGTGATGCAACGTGCGTTTGGTGTCCGAATTCGTTCACATCTCGCATGGGGATCTACATTGGGCATGCACACACGCTGGCAAAAATTGGTTGCATTTCATGCATGGTTCTTGTCGATCGGAGAATTTCATTTTAGGTGTTTTTCGAATTTTGTTAGGGTTTATGTCGTGCTTAGAGAGGCGAGGCGGCGATGACTCTCCGAAGATGAAATAAGATCCTCCCCACCTAGCCCCCATCCATGTGGCTCTTCTAGTGTCATCGGAGGGCGTGCAAAGATTGGTCTCATGTGGATCTCATGTGATTCGATCGGCGTTTGACTTTGGTAGATCCATGTGGATTCGGTCTTTGTTCGTCTTTGTTCGTGCGTCTACAGGTGGGGTCCATTTGATCTACGCGTCTCTTCATTGGCGACGATTGTTGTTCTGTTGTGCTCGTCCTATGGGGCCTTAGCACGATGATTTTCCGACTGTCTACTACAAAAAGGTTTGTCTGGTTCCGATGAGGGAGGTGTGATGACGGCGGCATGTCTTCGGCTCGCTCTAGTGCTTCTAGTCGTTGCTAGGTGGTCTACGAACCTAGATGTATATTTTACTTCTGAGCTTCTTTGT
Source organism: Triticum dicoccoides (assembly GCF_002162155.2). Classification (NCBI taxonomy): domain Eukaryota; kingdom Viridiplantae; phylum Streptophyta; class Magnoliopsida; order Poales; family Poaceae; genus Triticum; species Triticum dicoccoides. The sequence continues at coordinate 480,976,716 of NC_041393.1, read as the reverse complement.
ACTATCTTGACAGTTGATTAATAGATTGAAAGTTTTTCTTGTAAAAAACTAATTAGGGGTATTTTTCAAAAGAAAACAAATTAGAGGTATTACTTACAAAGGTCACTCTGGTCTCATCCTTTTACGACAAGTGACAAAATGGATGCGCGCCATTTGTGGCAAGGAGAGAGTTCAGTAGGTTTTCTCACCCGCGTGTGGAGGTTGTGTGTTTGAGCTTTTCTTAGATTTGATTTTTTTCAACATGATTCATCTCTCGAGTCATGCTTCCAAATGACAAACCGTTTTTACTGTTGCGTATTTCACATTGAGATCTTTAAAATTAGATCACATGTTGATAGGTTTCAACAAAAAAAGAGCAAAATATGCGCACCAAAACTATGCTAAAATGTGATTCAAAACTACACTAAACTGTGGTTCAAAACTCTACTGAAGTGTCCTACACTTTTTCTTTGGACACACAATTATGCTTTTCACGCACGAAGCAGATTTGTATTTTCACGTAGAAGCGTCCTTCACGCAAAAGCACACATGTGCTTCATTTTTCTCAAAAAAAAATTTACTTGTGCTTTCACGCGAGAAGCACACCGATGCTTTTTACGCTACTGTCACACCAAAAAACCTGAAGAACCCCAAAAAAGGATAAACAAATACCCATGAAAAACTATCCCGATGAGGGAAGCGCCTCACGTGCGACGTCACAATGCTGGGCACACCACATGGCCCCGCTGGAGCACTCCTGCACTCTGGAAAGTAACTATTGGAACACCCAACGGTATATAGACGTGACCGTTATAGTCA
>NC_041393.1:480963573-480975703 GCF_002162155.2 Triticum dicoccoides | reverse complement strand
GGGAGGGTCTGTCAATAATGTTATGCTCGCCTGGTGCAAAGTGGTCCATGCCTACACGGGTCTCCAACAAAAGCATTTCAAAAAATAATATATTATTCTTTAAATGCTTGTGATTTTATTTAGAACACAAGAACCATTATAGATATAATTATTTGGCTCAAATATTCAAGAAACTACAAAGTAATTTCTAAAATTAAGAATCTCAATGGAAACTTTTAGACATAGCTTATCCATCGTAATAGTTTTCGGAAGACGAGATTGTCCCTAGCATTCAACAAAGAAATTGCAATTAGCTCGAAGTAGCAGCATTCGTAACTGCATGGGTGCATGAACTTGATTAGCAATAAAGAATTCAGAGAGCCCTTTAATTCGCCCATCCAAAAAGATGGAAAGCCATAGTGATGAACGAACATGGATCAGCTGTGATGGTCCCTTTCGAAATCCATGAAAAAACAAACTAAAAAAAGCACCGAAACACATGCACAAAAACTCAATAGATCCGAAAAATCAGTTATGCAATTACAAAAACTTAAACTCTGCATGCAATAGCAGCTGTGCCAAACCTGCCGAGGGAGCATAGCTCTTGTTGCGTAGCATCACTCGAAAAGCATTGCCAGGACAGAGGAAAAAACAGATAACCTTCATTTTAGTGATTTTTTTAGTGAAATCACACCAAAGGTATGTTACCATTGAGGACCACAAAAACGACCCTAAAGCGAAAAGTGAAACACATGTACGAACACCAAAGGACCCCAACCTCAAAGGCCAAAGTGGCGGCTGAAGGTGAGGGAAACAGTGTAGGTTTCAACCATGGCTCCGCTTCTTCGGTTTACTGCAAGCCAAAATCCTGCCATAGATTACTTTCTCGCCCGTAGTGAAACACCTTTTAACCTCGCACTAAACTACTTTGACATGGTGGCCTTGCATTGGTGGATACACCAATGGGCCAGGTGGGCCAACCATGGAACTATTCATGTATTTTTATTTTCAACCTTCTTTCTTTGATATAAAGGCTATTGGGAGATCTGCCACCGTGTCCTTGCCTCCAACATCAATTGAGCTACGGTTCGTGTGGTCTGGTCAAGCATGAGTGGACTTTTCTTCTTCTCATTTGGACTCGACAAAATATGTGATGTGGACCCTGATTTTTTGGGGTGGCGACAACAGATATTATCCTTGCTAAGCTCGGGATGATGACCCAACCCACGCGCGAATACATATTTTCAAGTTTTGCATCGTAATCCCTATATGACGCTCGTTACATCAAAATGGTGTTGAAATACACAGAGTGACCAAGTTGGGCCGACCTAGGTTGGGTTTTGGAAAACGGTTTATTTCTTCGTGACCACCTAATCGGCGTTGTTGGCGCTGATTGCCGATCTGGTGCTCACGCGTGCACGATCGTGGCCCGGCCCACATCGCTCGATCGACCTCGCCAGTTCCCCCTGCCAGCTTTGGTCACTCGTTCGATTTCGAAGGTCGTGGTCTTCTAAAAAAAGGCAGGTCATGGTTGATCTGTTGACTTTGGAAACGAAAAATGAAGAAAATGAAGAAAATTGAAAAAAAACATGAGTTCAAAAATGTTCATGAATTTTGAGAAAAGTTCAGAAACTTACAAAAGTTGACGACTTTGAAAAAAAGTTTATCAATTTTTAAAACGTTCATTAAATTACAAAAATCATAAAATTTGAAAAAAACTTCATCGATATGACAAAAAGTTCATCAAAAAATGAATAAAGTTCAACAAAAAATAAAAAAGTTCATCTATTTTCAAAAAAAGTTCATAAAAAAGCTCATCAATTTGAAAATCAAGTTCGTAAAAAAAGTCATCGATTGAAAAATAAGTTCACAAAATTGAATTTTTTTCATCGAATAAGGAAGAATAAAAAGAAAATATAGAAAATGAAAAAAGGAAAAAAGGAAAAAGGGAAAGAGGACAGAAGAAAATACGAAAAAAGCTACATCTTATCTGTTCGGGGTTAGTGGTCGTGTCGCTAGTGCAGCGTCCCTTGAAGTGAGGGGTCACTGGTTTGATTTGGCACGCGGCACGCGCGGTAACGATGTAGCTCTCTCCCACCGAGCTCCCAATCCAGTGTATTGTCTGGCCCATTTGGGTTTTTCCGTAATTTTTTGCTACCGGTTTTTTCCTTTTTAATTATGTTTATTTTTCTTCTTTTTGTTTTTGTCTTTTCCTCTCTTTTCTAACTTTTTCATTTCATTTTTACGATCACCCTTCAAATTTTGGAGCATTTCCGAAAATATGGAAATTTATTGGATTGTAAAAAAAAAATTCAAATCATGAACATTTTCAAGTTACTGATCTTTTTTAGAGAACTAATGCATTTTTAAAAAAATCCGACATTTTTTGAATTTGTGAGCCTTTTGCAAATTTGTGAACATGTTTTGAAACTCATTATACTTTTTCAATCACAACATTTTTTGAAATTTGGGAAACAAAATTCATGACATTTTTAAATTCATAAATACTTCTTTTGTTTTCAAGAACATATTTTCGGAAATGTATTAACATTTTTTGAATTCCTGAATATATTTTAATGAACAAGCAATTATTGAACCGATTAAGTATTTTTTTAATATTATTTTAACAATTTTTAAAGTTCGTGAAATTTTTTCCTTTTCTGAGAATTTTATAGAAATTCATGAACATTATTTGAATTCAGAAAAAAATTGTTCAGATTCATGAGTATGTGTTTAATACACAAACATTTTTCAAAACCGTAAACATTTTTTGAATGATCAACATTTTTCAAAAAATCACGAACATTTTTTTAATCCCTAAACTTTGTTAGATTTCCTGAACATTTTTTGAAAATTGTGAACATATTTGTTTCACCATCATTTTACGATGTCTTGATTTGTTTTTTTTTCAAAATTCATATTTATTTTAAAGTTTGAAATTTTAAAAAACCAGAATTATTTTGAAGTTCGAACTTTTTAAAAAAATAGGAGCCGTCTATCCCCGCCAATGGGGCGGCCAAGAGGTCACGCTAGAGGAGCGAGGGGTCCGCCCTTCGTCTCCCCAGCGTGTCGCACACTGTATAGGATCTTCCAATCAAAATCGCTAATTGAGAAGTACTTCTTTCAAAGATCAAAGATCACTTTTACCTTCTCAGGTTGTGACAAGTAGCACGATGCATATGTGTCACTTGTCGCAACCTGGGAGTTTTCTTTTTTTCATAGATCCGTTTATTTAAATGATTTGTCTCTTAAATTATGCATCCAAATCTTGAACCGTTTTCACTGTTGGATTTCTCGCGTCGAGATCTTTGAAACTAGATCACATGTAGATAGATTTTGACCAACCATTTTTTACAATAAAAAGGATAAAAAAACCAAACAGAGAGCATGTTTTTTCCCTTTCCGAAATCCATTTTCGAGAGGCACGGCCTTGCCTCTCGCGGAAGCAAAATCCTGCCTCTCGCGGAAGCAAAATCCTAACTCTCCCGGGAAAAAAGAAGAGAAAGCGCGTGCCTCTTACGGAAGCAAAATCGTGCCTCTCACAAATAAAAAATAAATAAAACATGTTTTTTCGTTTCCAAGAGGCACGACCGTGACTCTCGCGGAAGCAAAACCATGCCTCTCATAGAAGGAAAAGAAATAGAAGACACATTTTTTGTTTCCGAGTGCCTCTCGCAGAACCCAAACCATGCCTCTCACGGAAGCAAAAGTGTGCCTCTCATGAAAGAAAAAAAAAAGAGAAAACAGGTTTTTTTCAGTTTCGAGAATCGTCGCCAAAAAAAACACGTTTTTTTGCTTTAAAATTTTTTGGTCCAAAAGCTAAGGAAGACCGATGAAAAACTGAAATGCGGGGAAACTCAGGAAAAACCATCTAAAATGCCGAAAACGCGTGCGAAAAAGAAATCCGGAGGAAGCGCCCAAAGTGCAACACATGGCGGCTACTGAGTGGCACGCTCTCAGCCTATCCCCAAGTGACCCTTGGCGAGGCTGGAAATGAGCGCTCGTTAGTTAGTTGCTCTCGCTCCAGATTAATTGTATGTGCACAGTTTTTTGCGCTTTAAAGAATACAGAACAAAGCCCACCTGCTTTTGCCCGTTTTTTTGTTTCTTTCAAGGTTTTCATTTTTCATTTTTATTTATTTTCCTTTCCTCCTCCTTTTTCTCCTTCACAAATTTCGAAAAATGTTCAAAATTTTAAAAAGTTCGATTTTTTATTATGTTTGAAATTTTAAAAAATATTCACATTTTAAAAAACTTTTTGTGTTACAATAAATGTTCCGAATTTTGAATTTGATTCTTGTTTTTTTAATAATATGTTTGAAATTTCTGAAAATTTTGAAGAAAAAAAGTTCGCAATCTTGAAGCAATGTTCAGCAACTGAAATTTTGTTCGCTTTCCTGAAACATGTTTGAAATTTAATTCTGGTTTTCAAAATGTGTAGCTGTTTTCATTGATAAAATTTAAATGTGTTCACACTTTTTCTAAAAGACGTCTGCGAAAATACGAGCGTCGAGCTATAGTATCTGAGCTACAGTAGATACAGTACGCGAACTATATTTGCGCGCTTGCCTGCCAGTGGGCCGGCCCAATCGGGCTGCCCCTGTGTGCATCGCATTTAGTCTCATGGCCTTCGGCGAACTTTGTATCCTACTAGCACATATGCCCGTGTGTTGCAACGGAAAAAATAATTAATGTGTCTACTAAAATATCCATCAGCACAACCCAACAACATTCGAATTAGGCCCAACCACGGCAGGGAGGCACACACTGAGATCTAACAGAAATTCATATCATTAGTACATTAAAAAGCATCCTACATATATAATTGTTCTGGTATGTTTTTTATGGCGTTGCGTGCATGTCACACCCTTGGTATTAATACTAATTACTTTGTGTTATTATGTCCTTCATATTTTCTCAATCTCCCATTCTTTTTATATTCCTACTGATCACGTCCTTTATTCTCTCCTTTCTTTATTACTTCTATATGCCCATTGAAATCGACCATTCATACTACTTCCGATCCATATAGGCCCTCGTAACATATTTCATATATATATATTGGGTGTTAGCATTTTCCAAAAAAACCATAGCAATTAATCAGGTTAATTAAGTTTATGCCCCGAATAGAATTTTAATGTGGTTAACATGAATAAATAATAGCACAGTTCAAAACTACACATTTTTCTGATCAAATTACATATACAAATTATTTTACTCCGAGATACAGTTGCAAAGTTATACTAGCATAATCATGTTTCCATATTCTTTATAAATAATAAAAGACAGGGACCTAGCATGCTGAAATCAGAGTAAACTGGGCCTGATGCAGCTGGACGTGTAATACTAACCTGCGCCCAAGCATGCTAGATAGCGGCTTCTGCGGTTGGGCCGAAGTCCAACAAAGAAAGTGCACTTAATGTTGGACCGCAGGTTACTTAAAGAAATAAATGTTTTTTTTGTAAAACCCATTACGACCGACCGACGGGCAGAAACGCGCCGTACTTTATTAGTAAAGTATAAATTTAGATTTGGGCTGGAGCGAATTCAATAGTTTGGATTGCTGAAGATGAAGATTTTTCTATTGGCCTGCTTGGTCATAGTAATACTCCGGAGGAGACTTGTATGAGATCTCATATTAGGTAAGATCGTGAGATCAACCCTAAAATTCATATTTAGACATTTAAGAAAATCTGAAATTATTTGACAACGTCCATGTGGGGTATATCTACACCTCGCAAATCAGGTCAATAGCCGACGTACATTTGGAGATTCAAAAAAGAAAATTTTGAATGTGTATAGTGACAACTTTGGGTGAATAGTATTTTCGACACTATTCACGTCTAATTTTACCTTTTGTTTCTATTAATGTAGGTAGAAATAGGAGCTGAATCTTTTTGAGGTTAAACATCAACCATTGATGTTTGTTTATATTATTATTTTTGAGTATGTTTGAACATGTAGATTTAAAAAAAAAATCAATCTCGTTGATCCCACCTGATGTGAGATCTCACACAAGTCTCCCCCGTAATACTCCGGGTAGTAACGAAAAAATGCGTACAGACACACGAGGGTTTTGTGTACGGTGCTGCAACACCCGTCGTCGTCGCTGCCATGAGGGATCTTTGGTCCCCTCGCTTCTGGCTGCCATCTTGGCGTGAGGTGGGGAGACCTCGCATCTTCAAGATTGTTATGTTCTTCTTCAACGTCTTTTAGTCTTTGTATTTTGTGATAATAAAAGTAGTCTCGTTCTTTTGGTGGTGTCATTAGGTAAGAAAGTTTTTTGTCCTCACAAATCCGATTATTCGAATCTGATGAGTTTATGTTGGTATGTCAAACATTTTTATCACTACCCTCTAGACACTTTATTTCTTAAGATGATTTATATCCGATCGAACAACCTCAATCAGATGAACTAGGAGAGAATGAAAGGTTTGTGTAGCATCTATACAGCTCAGTGCAGCCCTACTAGCACAAGAATGGCTGCACCATTAGCATCTACACAGGTCTGTTTGGATTACCACGGACCCAAAGCTCTCCTCCAGCGCTAGCAGCATAGCGTCTCTGCAGGCAAGAAAAAAAAGGTTGGCTACGTAATTTTTCACACCGAAAACTCTCACACGATCAGGGGTCTGCTTTTGACGTCAGAAAAAATGCCAGGCGTGCACGCAGGCAGGGCAGGGCAGCAACGGCAAACACAATGTACAACGGCACTGACTCAGCTGTCTATAAGAGCTGCCAACTCAGACTTTTTACGACGTGCAACAGAGAGAACGAAGAGAGAGAGGGATCCCGTCGATAAAATTGCAGATCGTCTGTAGCGCTAAAATTTCGGTCGCTACCGACGGCTTTCTAGCGTTGTATCGCGGTCGTCTGCGAAAGTACCATTCTACACCCAGGAGCAAATGCTCCTGGTGTGAACAGTAAAATAAAAAAATAGAAAAAAAATTCAAAAAATTCTGAAATTTTTTTGTGACATACTTTTACAAGTGTTTCTTGTGCATGAAAATTTTCATCACGAAATCACATTTGTGGAAGTCGTGCCGAAAAAAACAAAATCAGAGCTCCAAAATGCTTTTGTAAGTAACATTTTCAGCGCATCGATTTTGTTTTTTTTACCACACCTTCCACCAATGTGATTTCGCAATGAAATTTTACGTGCACAACAAATATTTGTATAAGTATGCCACAAAAAAAATTCAGAATTTTTTGACATTTTTTTGAATTTTTTTTATTTTACTGTTCACACCAGGAGCATTTGCTCCTGGGTGTAGAAACTCCACGTCCGGTCGTCTGCAACTAACTCCTTTATCGATGGATCTAGCCTTCCTATTCTCCCTACCGGCCGCCGCGCTCCTTGGATGGACATAGAGGCACCGCAACTCTGCAAACCGGCGAGCAGCGCAGGTGCTAGACTACGTAACTGGGTCGTCAACTAATCATAGATCGATCAAGCGAGATAGTGATCTATCTAGCTAGCTTACCTGAAGGTTGTACATATCAAGGATCGATCACTTCGCAAGTTGTGCGTTCAGCAGCAATCGATCTGCGCGTATGTTTGTACGTGCCTATCAACTTAGTTTCTTGAGGGGGTGAGCATCGTGCTGGACTGCCATAATGGTATCCTCTTCATCGTGGATGACTGGTGAACGCCGTGTTCATTGCAGACAGAGATGATTAAGTTTAGAGTAATTTGTAATTGATCAATTTAATTTGGCAATTTGTGGGCTGCAGATAGATTAAAAGACAACCCATTGTAAAGGGTGTTTTTGTGGCTGTCTATAGGTGATGTGGAAGTTCAGTATAGACGGCAGGTGTCTAAACTAATGCACATGCCGTACATGCAAGCGACGTGTGCGAGACATTCAAGCACGCACGCACCATGATCCAAGACCGGCAGCACGGCACAGTGGACTGACAAGGACGCCACGCACAGATGTCCTGGCACCCTATCATGGGCATGAGCTGCACGGCCGGCTCGACGGACAAAGGAGCGCCTGATCAGCTACTCGACCCTCAATGGTTGAAACGGCCGGCGCGTGATGGGCGATGCCGATTTGCGGCGCATCCGCGCATGCGCCGGCCGGGGAGGCGAGGGACAGGGAGCCAACGGAGGATGGCGGCTGTCGCCGGGGGCGGCGCCGCTTGGGCCACCCTATCCTATCCCATGTACTACGTGGAGACTGACTGGGCGGGGGCGGCCGCGCGTACGTACTTATCGTGCGCTCCTTCCTGGGCTCCACATCTGCCGGTGCCGGTTGTTGCCGCTGCTCGACCGAGCCCGCCCACAGCGACCGACCCCCCACTGGTCACATGCACGGGGCGTGAGGCATGCATGCGCGGGCCGAAGGACGTGCGGTCAGATGGCAAGCCACGTCCACACGACCACGCGCGCTCACTCCGTTACAGGTCTTGCATGTACGTCCGGCTAACACTGTTTTGTGGTCTCGATGACATGACACGCACGTACGGCCACCCGGCCGTATACAGCTAATCAATCAAGCTCGATTCAGACCCGCACCAGGAGAAAAAGAGAAGGCCTTGCCAAAAGCTGTGATCCACGAGCAGCACACATCTCGCGTGCATGGCCACCAGCTCGCGCACGCACACTCACACTCACACTGACTCGCATGATATTTCGTGAGCAGTACGCTCGGCTCGATCTGCGGCGTCCTGTTACCGTCCCCCGGCCGAGAGCTAGCCATTGGCACTTTGCTGTCGTCCCGCAGCCCCGGCCGGGAAAGGCGAGGCCACCGTACCGGCACCGCGGGCAGCGTCATGTTTCGCTGTCCCGGCAACTCAGTAAGTTACGTCCATATGTACCGACTCCCTGCACCTTTTCTGATGGTCACGTCGGGGCCTACCGACGCAAACAAATAACGCGTGCGCATGTCATGTGTGTAGATGCCGACCGCCATTTGGAGACGTCTTTCTAGTGTGTAAACTTGTCGACCAAGCTCTGCGGAAAGCTGCTGCCAAGGACCAGAAATCGAATTGCGATATGATGTGCCCACTTGTTAATTGGACGGACGGATGGTCCGTGGTGGCTAATGCCAGGCGATAATACAACAACGAAACTCTAGTCTAGTACATAAAGCTAACGAAGAAAAACATGGAGAAATACTATACTAGCTGCTACCTGGCCAGAGCTGTACCGAGCGTGTACACGTCGGTCGTCGCCTTGGATCTGCCTGGGCTCCTTTGGCTGGCTGGCTGGCCGCCGGTGCGTGCGCGGGGTGGTTAGGTTAGGCCAGCCCGACCCGGCCGCCTTTACGTACGTCGTCGTCGAGTCTAAACTCGAAAGCCGTCGCGTTTTTGACCGGGTAGTTCGTTATGCGCGGTTGCATCATGGGAGGAAATATATGCTCGACCAAAAGGCTCGCCCTTTCGCTTTTGCGTGGATCCTGCCGGCCGGCCGGCACAGAAAGCGAACGGGGCGCGAAATCGCGCGGAAGCACGCATGCACCACCGGCGCGCAACTTGGCCCCATGCAGCTCGGGTCGTGCCGTGAGAAGACAGCGGATCGGCCCTTGGCTCCGGGATGCAGGGGCAAAGTTGGTTAGATCTGTCATGCACTTGGCTATGTGAGATCGTCATTGGAATAGATGGTGGCCACATGTGTGGCCGAAAGTGCACTTGCTTTCTGGAAGTCATTTTCTCATACAAAAAGGGTAGTTTAACAATTACCACTTGCGGATATCACAATTTTTCTTTTCTTTTTGGAAAACTTTCAATCTATTCATAACCAACCATGACAGTACAGAGAACACCAGAGGCAACAAAAATTAGAATCATGTCCATGGACCAGCTAGCGACGACTACAAGCACTAGAGCAAGCTGAAGGCGCGCCACTGCCACCGTCCTTCCCTCGTCGGAGCCGGAGTCAGACAAACCATGTTGTGGTTGACAGTCGCGAAGTCATCGTGTTAAGGCCCCACAGAATCAGCGCACCAGAGCATCAACCACTGTCGATAAAGAAACCCGTTGAACTGAAGGAGCAAACCTGTAAACACATGAATGAAGATTGAATCTAAACAGATCCGCCAAAGACCATCACTGACCTAATCTCATGAGATTCGACGAAGACAAACCTCCGCATGCCCTTAAATGTGTGAGACATTATTCCTACTAAGAGACATGCCGCTGCCACACAATCCCAACAAAGACGCTGCACCTAGCAAAGACGAGAATATGACCTGTATGAATACCCTTTCAGCTCCTTATTGTATCTCGACTATCATAGAGCCGGGCTAGAATGTTGGATCGCCATATGAATCTATTCACAATCAACTTATTTTTTCACTAAGATGGTATTTTTTTAACACAACACAGACGCAGATGCTCACACACATGCACATATACTCACCACTATAAACGCGTCATACGATAATAGTAACATACATACAAAGACACTGCAATATAGTGTCCATTGCCCCTATTGTTATGATTGTTGCAATTTTGTTGTGATATAATACAACCCAAAAAGAGTTCAATTGATTCATATGACTCGTAAAAATTTGGGAAATGCATAATCCCGAATGCATTTTACCAGGCTCGCTAGAATGTTATATACTCTTAAACCCAATAGAATTATAAAACCATGGGAATTAACATCATATATTGTTTGACACACCATAGTAAAAACATTGAAATTATAGCAAGATAACTGAGGCCCGACTATGGATCAGTTGCATCAATTTAGAATTTAGGTTATTCGATTTTACATCCATCGTTGAAACCTGATCAAACGAAAAAAAACAATCATATACAACACATATTTACTTACTGAAATTCTGATTCTGGAGATTTCCCTCACACAACCGGACTCATGCATTTGCTCACAAACGATTAGAAGCCCAAAACCTACAAGTGATAAAAGTAGCCTACAACCCGGCAACGCAGTAACAACATCAAAACGGCACCTATTCTCACCTTTAAATAAATGCATTGGTATTACACTGTTACCCTTATAAGAAGAAAGAAAGGGGAATAAATACCAAAATAATGAAGTTTTTTAAGAAATAATGAATTAGAGGCATTGAGATTACCCTTTAAGAAGAAAGCAATGAAAAACAAAATAAAAAAATAAACTTGCACACAACTTTGCATTGAAATTGCGCTCTCTGTAATATGCGAAGAATAAGCATATAATGGTGCATTTTTGCATATAAATGGTGGAAATTTCACAAAATAAAAGGTTTTCTAAGAAACAATAAGTTAGTGGCATCGTGTTACCCTTAAAAGAAGAAACAAAATGAAAAGGATAAAAAAATATGACGTTTTGTTTGGAAGAATGAAATAGTGAAATTGGTATTACCCAAACTTGCGCACAACTTTGCATTGCACTTTTTTGTAGTATGGACAGAATAAACATATAATAGTGCAATTTTTGCGCTCTAGTATAATTTACACACATATTGTACATTGATTTTGTGTATACTTACACACACAAAAATAAAAACGACGATTTCTATGAAAGAAAGAATTAGTGGCATTGGTACTATCCTTTAAGATGAAAGGAAATGAAACAAAATTTAAAACGTAATGACAAAAATTGCACACAATTTTACACATAAATTGCTCTTTTTAGTAATATGTAGTGATAGGCATATAACGGTGGATTGTTTTGCAAAAAATAAGTTTTATCAGAAGGAATGAATTTGTGACATTGGTATTACCCTTAAAGAATAAAAATAATTCAAGTAAGAATAATTTGTGGCAATGGTATTACCCTTTAAGATGAAATAAAATAAAATAAACATTCAAAACCTTGGGCATAACCTTGCACTAAAGTTGCACTTTTGTAATATTCAAGTACTAAGCATATACTAGTGCAATTTTCGCATTCAAGTATAATGTACACACATATTATACAGTGTGAGGAGGGCCTTAGCTGGCATTGCACTGGAGGCGGAGCTATCGGCGTGTGAGGAGGGCCTGAAGCTGGCATTGCACTGGACTTCCCTGCCTATCCATGCGGAGACAGACTGTGCGGAGATCTTGAAGCTCCTTGAATCTGGTTTTGAATGGAAGAGGTGGCGGCCGTCTCGGAGATGTTGCAAGAAAGATCAATGCAAATCACAAAAATAGGCAGATCCCAGAGTAAGGTTGCACATGCTATGGCAGAGATGGATCGTGGTCAACAACATACG
>NC_041393.1:480959675-480963380 GCF_002162155.2 Triticum dicoccoides | reverse complement strand
GTACTTGTGTGTATACATTTACACTCACTCAACATCCAAAAATGTCATAAACAAAAAGAAAAGAAAAATCAACTAAAAATACAAAAAAACGTTCAATAGAAGAAGAAGAAAAGGCGAGTAGCACACTTCAAGCCAATAAGTAAATCGACTAACCGTAAACAGGGGCAAGTCAAAAATCCAGCACAAAAAACAATGAAAAATACACACCACAAATCTTGACAAAATAATCAACGGTAAGAAATTTGACGTACCCAAATATAAAAACCAGACAACTTATACATATAGCTAAAGTGAGATGCTTTGTGCTTGTAGTTGTCGTTGGTAGTCTACGAAACTCGATGCAAATTTTGTTACTTCTGATAGTCTTTGTACTGTCATGATGTTTGATGAATAAATTAAAAGTTTCACACAGAAAAAGTTATTTTCTTCAAAAAGATTGTAAAAGGGTTCTTTTTGACATTTGACTTCTTCGGGCATTGCATCGAATCAAAGAAGGCATAATTGAAAAAAGTATCTACTACTCCTACTTTAGTTGCTTAGATGAAGCAAAGCAGCGACCGATGCACGATCAAGTGCATCACACTCATCTTATTACTATTATTTTCCGAGTTGCACCCATCTTTCTTTAATCGAGCGTTTAACCGCGCCCTTGATATTATTCCCCGTGTCGACCGCCTTATCGGTACTTGGAATAATTGTGATGGAGGTGAAGAATTGTGGATGTTCCTCGGCTATCCATCTCGTGGAAAACTAAGTCCTGCATGCACGTAGTCTAATGTAGTGTCGGCGTGGGAAACAGCCCAGCTGATCAAGAAGAAAACGAAATACTACATCCCGCAGCGAGCCCTGCGTTGTATGGCCGAGGCCGGGGAGGCCGGCTCCTCTGTACTCTGTACGTTCACTTCATCACGTGAGAGCAGGGATCGACGGATGACATGGACCCTGGGATCGGGAGAGACGTGCATGAATGCATGCATGCATGCAAGTGAAGGCCGTGTCAGACAAGGCAACCCGGCCGAGGCGACGTGCATGCACGGGAATGTTCCTCCCTCCCAACACGTACGTACGCGCGGCGAGGCCTCCGTCCGCCCCGGGACGCGGGGGGCGCCCACCACCCAGCCGGAAACCCGAGCATCGTGCTCCTCCCGCCCGCCGCCGCTGCGACACACGCGCGCGCCTGTCGCGGGATCGCTCGTCGTTTCCACCGGGCGCGCCCACCTACTTTCCCGGCTTCGGATCGACCTGTCCTCCTTCTTTCTTTATACCCGCTGGATCACAGGCAGGACGCCCCCGATTATACGCGCGGCAAGTTGCCGCGCCACGCCGGCAACCCGACACACGGCGAGGGCGCCACCACGTCCACGGCGTAGCGATCTCGTTGACTCCTTGCAACCAATCATGCATGCGTATATTGATCATCCGCGTACTCGTCCCCATCCGATAAAAGCTAGTAGTAGTGTCGTCTCCGTGTGTACTTGATCATCGGTTCGGTTGGGACAGTTCCGAAACGTCTAGCCAGAGCGGACAAAATCACTGTTTTGACCCTTTGTGCTAACAAATTTCCGAATTGACCTTGGTTGCAAAAAAATTCCTAATCTGACCTCTTTTGGTGACGCCAACATCCCTGGCGTCTGGGTTGCATTGGAGACGCCAGGGACCCTGGCGTCTGGTCCCTGGCCCGCACGACCCGCGACCACGTTGACCGGCTGACGTGGCAAAGGGGCCAGACGCCAGGGTCCTTGGCGTCTGGTCTTGGTAAGGGTCCAGACGCCAGGGTCCTTGGCGTCTGGTCCTGGTAAGGGTCCAGACGAGTTACTGCATGCAGGCCGGCCAGGCACTCTAGCAGCTAGCTAGCCTTTGATCAGATCAGATAAGAGGGTGTGATAGCAAGACATAAAGTTGGGTGCCTTTGTAATTGGCGGTGTACTGTGGTAGCAGTACTTTTAGGATGCGGCAGCAGTACTAGCTAGCATGCATGCAGAGTCAGTATCCTCATCTAATTCACTTCCCTCGATTAGTGGTTGGAAATAGATGAGTAAGCTAGTAAAAACCATCAAGCTTTGACTAGTAGGGCCAATTTCATTTGCAGGGTTTTTCTTAAAAAGAAAATTTGATTTACAGGGTTGTTAAAATGTAGAAATAGAAAAAGTATAGGAACGAAATGTCATGCCCATTCAAATCCTACATAATTTGAGTTTGTTCGATTGCATCACAGAAAAGAAGGAATTTTTTCCAATAGGTTGGCGTGGATGCTTGGTAGAAAATTTCTACAGAATTCAATCATATGAATTAAACAACCAATACAGAAAAAATTCTAAGGATAATAATCCTCCGACAAACATCTTATGCAATTCCCTAGAATCAAAGGAGCCCGTAATTTATTAATCCCGAGAGTATAATGGCAGTGAATTTTTCTTGATTTTTTTACACAATACTGTGATTTTGTATTTTTCACCAAAAATATTGATATTAAATCATGGTCCAAATTTACACGTTAAAGACTTATGTACTAATGGTAACAATCTATGATTTACATGTATGTTTTGTATTTTTTGTACTAAGGGAAACAAGTTATCATGCATGCTCGACAATTGGATATGTACTAAAGGCATCTCCAATGCGGACTCTCAAACCGTCCCATCTGTCCAAACCGCAGTCTGGATGTGTTTTGCAACGCGGTCCTGTATCCGTTCGTTGGACGTCTTTTTCTCCGCAATCCGGAAGCAAATGCGGGGGAAGGCTTTGTTGGTGTCCGGACCGCTGCCACACACGCATCCGACAACCTGTCCAGACCCAAAACCCTCTCCCACGTCTGAAGTGGTCGGCGCCGAGCGGACGCGATCTCTCACGTCGCTCCACCATTGAAGCGGTGTGTCAGCCGACACCGGTGCACGCGCCTTCTCCGGGTTCAAACGACAACCCGTCCGTCTGCCTCCCTCCATTAAACATGTGCGGTTGCCTAGAAACATACTCTAGCGTCACTCGTCCGTCCGTCTGCCGCCCACCATTAACCACCTCGCCGGCTGGCCTGCCATCACTACCGGAACAGGGCCCTGTGCCGACGGCCATATCTATGCCGACGGCCCCCGTCGGCCTTGTCTGCGCTATGCCGGCAGCCATATCCAGGCCGTCGGCGTAATAAAGCCGTCGGGCTATTCAAACCTATGCCGACGGCCCCCGTCGGCCCAGAACGGCCGTCGGCTTACCCAAACTTACGCCTACAGCCGCCGTCGGCATATATCGGCCGTCGGCATAGTTGCGGGCCCGACGATCCCGCCGTGACGTGCGTCTAACGGCGTCCGATCTATGCCGACGGCCGAGGCGGGAGGCCGTCGGCATAGATGCCCTAACCACGTCATCGATCCGAGGCGCACCGACCACCACTTATGCCGACGGCTGCCGTCGGCATAGATGCCACATCACCGATCCGCGGCGCGCCGGCCATCTGCCCTATGCCGCAGCAAAGCCGTCGGCATAGTTTTTTTTCTTTTTTTTTTCTTTTTTTCTTTTTTTCTTTTTTTCATAGCTATATTTTTTTCATAGTTTTTTTCTTTTTTACCACATCATCGATCTTTTGATCATAGTTCCCTTATCCAGTTCCCGGTCACCCCCTCCACTCGTTAGTTTTTTTTTCTTTTTTTCATAGCTATATTTTATGTTTTCTTAAATATTATTATTTGACTAACTTACATATAGTACGTGTTA
>NC_041393.1:480959111-480959369 GCF_002162155.2 Triticum dicoccoides | reverse complement strand
GTGCGTGGCCTTCCTCACGGACGACGCCGCCGGCGGCACCTCGAGGGGGGAAACTGCCGCGTCGGTTCTACACGGAGTGGATGTAGCTGTGGTTTTGGCCCGGATGTTGCTCCCGGGTGTCCCTATGGGCCGATCTGACACAACCGGGTGGAGAGCTCCACTGGTCAAAGCCCGTCCGTGGGAAGTCAAAGGGCTAGATCTCGTGGTCAACCGCTCCAGGGTTAGGCGGGACGGGGGCCCTGGGGGGTAGCAATGCCA
>NC_041393.1:480958288-480959087 GCF_002162155.2 Triticum dicoccoides | reverse complement strand
TTTTTCATAGCTATATTTTTTTCATAGTTTTTTTCTTTTTTACCACATCATCGATCTTTTGATCATAGTTCCCTTATCCAGTTCCCGGTCACCCCCTCCACTCGTTAGTTTTTTTTTCTTTTTTTCATAGCTATATTTTATGTTTTCTTAAATATTATTATTTGACTAACTTACATATAGTACGTGTTAATAAGCATACATACATTATTTTTCGGTTCTGTACACAGCGGTGTGACCCGCCTCACGAGCCTTGCCACCGCTAGCCGGCACCTGGAATGGGGAACAGCCGCATCGGGTCTATACGAGGGGACTTTGCTCCCAAGTGTTTATATATATATATCGGATGACCTACCACAACCGGGTGGTGTTGTGGCATGTCCGAAGAGGCGGCACGCGTCTCCGGTGCGTGGCCTCCCTCACGGACGGCGCCGCCGGCGGCACCTCGAGGGGGGAAACTGTCGCATCGGTTCTACACGGAGTGGATGTAGCTGTGGTTTTGGCCCGGATGTTGCTCCCGGGTGTCCCTATGGGCCGACCTGACACAACCGGGTGGAGAGCTCCACCGGTCAAAGCCCGTCCGTGGGAAGTCAAAGGGCTAGATCTCGTGGTCAACCGCTCCAGGGTTAGGCGGGACGGGGGCCCTGGGGGTAGCAATGCCACCGGAGCATCGTACCGGGCCCTCATACATGCGGGGTGGTGTTGTGGCATGTCCGAAGAGGCGGCACGTGTCTCCGGTGCGTGGCCCCCCACACGGACGGCGCCGTCGGCGGCACCTCGAGGGGGGAAACTGCCGCGTCGG
>NC_041393.1:480951428-480952689 GCF_002162155.2 Triticum dicoccoides | reverse complement strand
CCCCCCCCCTCACGGACGCCGCCGCCGCCGGCACCTGGAGGGGGGAAACGGACGCATCGGGTCTACACGGAGTGGATGTAGCTGTGGGTTTGGCCCGGATGTTGCTCCAAAGTGTTCCTCTGGGCCGACCTAACACAACCGGGTGGAGAGGTCCACTGGTCAAAGCCCGTCCGTGCAAAGTCCAAGGGCTAGATCCCGTGGTCAAACGCTACAGGGTTAGCCGGGACGGGGGCCCTGGGGGGGGGGTAGCAACGCCACCGGAGCGTCATACCGGGCCCTCATACATGCGGGGTGGTGTTGTGGCGTGTCCGAAGAGGCGGCACGCGTCTCCGGGTTGTGGCCCCCCTCACGGACGGCAATGAAACGGTAGTAGACGTTCTGCGGTAAAGATGCAGCGTGAATATTATTAAATACTTGGAGCGCGATAAAATCATGAGTTTTTTACACAACGTGGGCACATGTGCTATAGGACTGATGGTAATTTTTCATAATTTTTTGTGATGGAGAAGTATCTGAACACTTCCCTCTACGCGGATTGCTCTTCGCACGTCTACGACTGTGGCCGGCGGCCTCCGGGGGCTAGCATACCGTCAAATCTTGCGTAGGCGGCCTCTCACAAATCTAGAAGTGTTGAGGCGGTTGCAAACGCCCAGCACGCGTCTCCGGGGTGTGCCCCCCCCCCCTCACGGACGCCGCCGCCGGCGGCACCTCGAGGGGGGAAACGGACGCGTCGGGTCTACACGGAGTGGATGTAGCTGTGGGTTTGGCCCGGATGTTGCTCCAAAGTGTTCCACTGGGCCGACCTAACACAATCGGGTGGAGAGGTCCACTGGTCAAAGCCCGTCCGTGCAAAGTCAAAGGGCTAGATCCCGTGGTCAAACGCTACAGGGTTAGCCGGGACGGGGGCCCTGGGGGGGTAGCAATGCCACCGGAGCGTCGTACCGGGCCCTCATACATGCGGGGTGGTGTTGTGGCATGTCCGAAGAGGCGGCACGCGTCTCCGGGTTGTGGCCCCCCCTCACGGACGGCAATGAAACGGTAGTAGACGTCCTGCGGTAACGATGCAGCGTGAATATTATTAAATACTTGGAGCGCGATAAAATCATGAGTTTTTTACACAACGTGGGCACATGTGCTATAGGACTGATGGTAATTTTTCATAATTTTTTTGTGATGGACAAGTATCTGAACACTTCCCTCTACGCGGATTGCTCTTCGCACGTCTACGACTGTGGCCGGCGGCCTCCGGGGGCTAGCATAC
>NC_041393.1:480949906-480950929 GCF_002162155.2 Triticum dicoccoides | reverse complement strand
GGAAACTGCCGCGTCGGTTCTACACGGAGTGGATGTAGCTGTGGTTTTGGCCCGGATGTTGCTCCCGGGTGTCCCTATGGGCCGACCTGATACAACCGGGTGGAGAGGTCCACTGGTCAAAGCCCGTCCGCGGGAAGTCAAAGGGCTAGATCTCGTGGTCAAGCGCTCCAGGGTTAGGCGGGACGGGGGCCCTAGGGGGTGGCAATGCCACCGGAGCGTCGTATCGGGCCCTCATACATGCGGGGTGGTGTTGTGGCATGTCCGAAGAGGCGGCACACGTCTCCGGTGCGTGGCCTCCCTCACGAACGGCGCCGGCGGCGGCACCTCGAGGGGGGAAACTGCCGCGTCCACTACTAGAAAAACACCTACTAATGGCGCACCTAATATGGCCATTAATGGCGCATCTGTGGTGCGCCATTAACAGCACGCCATTAGTAATTTTTACTAATGGCGCACCACCTGGTGCGCCATTAGTATCTGGTATACTAATGGCGCACCGCGGGTGCGCCATTAGTATAGGCCAACGTGCGCCATTAGTATGCCTCCCAGGGGCCATGTATACCCAGGTGCTTTGGCATACTAATGGCGCACCACCACTGGATGCGCCATTAGTAACCGCAGTATACTAATGGCGCACTACCCAGTGATGCGCCATTAGTATGCACTGTCATACTAATGGCGCACTGTCCTGTGATGCGCCATTAGTATGAATATTAGGTTTTTTTTATCTTTTTATTTTCTGTTTTTTGCACAGGTTACAAAATGTATAGTTTGACAAAATATAGACAGCACACATCAACAACAGATTCATCGAATACAATAGAAGATTAGTCTTTGAATACAATTCATCATATTAGTCTCCGAATACAATTCATCATATTAGTCTCCGAATTAAAAAGACCGAACAAAGATAGAACATTATATTACAAGTCTCGAGACCGCGAGTAGCGAGTTTGTCTTCACATTACAAGTCGATATCGATCATCTAAACTACCATCACATAGAAGAGAGCTGCGGTCATCA
>NC_041393.1:480948227-480949178 GCF_002162155.2 Triticum dicoccoides | reverse complement strand
GTCGGTTCTACATGGAGTTGATGTAGCTCTGGTTTTGGCCCGGATGTTGCTCCCGGGTGTCCCTATGGGCCGACCTGACACAACCGGGTGGAGAGGTCCACTGGTCAAAGCCCGTTCGTGGGAAGTCAAAGGGCTAGATCTCGTGGTCAACCGCTCCATGGTTAGGCGGGACGGGGGCCCTGGGGGGTAGCAATGCCACCGGAGCGTCGTACCGGGCCATCATACATGCGGGGTGGTGTTCTGGCATGTCCGAAGAGGCGGCACGCATCATGGACGGCCCCGCCCCGGCACCTGGAGGGGGGAAACGACGCGTCGGTCCCTCATTTTAGATGTTAACGAAACTTTTCAATGTGTATGAAAATAATATACACTAAAAATATATTTGAAGACAGTTAATAATATTTTAAAAAAAATGTTAAACATGTATAGAAGTTGTTGCAAAAAAATATGCCACGTGGCACCTTCACCTCCCCTCTGTGTGGTTCCGGGAGAGGAGAGGGCCGAGCAGCGTTAAGAAAACAGTAAAAAAGCATATGAAATAATAATACATAAAAAAATATAAAAAATATAACTTATGACTATAAAAACATCAAAAATTTATATGAAATAAAAAAACAGAAAGAAGAAAAAATATAAGCTATTAAAAAATTAAAAAAATAAAAAAATAACTATGCCTACGGCTAAGCCGTCGGCATAGGTGCCACGTGGCATCGCTACCTATGCCGACGGCTTAGCCGTCGGCATAGTTCGACCTTATCCTCAGCCGGTCGACCGTCAACCACTCATTCGCCCCGACCCGCTGCTCGACCCGCGCCGCTGCCAGCTCGACCCGCGCCGCCGCCGCCGCTCCCAGTCGCCCGCGTCGGTCCCCGCCGGCCGCCCGCCGCCGCTCCACCCGCGCCACCATCTTCCCTCGCCCGTCCCCCCTCCCCGCCTACATCCCCGCCCCTT
>NC_041393.1:480938666-480946779 GCF_002162155.2 Triticum dicoccoides | reverse complement strand
CACCCTTCTCTCCGCCCCCTCACTCCACCACCACCCCCGTCCCTCCGCCACCTCTCGCCAGCGCCGTCCACACCCGTCCCCGACCCCGCGCCCTCCCTGTCCAGCTGCACCGACCGGCGCTGTCCACCCTGCCCTGCTGCGCCCCTCCGCCGACGCCCTGCTATGCCCCGGCCGGCCCCGTCCACCCTTCCCCGGCGGCTGCCCCCCGGCCTCCCTGCTGCCCGCTGCACCGGCGCGGCCAAGGTGAGAATTTTTTTAATTTTTTTTGCATTTTGTTACTGTTTTTTTTGCATAGATGGACATGTGATGAATGGATATATGCATGCATGTACAGATTGATGGTGAAGTTTGTGATAGATGGATGCATTGATGGATATTGCTCAATTTTGTGAATTTGGACACTTAGATATTGCTCAAGTTTTTCAATATGTGCATGTAAAGAGATGAGCGAGGGAAGATAATGGAGTATGAACGAGCTCCGTTTGTTTTTTTATAAGAGAGAAAGAATGGGGGAGAGAGGGAATGGAGTAGGAATGGGTTTAGAGTTTTTTTTTTACAATTTGACATGTTGTTTCATGTTCATTCATAATGTTGTGCCAATGCTTAATGTGAGGTGATGACCTAAATTTTCATCACTCGGTGGAATTAATAGGATTTGTGGTGTTCCATCTTCATGGAGTGATCATCCACGTTGGAGGTGTTTGTCCACGATCGTCCCTCCTTTGATCGACTACATCCTCTACATCGGAGGGTGAGCAACAATTCCATGACCTCGTCCACTTTTTTCCATGTCACTAGATTGAATTTTCACATCAAATCGCGTAACCTAGGTCTCCCGTCCGAAAGGGTTGCATCGATAAATATGCATTCAATTGCATATTTATCACCGCAGCTCTTTCGGATTGTCCAGCGCTTTCCACGGACAGCCCGAGGATGTGTAGATTGGATACGTTGTTCATGCTCTACCCCGTTCCGAGACAGGATTTCAGCGGCCCCTCCCCGTTGTTCTCCGGATGCACATTCTCTCGGCATTTTGCCGAGACGTGTATTTGGAGAACAGCGGGGAGGTGCTGCCGAAATTTTGTCTCGGAATGGGGTAGAGCATGGACAACGTACTCAATCTACACATTCTCGGGTGGGATTAGGACCCATCTTTACCTATTAGAGATGTAGGTGGATTAAATGTCGTTTCTCGTCAACCTTGTAAAAAATAAAATATTGATGTGAGTAATTTAAATGAATCCTTAATTTTGTTGTGTGGCTTCCAATAAAGCAGAGATGGCAGATAATCAGTGGATGTATAGTGGGTTTTTCCGTCGGAATCAAGTAACAACAGAGTGGGTCGAGAAAACTAATGTGTTTTTGAAAGAGATATTCCGTAGTCCAATGAGGATGGTGCCAGAATGCCCGTGTGCTAGATGTAAGAGGCGTATTCGCAGAGATAAGAGTGAGATGACTAAGCACCTTCGCACGCATGGATTTATGCCCAACTTTAATATGCCGATAAACTTTGCCCAGCGGGACCGTGGTAGAGAGGATGTGATACGACAACACGTCGCTGGTTATGAGGACGATGGGGTTAGAGACATGCTAGATGATGTCTTTGCTGCACAGCCGACACCTCCGTCACATTCAGCGAATGAACCAGAGGAGCCGGAGGAAACCGCAAAGGCCTTCCTGGAAATCTTGGCCTCGTCAAAGAAACCTCTCTATGAGGGTGCCTAGCTGTCTGTGCTGGATGCCATCTCGCAACTGATGGCAGTCAAGGCTGAGTACGGCTGTAGCCGAGGTTGCTTCGAAGCATTTCTGGGAGTATGGGCTAACAGCCTGCCTGAGGGCCATGAATTGCCGAAAACCATGTACGGTACGAAGAAAATCATGAAGGCGCTCTCAATGGACTATGAGAAAATACATGTTTGTCCAAAGAATTGCCTTTTGTTTAGGCATGAGTATGCGGATGACAAGTACTGTAGGAAGTGCGGTTCCTCTCGGTATATTGAGGTGGTCGATAAGCATGGTCAGAAGCAGCAGCTAAAAATCCTTGTGAAGGTTCTTCGGTATCTTGATTTTATAAAAAGACTGCAGCGCCTTTTCATCACCGAGGAGTCTGCCAAAATGATGAAGTGGCACAAGGAAGGGAAAAGGTACAATCCAAAAAAAATTGTACATCCATCAGGAGGTGAAGCATGGAAGTCATTCGATATAGAGTACCCGGAGGAAGCAACCGAGGCTGGGAATGTCAGAATTGCTATAACAGGTGATGGGTTCAATCCATATGGTATGTCGTCTAATCCATACAGCTGTTGGCCCGTATTTTTTATTCCGCTGAATCTCCCTCCCGGCGCCATAATGCAACGCAAGACCATGTTCCCGTCGCTTATAATTCCGGGGCCTGAATATCCGAGGAAGAATTTGAGTGTGTTTATGCAGCCGTTGGTGGATGATTTGCACCATTCTTGGTACTTCCCGAGGTTGACATACGACCGACATCTGCAGAAAAATTTCTTGATGAAAGTCTGGCTACAATATTGCATGCATGACTTTCCCGGTTATGCCTTGTTCTGCGGATGGTGTACAAGTGGAAAGATGCCTTGCCCAGTGTGCATGCAGGCCTTGATTTTCATTTGGCTGAAGAAGGGTGGCAAGTATGTTGCATTTGACCTGCATCGACAGTTCCTCCCTCTAGACCATCCTGATAGGGAAGACAAGAAGAACTTCACAAAAGGCAAAGTTGTCCATGAAGTAAACGAGATTCCAACGTTTTCTGGTGCGGATGTGCTTGCTCAGCTGAAAGCTCTTAAGCCTGTCGGTGAAGGGAAAGGCAAAGGCAAAGGCAAAGGCAAAGCCACAGGCGAAGACGAGGGCGAGGGCAAAGGAAAAGGAAAAGGTAAAGGGAATTTTTTTGAAGGATATGGTGAGACGCACAACTGGACTCACATTACCCCCTTCACGCAGCTTCCCTATTTTAAGGACCTCAAACTTCCATACAACATAGACGTGATGCACACTGAAAAGAATGTCGCAGAGTCCCTTTTTCGCACGATCCTCAACATTCCTGATAAGACAAAGGATAATGTTAATGCTAGAGTTGATCAACAGAATATTTGTGATAGACCACGTCTACACATGCAGCCTCCCACAGGCAGTCAAAAATCTTGGTTCAAGCCAGATGCTGACTTCGTACTTAAATAGGATCATAAGATGGAGGTATTCAAGTGGCTGAAACACGTCGTGAAGTTCACTGATGGTTATGCGTCGATTATAAGTAAGGGGGTCAATCTTTCAACGGGCAGAGTGACCGGGCTCAAGAGTCATGACTATCATGTATGGATTGAGCGGATTATGCCGGTGATGGTTCGGGGCTATGTTCCCGAGCGTGTATGGCGTGTGCTTGCGGAGTTAAGCCATTTCTTCCGCATGCTTTGTGCTAAAGAAGTATGTCCTGAGAAGATAAAAGAAATGCATAAGAAGGCGCCGGAGTTGATATGCAAGCTAGAGAAGATCTTCCCGCCAGGCTTCTTTACTCCGATGACACATCTCATTTTGCACCTCCCGAACGAGGTATTGTTGGGGGGCCCTGTGCAGAATCGTTGGCAGTACGGCCCTGAGAGACAGAACAAGCATCTGAGACAGAAATGTGGAAACAAAGCTAAGATTGAAGCTTCCATAGCTGAGGCAGTTATCCTAGAGGAGGTGGCAGACCTCAGGACAGCCTACTATCCGGACCATGTTCCCACGTTGCACAATAAGGTGTCTCGATACAATATAGAAGAACCCAAGTATAAACCCAAGTTGCCTCTATTCATCGGGCAAGGTGGTAGGGCTGGATGCTCGAAACCTTATCTCATGCCACGAGATGAGTGGGAGGATGTCATGTTCTATATCTTGCACAACATCAAGGAAGTTGAGGATGAGTGGATGAGGTAATACCTTAGCACCATTCTTTGAGTCAATTCGTTATGTTCACTTTGCCTAGTTCTTATACCGCTTTTCTTATTGTAGTCGATTCGTTGAAGAAGAATGGATGGGAATGCTGCCTCCTACTGAAGCGGAGGCACTTGCTCTTCTCCGAAAGGGTGCTGATGGAAGGAAAAATTTCGTTGCGTGGTTCATGGAGAAAGTAAATTTTCACACTTCCAATTAAACTCATGCACCCTATAATTTCAATTAAACTCATGCACCCTATAATTTCAATTAAACTCATGCACTCTATAATTTCAATTAAACTTGTAGGGAAATGATCCGACCGGATCAATGGATGAAGAATTGAGATGGGTTTCTATGGGTTTTGATCCCGTCGTCATGACATGCGAAAAGTATGATGTGAATGGGTATCGCTTCCATACAGAGGAGCACCAGAATAGTCGGCCTGATCCCAAAACCATAAATACCGGAGTCTTCATTGAAGGAGATAATAAAGTAGATTACTACGGAAGGGTAGGAAAAATATACGAGCTTACATTCAAACGTGGCCGCGAACACCTAAGTCTCACAGTGTTCAAATGCCGATGGTTCGACCCCAAAAAGGGTCTGAGACATACGCCTTCTGTTGGTTTAGTTGAAGTTAAACCATCAACCGTCTATGCCGGAGCTGATCTCTTTATCGCTGCTACCCAGGCCACACAAGTATATTATCAGCCTTACCCATGCCAGAAAGAGTACCTAAAGGGTTGGGAAGTTGTGTTCAAGGTGTCGCCGCATGGTAAGCTACCGGACCCGAACGATGATGATTACTACAACATAAACCCCATGACATACGAGGGAGTGTTCTATCAAGAGGAACATGATGACGTGGTCCGAAGCAACGAGGATGATGACTTGGGTTATGTTGACCTGGACCCAAACGACGACGACGCACGGATTGATGGTGAGGCAGTTGTGAATCAAAGAGACATAATTATGCTTGAAAAGTTAAATGAAGACGCTGACGATGAGGAAGAGCCTCCACCTCCGTCAGACAACGAAGAAGATATGCGTGATAGTGATGATGAGACCGGTCCACAAATAGATTACAATAGTGATGATTCATATGGGTTCTAGAAAATGTAAGTTCTTTTAATGATCATTACAATAGTATGCTTAATGTGCTCTTCTGGTATTAATGTTTTTCCTGTATGCTTGTTTAATTGATATCCTTACTAATTGTTTATTCTCTTCTCAATGCAGGTTTAATAATCATGGGCAAGTCCAGCGGCGCTAGTTTCCTCAGTAAATTTAAAGGACTTACTCGGAGTGGACGAGCCCACAAGGTTCCCTCCCGACTACGCGAGGATGACACCTCACAGGGAGGTGGAGGGGTCGGGGGAGGAGACCCTAGAGGAGGAGGCGGTGGGGGGAGAGCCCCTAGAGGAGGAGGAGGTGGGGGGAGAGGCAACCGGGGCAAAAAACTCCGGGCCGTGTCTGAAATAGGAGGGTCTTCTTTGATGCCCTCCTATACAGAGGCACCTTCTGAGTCTGAGGAGGAGGAGTATGTTCCTGATGGCGAGGAGGAGGAGGCCGAGGAGGAGGGTGAGGAGGAGGAGGCCGAGGAGGAGGGTGAGGAGGAGGCCGAGGAGGGTGGAGGGGAGGTTGATCCCGCGTTGTGGGGTGACTTGCCACCGGGTTCTTCGTAGGGGTGGCTGCGTGGTAATGCCGGACTACCTACACCACCTTCTATCGAGGAGCACAAGTGGCTCATTGAACCTGTGGGGACAGCGTAAGTGCCTCTCAATCATATTTTCAACACATGACAACATTTTCTTATTGTACACATGGCAATCATTTGATTCTTTTGCAGAAACTGGATCCTTCACGGAAAGGGCCATAAACCGAACGGCCTTATCACTGTCCTGTTGAAGAAGTTTTGGCCTGGCCTATTCTGCCCGCGGCCAGACAGGGACCCGCAGCAGCGGGTTTTGGCCATGAGCTAGGCCCACTACGAGGCTTGCAGCAACGTGGAGTACGGGACGACCGCTAAGGCCATGATCACCAAATTTTGGGTAAGTTCTCTTCTGAATCACTTGTCTTCAGTTCCGTTCATAGTTTATCATTGAATCACTCAACTCATGCCTTGTTTACTTCTGGTTTTTGCATGATTGCAGCAACTCTATAGAGTTCTTGACAAGCACAAGGCCAGAGCCGACGTGGTCTTGCTTGCGGCTGCGAAGAAGAAAGCTCGTCAGTTGCAGTACGAGGTGCGCTAGGTTGCCGTCTCGCAGTACTACCACTACTACCTGCAACAAAAGATGCCCAAAACTCAAGCGCAGAAGCTACGACTTACCTTGAGCAAGGAGCAGTTCATGATGGTAACTATTACTAACTTTTCATTGTTTCAAGCAGTCAACTATATGTTTCGTGCTCACATGTCATGCTTCCAAAATTTTCATAGGTTGTTCCTCGTTGGTGCTATGGAAGGCATGACGGATGGGCGAGTTTGGTGGATAGGTGGCTCGGCGCCGATGCAGAGTTTGCTGCCAAGAGCATCAAGGCTCGGGCTAACCGTGGAGACGACGGGACACACGGCCAAGGAAACAGGAACCACTGGGGCTTCAAGGCCATGAAGGTATATCTATGTGCATGATGCATTTTTGTTCTTCTTTACGTCATGTTCTTATGTATGGCTGACTTCTATTTGACGTTGTAGGAGGACAAGTTGAAGAGGCCTCTCTCAGACATGGAGTCGTGGAAGCTGGCCCGTGAGCGGAGTCATCGCAAGGAGGGCGAGAGCCAGTACTACGGCATTACCGAGGAGCACCTGGGGTCTTACATTCATCACTATCAGGAGTTGCATCCGGATGTTCCTGTTGCCGAGGTCGCCCAGTCTCAGATCGACGACACGGCGGTGGTGGCCATCCAAGGGAAGAAGAATGGCCGGTATCCGTGTTTCGACGGCTTGATCACTCCTTCGATCTCGTACACACAGCTTCCGGCTAGCAACCCGAGCCAGTTAGAGAGTACGGGGCGTTCACAGACTCCTTTAGCCCGCGAGCATGCTGTAAGTACTTCCTCTTTATCTTTTTCTATCTTGCATTCTCAGTTTATTTTCAGCATTGCTCACTTAGAAACAACCTAAATTATGTAGGCATATAAGGAGTTTGTCGAGCATAGGAATCTCGAGGTGCGGGAGTACTTGAAACGAGTGAAGGCAAACGATGATTACAACCGTCAGATGATGACGGTTAGTTTTGCCCTCTTAAAACCAACCTAAATTTTTGCACTTTCATTCCTTCTGATCTTCTAGTTTGCTTGTTTAACTAACATTCAGGCTATGTTGGCGTCTTGGACTAACCGCACGGATCCACCACAAATGGGACCCCCACCACCACCTGCGGGAGAACCCCCACACGTGCCCACGTTCGATGAATGGGTGGCACTAGGCAGTGATGGTCCGGTTAGTACATTTGCCTAACTACTAGCAAACTAGTTCTCGTTCATGAAACACTATCATATCATATTTACCGTTAGAATCTTTTCTGAAACATGTAGGGGACCGGTGGCTCGACTCCTGCTCCGTCGACCCCAGTCACTCCGATCTGGCAGAGTGGTGGTGGTCGCGATGGCGGTTTTGGCGGAGGTGGTGGTGGTGGTTTTGGCGGAGGTGGTGGCGGTGGTTTTGGCGGAGGTGGTGGTTTTGGCGGGGGTGCTCTTGCTTGATGATTCCGTGCATGTGTCCATCGTGCCATGCCTTTCATATTCCTACTTTTATCATGTTTCATGTCTTGCACTACTTTTATGTTCATGAACTTCCATCGGTGATGATCTTTAGATGATGTGATGAACTTGAGTATGTTTAGATGATGATGGTGAACTTGAGTATGTTTAGATGAACTTGAGTATGTTCACATGATGAATTGTCATATTTCTGCATAATTTGATATTGTTCTGTTTTGAAATATTGTCAAATGAATTGGAAAAGAGAAAACAGGGAAAATAAAAAAAATAAAAAAAACTATGCCTACGGCAAAGCTGTCGGCATATATACGCCCAGGAGTTACCAGGAGCTGCCACATGGCAGAGATATGCCTACGGCAAAGCCGTCGGCATAGATGGAAATCTATGCCGACGGCTTTGCCGTAGGCATAGCCCTGCCGCCAGGAGAAGCCGGGGGACGACACGTGGCGCATGTATGCTGACG
>NC_041393.1:480925846-480938535 GCF_002162155.2 Triticum dicoccoides | reverse complement strand
CGGCATACATGCGCCACGTGTCGTCCCCTGAATCGCCAGCGCTGTTGACGGCGCCGTCCGTTGCCGTCAGACGGAAAACAACGCCGACGGCTAAACTATGCCGACGGCTCTCCCACGGCCGTCGGCATATGCTCCTATGCCGACGGCTATACTACGCCGACGGTCTGACACATCTACGCTGACGTGATCTACGCCGACGGGGATATGCCGACGGCAGCCGTAGGCATAGATCTATGCCGACGGCAATGGACCTATGCCGACGGCCCTGGGCCGTAGGCATAGCCCGTGAGTCCGGTGGTGCATTCACCCGCTATAAAAATTCCAGGCCCAGCAACAGCCGCATCCAACCTCCTCCGCTCCCTATCTCCTCTCGGCATCTCACCCGACACGGCCTCCTCGAGCTCCAAAGCCCTGTGGGTCAGCCTCTCATCCGAACAAAAGAAGGAGATCGCTGCCATTGCGGTCGGTTGGCAGTAACTACACAAACATGTATCACTGCCCCTTACCAGGGCCAGACGCCAAGGACCCTAGCGTCTGGACCCTTACCAGGGCCAGACGCCAAGTATCCTGGCGTCTGGCCCCTTTGCCACGTCAGCCGGTCAACGTGGTCGCGGGTCGTGTGGGCCAGGAACCAGACGCCAGGGACCCTGGCGTCTCCAATGCAACCCAGACGCCAAAGATGTTGGCGTCACCAAAAGAGGTCAGATTAGAATTTTTTTTGCAACCGAGTTTAATTCGGGAATTTGTTAGCACGCTGCGTTGGTCGCCGAAAGATGCGCCGTAGTCCGTAGAACATGCATGCATGCACTGCCCTCCCCACGGTCGCGTCGCCAGCTTCGGCGCCATGTGGCGGGCGGGAGCGCGTCCGTAACCATTTTCTATCCACGGCCAACGTTACGTTACCCGTCCAAACCGGAAAACCAATCATACTTTGTACTACTTCGCTATAACTAGCTGATACCCGCGCGGCGGCACGCCGCGCCTTACTTATTGGCAGTGATATATATTCTTGTATAGTAAGTAAATATTCTTATGTTGATGATTTTTTTTTCGAAAAAGAGATTGGCACGTTTAGTTCGGCATTCATTTTTTATGGGATGGTGATCAAAGGAAGGGAGAAAATATTGGTTGGCTATTTTGATCGATGAGATAAATGGAATTTTCAATAGTTTTAGCTCTCTTCCCTTTAAACTTGGGCGGAGTGTATGCATGTTATATGAGACATATGTGGATCGAGTCCTTATACATGAGGTTTGATGTGTGGATCAAGCTCAAAACATGTGTTATCGATGCACACGTGTTACATATTCATGTGAAGGATGATGGTACGATATGTGTAGCTTGTGGTACAATGGGTTCTTTTTTATAGATATTGTTCGATCTCAAATGTTCTAGCCTAAGGGAGATGGTGCTAAAATAGGTTTCGTTGTGTCTGCGGCATTGCATTGTTTCTGTATATTGTTTTTTATGTGGACTAAAATAATCATAACCTTGGATCTATACGGATGCTACGTGGACTTGAGGAAATAGAGTGCAATACATAAAGGAAAAAAGATTTTATTTCTTATGGCGATAGAGTAGATGTTCTATAGTGTTCTGGTTTTCCCTCCGTGATAATGTAGTAAATAACTTGACCGAATTATTGAACTTGGTTGCATACTGGTGTTGGACCAGTATATGGATTGTAGGATCATTGGTAGCTGGGTGTTCCGAGCACATGTGATACAATCTAATATGTCGTTTGGGTACAGGTGATACAGTCAAATCTTTATTGGGTTACATTGCATCACCTTGGGCAGTATATAAGTCAGGAATTCGAGAACATGTCAAGTTTATTTATTGATGTCATTGCCCCCTTGTGTATTTAGTAGGAGGTCGATGAGTTTAATAAGGTTAGCTACACGCTGCTTGTGAAGTGTGCAGAACGATATCTTTTGTGAAAACATGGATTGACAACAATCGTGGGAGTTCCACGTGAAGATGAATGAAGATGTGAAACTTGCATGATGAAAAATATTGCCCAGATCTAAATGACATACATGCACATGAGAGTAGAGGGATGTACAACATAACCGATAAGAATAACAAACTGAAAACCTTAACAAACTGACTGGCTAACAGTACAGTCAGCGTTGCAACATGAAGGATCACTCCCATATTGTGCAGAAGTGTACACAAAGAGCATAGTATATGTTCCTAAGAGTATGAACATCCATGAGAAAGTAAGAAATTTGCATACATTAGGAACTCGTTTCAGCATGAAACAGTTCATGTGTCGTCATATTTTCTCAGTAACAATTGCAGAGCATGATAAGAAGGATAGAACAATACTAATAGTTTCATTAGGCGGTTAACTACACAAATCATTGTCACCTTTTCTGCCCTATGATTCTCCGGAGAAATATCCTCCTCAAAGGGCTGCGAGGAAAAGGCATCCTAGGAGATATAGAATTTGGGAAATTCGTTACAAATCCTACGGCCACATCCAATAAAAACTGAAAATTCGAATATGCAAACACTGAAGATAATGGATCCTTTACTGGATAGGTTCGAAATTATTGCTGGACAAATATTTTCTAATGTACATTCAGGTCAAAAATTGAAGAAAATAATGACATGGAATGTGGACCCACTTCTTTTGATAGCCTCGTACATGAGCCTGGTGCAACATTTATGGAAACAAAGATGGTAGTGGCAAACCATACAATATTGCAAATCTGTTCAACAATTCCTCAAATGCACACATGCAAAGAAAACAACAGATGACCATCAATGCCAAGTTAGGAAATGTGTGTCAAGCATCAATAATTAAGGTGAATGAGCAGAAGCTTGCCTTGTTTCAAAAGAGACACAAAATAATGATGCAGAATGGCGATGAACATCCATAAAGGTTTTAGGAGTGACAATGACATCATTTACAAAATCTTAAATCAAAATAAAACTATATTGATAATCATGCCTAAAAGGTTAGGCAAAATCTGATTTTTTTCTACTCTTAAGTTATTTGTTGGAAAAAAAAGGAAAAATAGCTGCAACCAACGTCATTGAACTGATGGAGTGACATATGAGAACACCCCTCCCAACAGAACATTCTGACAAAGAGGATGTTCATTTTTCAGACTTTCTTGCAGAGCCCGTGTAAGCTCCCCATCTTCTAAATGATCATCAATACCTGGTTCATAAATAAAAAAAGAATGACATAACATTAAAATGATGCTTTATATCCTCTTCATTTTTTACAGCCCTCCTTAACCTACAACTGTTATTCCAAGATAGGCAATTTAATGTCTCATACAACCAGACAATAGAATATAAATTAGAGAGTATCAAAACTGGTTTAGATTGGATAATACAAACCTAGTGTTCCCTTCATTTGATCTTTCTCTGTAAAGAATAGTACAATAGTGGTGAAATAATTAAACAAAGCAACATCCGGTGACTTATATAAAAATACAATATGGCACCTAATATTCAGGAACCATCATGAGTTTGCTTCTGATACGGAACAAAGAGCTATATACTCGAGTTACTAAGAAATACGGTAGTGTATCTACACCATCCGTATACGGATCCAGTGTGAGACCATCACCTAGCTACTACACGCATGCATCAAGCCCACACATCACACATGCAGCAGCAGCTCGTAAGCCCTGCACGCACGCGACGCAATAGCCCGCGCAAGCAAGAAGCACGCCGCACACAGCGAATGCGCGGCAGCAGGGTGCACGGCAAGAGAGCGAGGAGAAGACAGTCGTGCGCTCACCGTCGTGCAGTTCAAGTGGAGGCGAATCGACAGGAAGCTGAAGAACCCTTTGTGAGGGTTTCCGCGCTGATATACCGGAGGCAACTGATCCTCACGGCGACCTCACGGGCCGGAAACGGCGGGGTGCCGAAGATAGGCGCAAGGTCGACGTGACGGCTGCGAGCTCGAGATGCATGCGTGCTGGGTGAGCTTAGGTGGAGAACAGCACCTCATGGTCTCACGAAGGCGAGGACGGCGCGCCGTCGCGGCCGGAGTTCTGCATCCCGGACAGACACGACCTCGGCTCTCCTGCATGCGCCATCGTCTCTAGACTCTCCTCTCCACGCCATGTCTGCGGTCGCCGCCGACACCGCGACGGTCCCCGGTGGCGCATGCAGGAGCTTCTCGAGTCTCGACTCTCGACTCTCGAAGTCTCGAGTCCTTCTGCGGACAACCAGAGCTCCTCCACCACGCACGCCACGGCGGCGAGCCGCCCATCCACGGCATGTCCTCAGAAAGTACCTATCCAACCTCCCTCCCTCAAATCACTGCCGTCGCGCGCTGGCGCGCATCGCCCACTCGCCATCGGCTTCGTCACACAAACCACCACCGTCCTGCGAGGCTGCGCGTCGTGCGGTCGTCCATTATCGCGTCCAGTGCACGCCAGCAAGCAAGCTGGTTTCCTCCGCCGTGGATGTTTCGCCTGAGAGTGAGAGGGCCTGCTGCTCCTCAAGGCGGCGGCACTGGAGACTGGACGCAACCTCGCATGTATTAGTGATGAGCTCGGTGGATGAACCGACCGAGGAGGCGAGGACGAAGGAGGACGCCGTCCACGGCAAATTGTTCATGCGGTCCCGTGAGCTACGCGCCTTGGTAGGCCGCATGTGCGTGCATCTCCTGTCGCCGGCTCAAGGTGGAGGTCGTAGCTTGCATGACCACGAAGCCAGCCACCACCGTGGCCCGCGCTCAGAATCCACCCCGCCAT
Source organism: Triticum dicoccoides (assembly GCF_002162155.2). Lineage (NCBI taxonomy): Eukaryota > Viridiplantae > Streptophyta > Magnoliopsida > Poales > Poaceae > Triticum > Triticum dicoccoides. The sequence continues at coordinate 480,933,808 of NC_041393.1, read as the reverse complement.
CAAAGCCTAGGGCCGCTGCCGGCTGTCTCCACAGGCTGAAGCTGCGACCGATCCTCACCAGGCCCGACCGGTGCGGCAAAGAAGGTTGACTGGGAGGAGGAGGCCAAGAGCAGCTGCAGGGCATCGCCGACGGACAGGACGTGACGGCGACGGCTGGTACATGTCAAGCCGAGCGGCTGGTTGAAGGGAAGAAGGCCAGTGTAGGAGCAGCCTCCAATGGCGACCATGCTACATAGGCGGCGCTGGCTGCAGGAGAGCCTCGTGATGGTGATGGAGTCGGCGGACCCAGAGGGGGACTTCCTGGAGAGCATGGCAGAGATAGTGCAGCGAAGGACAACGTCCGAGCGTCGTAGCGGGACCTCGAGGAGCTTCTCGCGTGTTACCTCGTCGTCAACGCCGCTGAGCACCACCGCGCCATCGTCACCGACTTCCGGCGCGCCTGGCTCGACGGCACGATCAACATATGCTGCCACCGAACTCTGGCTGCTTGGCCTCCACCCTGCCCATCCTGCTGTCGCTCTCCACAAATCGGTGCTGATAGAAGTGGTGGAGAATTGAGAAAGATAGAGATACAACTGCGTCAGTGGAGATGCGGTGAATGCCCTTCATCGAAGCTAGGGGGCTTTTTATACGCGTATAAAGGCGGTGGAGGATCTGGCGCGAACCTTCTTCCCAGGGCCTTCGAGAGGGCACGATCGAGGGCGGCAAGGCGGCGCTGCATTGGGAATCGAGAGTTGGAGAGAAAAGCGATGGAGAGAACCGACAATTTATGCTGTCAAAATTAAAAGATGGATATCTCAACTGAGAATATCGTACGTAGAATAACAACCGCATGCGAACAAAAGAGCCCGGCCTAGTATATGCAGATTTTTTTCCAACCAACAGACATGGTCAAATCAAACTCGTACAAACTGACACAGCAAAAGGAATTTGTATACCTCCCTACTGAAACCCTAGATGCACCGGAACGCCTACACGTCCAGATCCCCCGCTAATTGGCGTGTCATCACCCCATTGGTCAGGTTTTTACTGATTGAAAAAAGTCAAAAAAAGCAGAAAAAAGAAACCTGGCTAGATTTAGTATATGTAGAATAAGAAAAATAATCTGCACTGTCTTTGCTATTTGGAGCTTGATGAATCTGATACGGATCACTGATATTTTAGTCTACATACATTATAAGTGTACTGTTTGCATGTGAGGATTATTATTGCTGATTTTGAAGGATTAATTGCCGATATGTGGTAGTGTCTGACACGATCATGAAGCTCCGAATTTGTTAATGCTTGTGTTTCTTTCGGTGTCCGTCTAGGAAACCCAAGTCGCCAATCTTCGACCTTGGCGTGCCTTGGACGACATGGTCAAGTGGAGAATGTGGACTCTGTAAGACTTACTTGTCGGTAATTCCGACCTCTTGATGGAGATCTGTTTGTCTCTGAAAGAGTCAAGGGCTGCATCTGACTTTGGCCTCTTTGGTCTGTTTCTTGCCCCTGAAGCTGAAGGTCCATCCACGCCACTGCCCACTAGCAGAAATCTATAACTCTTTTCAAGCACTGCCAACTTAAATGAGCAGAAAAAAGTGAGGTTAAGATCGTTGGATTCATATTAAAAGTAGTACTTCTGATGGTAATGATCTTGTAATTATAAGTGAAGTGCATTCATAAAAAACATATGGTCCAAATCCAACATTATAAACTGTAGATGACTGATATACATCAATAGGTGTCCACCATTTGGGGACATGGTCAGGTGCTAATATGCTTAGTTTTGCATATGAGTGCTCTAGTCCAACCGTTCCCTTAATTTAGAGACGTATAAGCTGTCTGGTTCGGGTGGCTCCAATCATATATAGTTCCAATAATTAGTTTATTATTAGCAGGTAAAGACAATCATCAGTCGTGACGATAAATCACATCAAGATATACACAGGTAGGAGCCAGACGTCTGCAATCGAGCGACTAGAGGCCTAGAAAATGATAGATAAGCAACTCGTTCGTAGCATGTGTTATGACTTGCGTACATAGACACGTCGGGTCATACTAAAGTTTTGCGGTATGCTCTCAGCTACCCTTCCACGTTAATTCGCATATAATGTTTGTAGTAGTGTTATCTCGGATCAAGCTGTTAGAAGGGATAAAGAGGGATTGGTAGAATTGATGGATATTGCTTGAGCCTCGTGGACACACACACGCACACAAGCCTTTGTGCCGTTTGTCGAGGTAGCCGAGAGTGTAGGTGGTTTAGCCGTGGTCGAGGTAGCCGTGCGAATAACGCTGTGGTCGATGTCGAGTCAGGGTAGCCAGTGTTGATGATGTCGCCGTGGAGCAGCAGGCGCAAGGAGGCGCCGAGTTAGTCATGGGGCACAGTGGTGTCGAAGTAGTGGTGTGCGGGAAGAAGAAGTTGTTAACAACGCGTCGCACCGGGTTTGCCAAGCCCGGGGTCACATCATAGAAGAAGGCACACGCCGGTGTTGCCAGCACTAGGCATGCGTAGACGGATAAAGACGAAGTTGATGAAGCGTCGCACCAAGCTTGCCAGGCCCGCGGACACCTCGTGGACAAAGGCATGCCTCGGTGTCGTGGATCTAAATCTGACAGTAGAGTGGGGGATAGGTATGGAGAGGCAAGGTCCTAGCTATGGAGAGGTTGTAAACACAAGAGATGTACGAGTTCAGGCCCTTCTCGGAGGAAGTAAAAGCCCTACGTCTCGGAGCCCGGAGACGGTCGAGTGGATTATGTGTATATGGATTACAGGGTGCCGAACCCCTCTGCCTGTGGAGGGGGGTGGCTTATATAGAGTGCGCCAGGACCCCAGCCAACCCACGTAATGAAGGGTTTAAGGTACATTAAGTCCGGGGCGTTACTGGTAACGCCCCACATAAAGTGTCTTTACTATCATAAAGTCTACTTAATTACAGACCGTTGCAGTGCAGAGTGCCTCTTGACCTTCTGGTGGTCGAGTGAGTCTTCGTGGTCGAGTCCTTCAAGTCAGTCGAGTGAGTCCCTCGTAGGTCGACTGGAAGGTGATCTCTTCTAAGGGTGTCCTTGGGCAGGGTACTTAGATCAGGTCTGTGACCCTACCCTAGGTACATGACTCCATCATTAGCCCCCGAATGGATTGAGGCTTGAGTGATGAAGGAGTTGATGCTGTTTCCGATTAGCCTTCGCATACTGGTCGTGCGTTGTTTTGAACCAAAAAATCTCTTTGTTGATAGTGAACAACTTTTCTTCAGTCGACTCGATCCATTCTTTTCCTTCGTCGAGTGATCTTTTGGACTTCGCCGATCTCCGAGCGACGGATCGCAGGAAATCCCGCGTCTGGCAGACCGATCTGCCGTTCGCGGATTCCGCGGGATACGAAATTTGGGGAAGCGCGCGAAGCGGGGCGGACCGCGGCGCTCGGATGGGACAGGGCATAGACGCCTCGATCCCCGCGCCGCTTTTTTCGCCACGTATCACGTCCGCGCAACTGTTTCAGGATATGATTAGATCGACCGGGCCCACCTGTCATCCTCTCGGAAGGGGTCTTATAAACGCGCCCGGCGAGGGTTTTTTGAGCAGTGCCTCAGCATTCTCTCTCTGCTCCCTTCGTCTCCGCCCAACGCGCTCGCTCTCGCCTCCGCACAACTTCTCCTCGCGCGTCTCGCCGGCAGCCATGGTCAAGGAGAAGACGGTGGCGCTGGAACGCGCGAAGAAGGCGTCGGCGACGGAGAAGGCGAAGGGGAGATCCACCAGTCGCGGCGGGTCTTCGTCTAGATCTCGCCTGCCGAAAGGCTGGGTCCAGGGAGATTGGATCCAATCGACCATCACGGAGACGGATCTCCTCGACATGGCCAACGAGGGCCTGATCCCTCATGGAGCTGCAAGGCTTCCGGGGAAAGAGTGGCAGCCCCAGCCGGAAGAGGGTGAGTGCGTGCTTCTGGCTACCCATGTCGACCGCGGATTTTCTTTGCCGCCGAGCGTTTTCTTCCGTGGTTTCTTGAACTTCTTTGGAGCGCAACTCCACCACTTCACCCCGAATTCTATCGCCTATCTTGCCGCGTTTGTGTCCATGTGTGAGAGTTTTCTGGGTTGTCGACCGCATTGGGGCTTGTTCAAGCACATATTCACGTGTCGCTCTCAGACCGTGAAGAAGGCGAGCCCAGGCGACGAAAAAATCCGAGTTGTCCAAATGTGTGGGGGTCTGGGGATCCAGGTGAGGAACAAGAGCACCTTCCCAGCCATGACATTTCCCGAGTCAGTCAGAGGCTGGCAGTCGACCTGGTTCTACTGCCAGGATCAGCCGACGCCGGGGCAGTCGAGTGGACTCCCTCAGTTCACCATGGGCCGAGTGAACAAGCCCTCCTCTCTGAAGGTGATTCCGGAGGAGAAAGCTGATGTGAAGATGCTGATGGAATGTGTAGTTCAGTTGGTTCGGGAGGGAGTGACGGGTATGGATCTCCTGGAGGTTTTTCTTAGGCGTCGTATCCAGCCTCTTCAGTTCCGGAGCCATTGCATGTGGTTGTACCGCGGGACTGAGGATGAGACTCGGGTCAATCCAGAAGCAGTCGACGATGCCACTCTGGAAAGGTGGATGGCCGCTGTTACTGGGAACAAGGATAACCCTCGCGGAGCCAGAAGGATTCCTCCACTCGACCACCACAGTGATCCAAACAAGGTATGTCTGCTCCACTTCCCATTGTATTCTTGTCACATTTATTTCTGTTTTCTCTGCCGATCGGTCGACTGATCTTTGTCTTGATGTCTATCAGGTCCTCACTGAGCTGTACTCGATGCCCAATGGAGCACAGGCTCCGACTGAGGAGGGAGAAGCGAGCGGGGGCAAGAGCCAGGAGGAGGAGTGGGACTCGGACGCCGCTGAGGATGATGATGACGATGATGATGATGAGGAGGAGGACGAAGAAGAGGAGGAGGAGGAGGTCGCACCACCATGCTCGGAAAGGCGGTCGAAGCTTGTCCATGACCCTGCGACTGAACGTGGCAAGGGGGTTGCGACTGTTACACAGTCGACCAAGCGCCCTCGGACCACCTCTCCGGCGCCGACTGAAAAGGCGTCGAAGCAGCCCAGGGCGGCCCCGTCAAAGCCGACCAAGCTCCTGCCGAAGATGAAGGTGTCCATCCCCACCATATCAGGGTAATCATGCTGCTTAAGTCTTCTTGTTTTGTGCAAACTATCTCTGGTTGGCGCTGGAGTTAGTCGACTGATTCTTTGGAGTTGCAGTGCTGCTACTTCCGAGACCTCAGCCCGGGCTGACGACCATGAGATGGAGGACGCAGCAACCTCAAAACCTGGTACTATACTCTTAACACCGTTTCTAGTCGACTGACTCATGATCTCTAATTCTGATTCTTTTCTGTAGCTCCATCCAATGTTGTTATCACTCTCCCTGATGATGATGAAGATGAGGAACCGCTGAAGCATAGAAGGAGTAGGAAAGCGTCTGCCGGCAGGGTGCCCCAGGATGTGACGGTGCCTGAGACTCTGGTCGCGGAGGAGGAGAACACCACTCGACACACTGTGTCCTTCGCAGATCCACTGACGAGTGCTCTGCAGCCCTCCCTCTTCACGATGCACCACGTCCCAGAGGACCAAGCTGGCGCTGCGAAGGAGGCGATACGCCAGGCAGGGATCATGATGGAGCAGTTGAAGACCATCCGGGATGCGAGCCAGGCAGCTTACGACGCCAGCTCCGCCCTTCAAAGCAATTTTCAGGTCAGTCGACCACCGCTTGTTCTGTTAGGATATGCTATCAAAAACTTTTCTTTCCAGAATTTATAGTAATCACCCACTGGGTGTGTCGATTTAAACTCCGTGTTAGCGGGGGCACGCTGAGTGCACCCGTTGGGTGTAGTCCCCAAGGCTAAGGTCGACTGCTGGCAGTCGGCCTTAGGATTTATAAGTTCAGTCTTTCCGTCATTCGACTACGGCGAATGGATTTCGCAAACCGGTGGGGGCACGCTGAGTGCACCCACTGGGTGTAGTCCCCAAGGCTAAGGTCGACTGCTGGCAGTCGGCCTTAGGCTTTATAAGTTCAGTCTTTCCGTCATTCGACTATGGCGAATGGATTTCGCAAACCGGTGGGGGCACGCTGAGTGCACCCACTGGGTGTAGTCCCCAAGGCTAAGGTCGACTGCTGGCAGTCGGCCTTAGGCTTTATAAGTTCAGTCTTTCCGTCATTCGACTATGGCGACTGGATTTCGCAAACCGGTGGGGGCACGCTGAGTGCACCCACTGGGTGTAGTCCCCGAGACTGTGGTCGACTGCTTGTAGTCGATTACAGTCTTAAAGAATACATCCTGTTTTTTTTTAAGTCGACTAGTCGACTCTGTCTTCAATAGGATTAGTGGGGGCATGCTGAGTGCACCCACTGGGTGTAGTCCCCGAGACTACAGTCGAATGCTTGTATTCGGCTGTAGTCTTAGAAACCCATGATTTTTCCTTTTTCACTCGGAAGTGAATTATCTTTGACATTTAGTCGATTGATTCTTCACAGAGATCCTGTGACCTTGCGGCTCGCTACACTGAGCTGGAAAACAAACACATTCAGCTCGAGCTGGATTTGAAGCTGGTTCAGGAGAATCTGACGAAGGCAAAGAAGGAGACCAAAGGTATGTTTGGTGAGACCTCGACGACTGCTTTTTCCCTTTATTTGTTTCAAAATCTGATCTTGCTGTAACTTGCAGGTAAGGTGAAGGAGGCCCAACAGAAAAAAGACCTTGAACTAGCTGAGAAGATCAAGCTTGCTGACGAGAAGTTAGCTTCAGTCACCAAGCTTGAACAAGAAAATACCAATCTGAAAGCTGCTCTTGGGAAGAAAAATGATCTGGAGGCCTTCCTGAGTGGTCTTGCCAAGAAGCTGTTCCTTATGCTTGAAGGTAAACCTTTACGCTCAACAATCATTTTCAACTGTGATTTTTCCATTCGACCATTGCCTTGACTCGGTGATCGCCCTTGCAGAATTTTGTCAAGACTTTGAAGAAGAGACTAGCCGGCTCAAACCAAACCTTGACCCCGTCAATTCTCCGGTGAACGACGAAGTTGCCATGAATGTTTTCCGAGTGGAGTCCCGTGTTGCAGCTGTCGTGGACTATCTTGCAAGGCTGAAGGTCGCCACATCTCGCATCGACTCAACGCTCTGGCCCAGGGAGACACTCCAGAACGACCTCGAGTTGCTGATGGCTCGCTTGAACACGGTCCCTGGTCGAGTGCAGGAGTGGAAAAAGTCCTCGGCTCGGTGCAGTGCAGATGTTGCTCTGTGTCTGGCCCGAGTCCACTGCAAAGATGCGCGAGAAGACAAGCTGGCGGCCCTCCGGGTGGCCAACACCAAGAAACACGACTTCAGGTCCTTTATGGAAACTTTCATTGCTACTGCCACTCGGATCGCAGATGGAATTGATCTTGATGAGTTTGTTGCACCTTCCAGCCCTCCACAGGAGGGGTAAAAAACTTCTTTTAAGCTCGACGCTTTAAATTTGCCTCGGTATGCCGAGTGGAGTTGTAACCGATAAACCTTAATAGGCTTAGCGCCTGAGCACTTTCGGTTCCTTTAGGTATCGTTCCGAACTTGAATTTGATGTTTGAATATGATTGCTTTTGGCTTGAAATGTCTTTTGCAGGTTCAAAGAAAGACGCTCACTGCAGTCGACTTATTCCTTAATCCACTTAGGTGAGCGCTGGGCTGCAGCTAAGCCCCCGAGTGAGGGGTTTGCTCTTCACTCGGTAGGATTTTTATATCTTAGGCAAGCACTGGGCTGCAGCTAAGCCCCCGAGTGAGAGGTTTGCTCTTCACTCGGCAGGATTTTTATATCTTAGGCGAGCACTGGGCTGCAGCTAAGCCCCGAGTGAGAGGTTTGCTCTTCACTCGGTAGGATTTTTATATCTTAGGCGAGCACTGGGCTGCAGCTAAGCCCCCAAGTGAGAGGTTTGCTCTTCACTCGGTAGGATTTTTATATCATAGGCGAGCA
>NC_041393.1:480924981-480925390 GCF_002162155.2 Triticum dicoccoides | reverse complement strand
AGGATTTTTAAATCTTAGGCGAGCACTGGGCTGCAGCTAAGCCCCCGAGTGAGAGGTTTGCTCTTCACTCGATAGGATTTTTATATCTTAGGCGAGCACTGGGCTGCAGCTAAGGCCCCGAGTGAGAGGTTTGCTCTTCACTCGGTAGGATTTTTATATCTTAGGCGAGCACTGGGCTGCAGCTAAGCCCCCGAGTGAGAGGTTTGCTCTTCACTCGGTAGGATTTTTATATCTTAGGCGAGCACTGGGCTGCAGCTAAGCCCCCGAGTGAGAGGTTTGCTCTTCACTCGGTAAGATTTTTATAACTTAGGCGAGTACTTGGACTGCAGCTAAGCCTCCGAGTGGAAGTCTGGCTTACCACTCGGTACGATTTTGATAACTTAGGCGAGTACTTGGACTGCAGCTAAGC
>NC_041393.1:480913489-480924382 GCF_002162155.2 Triticum dicoccoides | reverse complement strand
GAGTGGAAGTCTGGCTTACCACTCGGTAGGATTTTTATAACTTAGGCGAGTACTTGGACTGCAGCTAAGCCTCCGAGTGGAAGTCTGGCTTACCACTCGGTAGGAATTTTATAACTTAGGCGAGTACTTGGACTGCTGCTAAGCCTCCGAGTGAGAGGTTTGCTCTTCACTCGGTAGGATTTTTATATCTTAGGCGAGCACTGGGCTGCAGCTAAGCCCCCGAGTGAGAGGTTTGCTCTTCACTCGGTAGGATTTTTATATCTTAGGCGAGCACTGGGTTGCAGCTAAGCCCTCGAGTGAGAGGTTTGCTCTTCACTCGGTAAGATTTTTATAACTTAGGCGAGTACTTGGACTGCAGCTAAGCCTCCGAGTGGAAGTCTGGCTTACCACTCGGTAGGATTTTGATAACTTAGGCGAGTACTTGGACTGCAGCTAAGCCTCCGAGTGGAAGTCTGGCTTACCACTCGGTAGGATTTTGATAACTTAGGCGAGTACTTGGACTGCAGCTAAGCCTCGGAGTGGAAGTCTGGCTTACCACTCGGTAGGATTTTTATAACTTAGGCGAGTACTTGGACTGCAGCTAAGCCTCCGAGTGGAAGTCTGGCTTACCACTCGGTAGGAATTTTATAACTTAGGCGAGTACTTGGACTGTAGCTAAGCCTCCGAGTGAGAGGTTTGCTCTTCACTCGGTAGGATTTTTATAACTTAGGCGAGTACTTGGACTGCAGCTAAGCCCCCGAGTGGAAGTCTGGCTTACTACTCGGTAGGATTTTATTTAATCTTAGGCGAAACGGATTCGCAGCTAAGCCTCCGAGTGGGAGTCTGGCTCACCACTCGGTAAGGATTTTTACAAACTTAGGCGAAACGGATTCGCGGCTAAGTCACCCACTGAGGGGAAAATTTTATTGGACAAAATAAAAAGTGACAAAAATTATGGAGGAACTATGACACTATTATTTTGAAATCCATGAACTACGGGAGTACTTTATTGCAACTCATCCGAGTGATAAACTTAAGTGTAAAATGGACGGAGTAGTTCCGCGTTCCAAGCTCGGGGCTCGTTGATATTATGTTCGATGTTGTAAAGACGGTACGCCCCGTTGTGGAGAACTTTGGTGACGATGAAGGGTCCTTCCCAAGAAGGAGCAAGCTTGTGATGTTTCTTCTGATCCACTCGGAGAACTAAATCTCCTTCCTGGAAGGCTCGACCCCTCACATTTCTGGCGTGGAAACGACACAAATCTTGTTGGTAGATGGTCGATTGGATCAGAGCCATCTCCCTTTCTTCCTCTAAAAGGTCGACTGCGTCCTGCCGCGCTTGTTCAACTTCTGCTTCGTTGTAGATCTCAAATCGAGGAGCATTGTGGAGAAGATCACTCGGCAAGACTGCTTCAGCTCCGTAGACCAAGAAGAATGGAGTTCTTCTGGTCGATCGATTAGGTGTGGTCCGCAGTCCCCAAAGCACCGAGGGAAGTTCGTCGACCCACGCTCCAGCTGCATGCTTGAGATCACGCATCAATCGGGGTTTCAATCCCTTGAGAATCAGGCCATTGGCTCGCTCTGCTTGTCCATTCGTCTGCGGATGGGCGACTGAAGTGTAGTCGACTCGTGTGCCTTGAGAGTTGCAGAAATCCCTGAATTCCTCCGAGTCAAAGTTCGACCCATTATCCGTAATGATGTTGTGCGGGACTCCATATCTGAATATCAGTTCCCTGATGAAGCTAACAACAGTACCGGCGTCAAGGTTCTTGATTGGTTTAGCCTCAATCCACTTGGTGAACTTGTCGACTGCCACCAGTACATGCGTGAAGCCACTTCGACCTGTTCTCAAAGGACCGACCATGTCCAACCCCCATACTGCGAAAGGCCAGACGAGTGGAATGGTCTTCAGAGCTGATGCAGGCTTGTGCGACATATTCGAGTAGAACTGACATCCCTCGCACTTATCCACTATTTCCTTTGCCATCTCATTCGCCTTTGGCCAGTAAAATCCGGCTCGGTATGCTTTGGCCATGATGGTCCGAGAGGACGCATGATGACCACAGGTCCCCGAGTGGATATCATTAAGGATGATTCGACCTTCTTCTGGTGTTATGCACTTCTGACCAACTCCAGTCGCGCTTTCTCTATATAATTGTCCTTTGATTACGGTAAAGGCTTTAGATCGACGGACGATCTGTCGAGCCTCTTCCTCATCCTCCGGAAGCTCTTTTCTCAGGATATACGCGATATACGGAACTGTCCAGTCGGGAATGACCACCAAGACCTCCATGACCAAGTCGACCACTGCTGGGACTTCAACCTCAGTCGGATCTGTGGCACTCTTGGCCTGTGGAGCTTCTTCGGTGAAAGGATCTTCTTTGACTGACGGAGTGTGTATATGCTCCAAGAACACACCACTCGGAATGGCTCCTCTCTTGGAACCTATCTTTGCTAGATCATCAGCTGCTTGATTTTTCAGTCGGGGTATATGATGGAGCTCCAACCCCTCGAACTTCTTTTCCAGCTTCCTCACTGCACTGCAGTATCCAGTCATGGCTGGGCTTCTCACGTCCCACTCCTTCATCACTTGGTTGACCACTAAATCTGAATCGCCATAGACCATCAGGCGACGGACGCCGAGTGAAATGGCCATGCGCAATCCGTATAAGAGGGCCTCATACTCTGCCTCATTGTTGGAGGAATCAAAGTGAATCTGGAGCACATATATGAGCTTATCTCCTCTGGGGGAAACCAGGACAACCCCAGCACCGGAACCATTCAACATCTTAGAGCCATCAAAAAACATGGTCCAATGCTCCGAGTGAACTTCAGTCGGCTGCTGCTGTTCAATCCACTCGGCGAGGAAATCTGCTATTGCCTGGGACTTAATGGCTTTCTTTGCCTCAAACTTGATATCAAGGGGAAGAAGTTCAATCGCCCATTTCGCCACTCGACCAGTTGCATCTCTGTTGTGCAAAATCTCTGATAGTGGAGCGTTGCTGACGACTGTGATGGAATGATCAGAGAAATAATGAGCAACCTTCTTTGTGGTCATGTATATTCCATACACAAGCTTCTGATAATGAGGATATCTCTGCTAGGATGGAGTCAAGACTTCAGACAAATAATACACTGGGCGCTGAACTTTGAAAGCTTTTCCTTCTTCTTCCCGCTCGACCGTAAGCACTGTACTGACGACTTGTCCTGTGGCTGCGATATAAAGCAACAGAGGCTCTTTGCTGATTGGAGCAGCAAGCACCGGCTGGGTGGAGAGCAGAGCTTTTAGCTCGGCAAATGCTGCATCAGCTTCTGGAGTCCACTCGAACTTGTCTGCCTTCTTCATTAGTCGGTAAAGAGGCAATGCCTTTTCACCGAGTCGTGAGATGAATCGACTTAATGCGGCCAAGCATCCAGTAAGCTTCTGGACATCGTGCACTCGCACAGGGTGTTTCATTCGGAGAATAGTGCCGATCTTTTCTGGATTAGCGTCGATCCCTCGCTCAGAAACGAGAAAAACCGAGTAACTTGCCACCAGGAACTCAGAATGTGCACTTTGATGGATTGAGCTTGATATCATACCTTCTGAGGTTGGCAAATGTTTCGGCGAGGTCAGCGAGCAGGTCGGAACCTTTTCGTGACTTGACGACGATATCATCCATATACGCTTCCACATTCCGACTGATTTGAGTGAGTAGACACTTCTGAATCATTCCCATAAATGTGGCTCCGGCATTCTTGAGGCCGAATGGCATGGTGATATAGCAGAAGCACCCGAATGGAGTGATGAAAGCTGTTTTTACCTCGTCGGGTCCGTACAGACGGATCTGGTGGTACCTGGAGTAGGCGTCTAGAAAAGACAATCTCTCGCATCCCGCGGTCGAGTCAACAATTTGATCTATGCGAGGGAGAGGAAAATGATCTTTCGGGCAGGCCCGGTTGATGTGCTTGAAATCAATGCACATTCGGAGCGATTTGTCCTTCTTAGGAACCATGACGACATTAGCGAGCCATTCGGAGTGGTATATCTCTCGGATAAATCCTGCCGCCAACAGTCGAGCCACTTCCTCACCAATGACTTTTCTCTTCTGGACGGCGGACCGCCGAAGATGCTCTTTGACTGGTTTTGCTGATGAGTCGACTCTTAGGCGATGCTCAGCCAGTCCCCTGGGAACACCTGGCATGTTAGCGGGCTTCCATGCAAAAATGTCCCAGTTCTCACGGAGGAACTGGATGAGCGCTTCTTCCTATTTCGGGTCAAGTGTTGTGGAGATGTGGGTCGGGGCTGCATCGGGGTCGGTCGGGTGAATGTGAACAGGCTTCGTCTCACCGGACGACTGAAATGCAGATTCTGTGGCGGGTTTCTTGGATCGCAGCAAATCACTCGGATCTGCGTTTTGCTTGTATTCTTCAAACTCGACCGCTGTCACCTGGGAATCAGCAATCTTTGAGCCCTTCTGAAAGCACTCTTCTGCCTTTTTCCGATCACCGGTGACAGTGATCACTCCTTTGGGGCTGGGCATCTTCAATTTGAGGTACACGTAACATGGTCGAGCCAAGAACCGTGCGTAAGCTGGTCTCCCCAAAATGGCGTGATATGCACTCTAAAAATCCACGACCTCAAACGTCAACTTCTCTTTGCGAAAATGTTTCGAATCACCAAACACCACGTCCAGAGCTATTTGGCCGAATGACTCGGCTTTCTTCCCTGGTATAACTCCATGAAAGCTCATGTTACTGGTGCTCAGTCGGGACATCAGAATGCCCATTCCTTTCAGTGTGTCTGCATACAACAAATTCAGCCCGCTACCACCGTCCATCAGCACTTTTGTCAGTCGAGTGCCTTCGACAACTGGATTGACCACCAAAGCTTGCCTCCCAGGGGTGGCAATATGAGTCGGGTGATCAGATTGGTCGAATGTGATGGGTGTTTGGGACCATCTCAGATAATTTGCTTTTGCTGGGGTAACCATGTTCACCTCGCGGTTAATGACTTTCAATCGACTCTTGCTTTCCACATCTGCAAAGATCATCAGAGTGGAGTTGACATGTGGATATCCTTCCTCACTGTCCTCCTTGTCTTCGGCCTTGTCCAACTCCTTTTCCTTGTCTTTAGACTGTTTTCCTTGAAACTGCTGGATCAGGAGTCGACATTGGCGAGTGGTATGCTTTGGGTAAATGATATTCCCCTCTTCGTCTTTCTTCGTGTGGATGTGACACGGCATATCCATCACGTCGTTCCCTTCTTTATCCTTTACCTTCTTAGGGTTCCAGGATCCTTTTGGTTTCCCTTCAAACTTTCCATGAGTCATGGCCAGAGCCTCTCCAGGAGCTGCCGGTTCAGCCTTCCGCTTCTGTTTCCGACTGGTGTTTCCCTTCTCCGACTGGCTCGGCTTGTGCTTGCCGCTTTGGAGTCGGTCTTCTTCTTCGCCGTTGGCGTACTTGGTAGCAATTTCCATCATCCGACTCAAGGTCATGTCTCCGGTTCGACCAAATTTCAAACTCAATTCTCTGTTCTTGACACCATCCTTGAAGGCGCAGACTGCCTGATGATCAGACACATTCTCCACAGTATGGTGCAAAGTTATCCATCTCTGAATATACTCCCTGAGAGTCTCATTGGTCTTCTGCACGCAGACTTGCAGCTCCGTCAATCCAGCCGGTCGCTTGCAAGTTCCTTCAAACGTTCTGACGAACACTCGGGACAGATCTTCCCAAGTGTAAATGCTGCTAGGAGGTAACTGATTCAACCACGCTCTGGCAGAACCTTCCAACATGAGGGGCAAATGCTTCATGACCACCTCGTCATTCCCACCACCAATCTGAACCGCCACTCGGTAGTCCTCAAGCCAAGTTTCAGGCTTGGACTCACCGGTGAACTTGCTGACTCCTGTTGCCAACCTGAAATTGGGAGGAATCACTGCGGCTCTGATAGCTCTGCTGAAACATTCCGGACTAGAAACGTGCACTCGACTGCTCGTGGGCGCATCTCTGTCGAGTCCACCTCGATGGGCTCTGTTCCGGTCGACCAAGCCTTGCACGATAATGGATCGCGCGTCAAAGCCTGGTTCTCTGGGGTCGACTGGAACTCTTTGCCCCGCACTGAGCTGACGTCTGTCATCCTGCTGCCGAGGAGCGTAAGACCCACCCCTCGGAGGGGAAGTGGGCACTCGACGCCTATCATCTCGGTCGTGTCAGTCTCCATATTGGTCTCGCCGATTCTCGCGCCCTTCACGCCGCGGAGGCGATCTGGGACTGTGAGCCGACTGAACCGTATTCGCAGCGACGGATCAACTGTGAATTCTGTTGTGCGACTGCGACACGGCTGAATTCTGATCTCCTGCTGCCCGGAGCAGATCCCTGATCTGCATCAAGCCTCTGCCAGCTTCCGACTGAGAGGGCTGGATGGACTCTGCTATACGGGTCGCAGCTGCTAAATTCTGGATTGGGGTTCGATATACCTGAGTCGGCGGGAAGAGTTGACGTCGATTAGCGTCGGGAACTCGTTTCCGCGCGCGCTCGTCGAGTGCTCGCTGAAGATTCTCCAGGCGAGCGCGTTCGGCCAAATTGGCCAAACGTGCCTCCTCCAAGGCGCGAGCCTCGGGGGTTTCTCCTGCGATGGGAGTATGCAGGGCATCCATGTTCCTGCGGCGAAGTTCTTCTCTTTGCAGAGAGTCGAGTGGCTCGGGCCGGTACTCTTCGTGGTCTCGTGCGGGGTCGCCTCCGTCGCCTACCCCACCATCACGGGCGAAGCCAGGGGGGCTGCGAGGCCCGTCGACCATCAGGATTTCCACCGCTGGATCACTGCTATCGCATTCGGATGCAGTCTCTACAGAGCCAGTCGACAGATCGAACAGGCCGTAGAGAGATTCGTCGGGCTCGATTGCCGCAACTTGGGTGGTGGCCGTCTGGCGAGCCACCGCGTGTCTCACCCACCGCTGAAGCCTCGACCGGGAGGGTGGCGGGAGACCGGGAGGGTGGTCGATAGGGGAGTCGACCGATATGGGGTCGACGGTTGCCGCAGCAGAACGCCGCGGACACATGCGCGAAAATGCGTCGCACCGCGGACGGGGAGCGCATCAACGTCGAGTGGAGCCTCCTGGAGCCAGGCGGAGTCGTCGGCGACGAAGGTGAGAGCACCGAGACGAATCTCTCGACCCTCGACCAAAACTCCAGCAGCTACCATGATGAAAGTACTCGGAAGAATCGCAACTTCTCCACAAAATCGCTAAAACACCGGCCCCACGGTGGGCGCCAACTGTCGTGGATCTAAATCTGACAGTAGAGTGGGGGTAGGTATGGAGAGGCAAGGTCCTAGCTATGGAGAGGTTGTAAACACAAGAGATGTACGAGTTTAGGCCCTTCTCGGAGGAAGTAAAAGCCCTACGTCTCGGAGCCCGAAGGCGGTCGAGTGGATTATGTGTATATGGATTACAGGGTGCCGAACCCCTGGCTTATATAGAGTGCTCCAGGACCCCAGCCAACCCACGTAATGAAGGGTTTAAGGTACATTAAGTCCGGGGCGTTACTGGTAATGCCCCACATAAAGTGTCTTTACTATCATAAAGTCTACTTAATTACAGACCGTTGCAGTGCAGAGTGCCTCTTGACCTTCTGGTGGTCGAGTGAGTCTTCGTGGTCGAGTCCTTCAAGTCAGTCGAGTGAGTCCCTCGTAGGTCGACTGGAAGGTGATCTCTTCTAAGGGTGTCCTTGGGCAGGGTACTTAGATCAGGTCTGTGACCCTACCCTAGGTACATGACTCCATCACTCGGTGTTGTCAGCACCGGGCATGCATAGACGAGGAACATGCACGAGCTGTACGCTATGTCGAGGAGTCGGAGGGGCCAGCAGAGAAGGAGACTCGACGGCGGTTGTGGCACCAATCGGCGTGGGGGGCGATGTCACCAACGATGGTAGGAGTAGACAAAGTTGTCAGGGAAGATGGCCGCGATGCTGGCGACGGGCTGGTGCTAGACGAATACGAAGGGGGGGTGGACGGGCGGCGGTGACTACAGGGGTAGCAGTGGCTTGATGGCGGCGGCGGTTAGGTTAGGAGCGCGACGACAGTGCTCGAGGTAGGCGAGGAACTCGACAACGTGATGAAGAGCAACGCGGTGGTGTTCCCACGCCGAGGGAGGCAGCGAGACGCATCCCACAGAAAGTCGACACGGGAGGACGACGGAGTGGACCGTGAGCCGCCGTGCTACGGCCCGAAGGGGCGACGCAGCGGCAGCAGGCGGGTTGGGGCGACGGCGGAAAGACCTCGGGGTGGCGGCGGTGACCGTGGGCCGCGGGGCTACGACACGAAAGGGCGGTGCAGTGGCGGAGCGCGGGTTGGTTCAACCGCGGGGACGACCTCGGGTGGCGCCGGATACCGCGTGCCCCGCTCGCTACGAGCCGATGGGGCGACGCAGCGGCATCATGAGGGTCGGTGCAGCCACAGAGACGGCCTGGAACAAACGTCCTCAAAGCGGCGGTAGACCGCTGGACGCGGCACTACAGCCCAAAGGGGTGACGCAGCGGCAACACGTGGGTCGATGCAGCCGCGGGGAGAACCACGGGGCGGTGGCGTTGTGACCCGACGGGGCGACGCAGCGGCAGCTCGATGCTCGACCGGTAGAGGGCATGCTGTACTCGGGACAATCTTCACGGGACCTGCAGAGGCGCGCGCAACCGACGGGCCCGATCGATCGCCCGACGAAGGAGGGGCGGATCGAGGCGTGGGTGGGTGATCAATCCGATCGTGCATGAGATTGTGGACGCCGCTCGGTGGAGGCGGGGCGGTGGCGGAGTCCGAGCAGAAACCGGCGACGACGGCCGGCGTGTGACGATGTGCGGACGAGCTCGTCGGCGCCGGCGCCCGAGCGGCTAGCCCCGAGCAGCGAACGCAACAACATGTGGAGGCGGCTGTACATACGCGGCGGAGGCGGAGGTGAAGGCAGGGTGGTGAAGCAGGAATCCTGTTCGGAGTAGGGCGGCGACGGCTGGCGCATGATGACGGGCGCGCAGAGGCGCAGACGACGGCCGTGATGGCCACTTGTTGCGCGAGGGCGCCGGGTTGGATAAGTGGGCGGCTGGTCGTGCCGGTGTCGGAGTAGAGGCATGGGGTTGATGGCAGCGGCGGGCCATGGAAACCGATTGTTGATCGGAAAACCAAAAAAGAAACACTGGTCAAAGTGACTGGAGAGAGAGAGAGAAATCCGGATCGAATGATCGAAAAAAGACTCTCTAGGGCAACCAGTCAACATGACCGACGAACAAACCCTAAGTAAGGGAGGCACGGCCCCCGGCGGCGGTCATGGAGGCCAATCGCCCTGTGGGCAGCGTGCGGGGCGGAATCGACGGGCGACGACTAGAGTTGGATCGGTTAGGCTGATACCATGTTAAAAGAGATAGAGAGGGATTGATGAAATTGATGGATATTCCTTGAGCCTCGTTGGCATACATACAGAAGTACATGATCATCTTGAAGTATAAAGTAAGGTGGAATAAATCCTACGCTAACCTATATTTCCTAAATAATCATAATACTCAACACAAGCAAATCACTAAAAGAGCATGAGTTTCTCCATGCTTTAACCTTTTTGCTAGATTGCTCACCCGAGTCTCAGTCGGTTCAGCTAAGTGAAACTTTGGTTCACTAAATGAATGCAACCTACGCTTGGGAAAACATAACGGCGTGAAAGGAAAAATACATCTTGCACTTTTCAATGAATTGGAGTTGCATTTTTCTTAAAGAGAATATCATATGAAAACCAACATTTAGTAGAAACCAATGATAACCACACGTAAACGTTGTTTCCAAGTTTTTCTAAGAAAAATCTCAAAAACAACAGTGATGTTAAGGGGTGATGTCCTATTGCCATGCAAAATTTCAAGTTTAAACACATTACAGGATTTGAGCTATGAAATAAACAAAATCAGCATCGGACAGTGTCGAACAATAACGTCACTATTCATTGCTGAATCTGTCTTTTTCATAGCACACATCCCATAATATGTTTGAACTTGAAATTTCATATGACAATAGAACATCGTCTTCTCAATCGATTGAGACTTCAGAAATTCTCGGTCAGTCGAGATACAGATGGGCTAATATTTTAATAAAAGAGCACTTGTCATCTTTAAATTGAAACGTTGGGGATTTATGATAGTTTACTACAATTCATATGCTCTTAAATTGCCGGGACCCAGCAACTTTCTATGAACTTTGTAAGAGGTAATAGAGGTATTCAATCTAGACAGCCAATCGATCACAGGCAAGTAAGGCCACATATAATTCCTATAGAGAAGTACTAGTAATTTTTTTTATTGAAAAGTAATATTTCAAAATGTAATTTTAAAAGTTCTATATTATGCACTAAAAAATCATAAGATGCTTACATTTATACCGCAAAAACCTTGTACTATCCCTTTTTTCTTCTAAAATTGTACCATGTACAATCTAGAGAGAGATGTCACCATGTTTGGTTTGTCCCATTTATTTTTACCATGAGAACATACTCCAATCCTTTGACATGCACATTAATCTCACATGCTCGTTATAGAGATATTGTTCTAAAATTTTAAAAATTCTTATCTTTGTAATAGTAAATATTTCTAAATACCACTAGTACCATGTGGTTTGATATTTTCATGATACTGGTGATTTAGTTTAAGCAACAAGTTAAATGCATAATGTTCTTATGTAATCAGATTTTTTGGGGTACCTGTTGAAACTTGGAACCAAGAAATTTGACGGTGGACCAATGGTTTGTTGCTTGTGCATAGATGCTAGTGCATTTCGAAACATGAGGTTCTGATCGAGTGGAGGAGCTAAACAAAAGTTCCCATGTGCGGAATCCAAATCATGACGAACTGGAGGGGCAAGAGACTATTTTGCTTTACGGTAGCCTCCACAATAAATTCTTCACA
>NC_041393.1:480798209-480913245 GCF_002162155.2 Triticum dicoccoides | reverse complement strand
TTCTAGTAACAATTGCGCTACTAATTTGTGGTTAGAGTGGCATATAGTTGATCTTCATGAATCGGGATATGCCATAGTATATTTTGAAACACAAGGATTGATATACGACATGATTTAAAACATGTATTTGTTCTTTCTATTAGAGAGAGACTTTTCACATTGAGGGTCTCTAAATTCATTTTGAGGCGGTGATTTCCTAATTTCAAACTATACTGTTCACATGCTATTTTTGGTTTTTCCTCACCTTTACATTTTCCAAGGTTTGTAGTAGTGTTGACCTAGATCAATCACTAAAAAAATGTTTCTTCACATTTCAATGGTTTTTCCTAGATTACTTACTCAAGCCCAATTGATTTAGCTAAATGAAACTCTGGTTGACTAAAAAAATGCAACATGTGCTTGGAAGAACGTTACATTGTGGACCAAAATAATACATGTTGCACTTTTCACTAGATTGGTGCTGTGTTTTTCTCAATCGATTGTGCTCAGTCAACCAATATACTAAAACATTTAGGGTAAGAAAAAACTCTACACAATTTTAACACAAAAAAAACACAATTATAGGATTAATTAGTAAAAGAAAAATTGCTCTGATTAGTTACTTAATGAGAAATATGAGTCACATGTCAAGCTCAGTTATTTGGGAAAAATATCCAAAGTTTCAATTTTTGGCATTATTTCGTTTATTCAATCTCACATTTGTTTTTTCAACAGAAACTAAATAATTAATCATGCGTTGCAACAGGTGTAAATATTCTGTTGTATATTAGCCCATGATTACCAGACGTGGAGTTTGTGAGTAGTACAATCCAAAAAAGCCCATCATGAACAGTAAAATCCAAAATAATAATAATTTTTTTGCAAGAAACAATGATGTTTTTTCTACATGCATGCTAAAATTCATGATGGAATCAAACTTGTGGAAATGTGAAAAAATCGATGCTTCACAAAGAGTGTTATTGGGTGCATTTTGAAGCATCATTTTTGTTTTCTTGGTCCACCCCTCCACAAATATTATTCCATCGCGAAAATGTTCATGCATATAGAAAAAACTTCAATGTTTATTTCTAAGAAAAATCAGATTGTCTGGAAAAAAAATCTATTTTTCTCTCCAGAATTTACTGTTCACTCGGGGTCATATGAGCTCGAGCTCACAATAACACTTTCGATGATTACCTTTCATACAAGTGTGCTTGTCTAAATAATTATTTATCAAATGATACCCGTGATTTATCTACATAAATGCATTTAGGATTTTATTTGGTAACCACTTATTTGGTAAGAACTTATTATCTTGGCAAAGAAAACATACTTTTTATCTTGTAAGTGAGTAAAAGTCGGGAGGAAAAGGAAGAACGTTGGACAAAGGAGGTGAACGTTACTTATTTTAAGTAGGAGAGAAAAGAAAACCTTTTGTCGCCAAATTCTTTTTCAGGCGATAGCCTCCTAATTTTTTTTTGAACACAATACAAACGTAAGCGCTCATACATACATACGCGCATACACTCATCCGTATGTACGCACATACGCACACCCTACTCCTATGAGCATTTTCGAGAGACTGAGTCGGCATATCATCTTAAGATTTACGAAGTCATCGCAGACGCCTCTTCATCGATGGGAACTTCTCCTTCTACTGAAAACGCATCACCGGAAATCCTGAAATGAATTTAGAAATAATGCGAAATTTCAACCCGTGCCTTTCACGTTCCATTTCCGGGTTTTGCTCTCCTTTACAATTTGCAACAGAAAACAGGAAATGCCACATCAGTTCAGCAAGCCAGCCAGCATGGTCAACCCAGGAGGCTTGGGCTTAAACCTAACTCGTTGACTGGGACAAACCCAAAGCATGAACAGAAACAGAGCAGAACAGAGCGCGGGCTGGGCCCGACCGACGCCGCCGGCCGCTCCCCTATATAACGGCCGCCTCCTCCCGCCCTCCCTCCCTCCTCCAGTCCTCCTGCCCCTTTCTCATTTCCAAACCAACCCAACAAACGCTCGAGCAACCCACCGGCCACCGCGCTGACCGAAACGCTCGTCGAGGGATCGGACCCCTCTTCTCCCGGGCGCCCTTTCAGTTTCAATCAAGAAGCGCAAGGAGGAAGGTATGGGGGTGCCGGAGAACTGGTGGTCGACGTGGAGGGGGCTGGCCGTCGCCGTCACGGCGGCGTGCCTGCTCCTGCACGTGGCGGCGCGGGTGACGGACGCGCTGTGGTGGCGGCCGCGGCGGCTGGAGGCGCACTTCGCGCGGCAGGGCGTGCGCGGCCCGCCGTACCGCTTCCTCGTCGGCTGCGTCCGGGAGATGGTGGCGCTCATGGCGGAGGCCACCGCCAAGCCCATGTCGCCGGCCACCTCCCACAACGCGCTGCCCCGGGTGCTCGCCTTCTACCACTACTGGAGGAAGATCTACGGTATGTATGCATGCGCCGCGTGTTTCTTCCCTTCTCTTGTTGTCAGCGGCTCACGTTCTCCGCAATCAATGGGTGGAGTTTTAATGGTGGTTGGGTCTTGTCGTGGCGGCGCAGGGCCGACGTTCTTGATATGGTTCGGGCCGACGCCGCGGCTTACGGTGGCGGATCCCGAGCTCGTCCGCGAGATCTTCCTGACGCGCGCGGAGGCGTTCGACCGCTACGAGGCGCACCCCATCGTCCGGCAGCTTGAGGGAGACGGGCTCGTCAGCCTACACGGCGACAAGTGGGCCCTCCACCGCCGCGTTCTCGCCCCCGCCTTCTACCCCGACAACCTCAACGTACGAATGAAACGCATACCGCCCTTTCTCTTTGGCCCGCTTAGCTTGGTCAGTGTGCAGCGACTGACACGGTGCCGCGCCGGCGATGTTTTTTGCAGAGGCTGGTGCCGCACGTCGGGAGGTCGGTGGCGGCGCTGGCGGAGAGGTGGCGGGCGATGGCGTGCGCAAGCGGCGGCGAGGTGGAGGTGGACGTGGCGGAGTGGTTCCAGGCGGTGGCCGAGGAGGCCATCACGCGCGCCACGTTCGGCCGCAGCTACGCCTCCGGCCGCGTGGTGTTCCGCATGCAGGGCCGCCTCATGGCCTTCGCCTCCGAGGCCTTCCGCAAGGTGCTCGTCCCGGGCTACCGGTACGTCAAATCAAATACGACATTAATCCCAACCGAAATCAGTCACCGCTCAGAGATTCTCCATTAACATCTCCATGCTTCTGTACTCATGTGTGCGCCGTCGTCAATTCAATCGATTTGCAGGTTCTTGCCGACCAAGAAGAACCGGATGTCGTGGGGCCTGGACAGGGAGATCAGGCGGGGCCTAGTCCAGCTCATCGGCCGGCGCAGCGACGCCGCCGAGGACCACGAGGCGGAGATCAAGGAGAAGGGCAACAGCGGCGGCTTCAGGGACCTGCTGGGGCTGATGATCAATGCCCGCGACAAGAAGTCGCAGGCCATGCCGGTGGAGGAGATGGTGGAGGAGTGCAAGACGTTTTTCTTCGCCGGCAAGCAGACGACCACCAACCTGCTGACCTGGGCCACCGTGCTCCTCGCCATGCACCCGGAGTGGCAGGACCGCGCCCGGCAGGAGGTCCTCGCCGTGTGCGGCCCGGGCGAGCTCCCCACCAAGGAGCACCTGCACAAGCTGAAAACGGTACGCCACCCACACATCACTGTTCCGAAACCGAAAGTACCCGAAGGATGATCTTTCAAACAAAACGTCCGGAGGGGCATTCCGGTAACTCCGCAGCGACGAAAAAAGACTCACCTTGTTTCTTGTCCCGTGTCCCGTTCCAGCTGGGGATGATCCTGAACGAGACGCTGAGGCTGTACCCACCGGCCGTGGCCACCATCCGCAGGGCCAAGGTGGATGTCACCCTCGGCGACCTGGCGATCCCGCGCGACACGGAGCTGCTGATCCCGATCATGGCGATCCACCACGACGCCAGGTTCTGGGGGCCCGACGCGGCGCAGTTCAACCCCGGCCGGTTCGCCAGCGGCGCGGCGCGGGCGGCGACGCACCCGCTGGCGTTCATCCCGTTCGGGCTCGGGTCCCGGATGTGCGTCGGCCAGAACCTCGCGCTGCTCGAGGCCAAGCTCACCGTGGCCGTCCTGCTCCAGCGCTTCGAGCTGAGGCCGTCGCCCAAGTACGTGCACGCGCCGACGGTGCTGATGCTGCTGCACCCGCAGTACGGCGCGCCCGTGATCTTCCGCCCCCTGTCGTCGCCGTCCGCCGTCCGCGTCGATCCACGCTAGCTAACCAGCCAACGAACTCTCTCTAGGCCTCTAGGACTAGGAATTGACAGAAATGACCCGGCCGTGCTGTGTGTACATAAGCCTAATGACACGGAACCGCTAACGGAAAGCAGCTTCGCCATGGATGGCCCTCGCTAACTATACTGGAGTAGTAGAGTAGATCATCGGAGCAGAGCAGGACCTTTAGGATTTGATGGCACAGGACAGGAGAAGGCGGGGCCCGCGGCCCCCTGCCCGGTCGCTTCCATTTGTTCTCTTCTCCTTCCACGGATTCTGGCCGCGTTTGTGTGTACGTACGTACTCCTACATCACAGCTGTGTGTTTTATTCCGGCTATTCTTTAGTTATTATTAGAGCAAGAAAAAGAAAAAGGGATGATCAATCCAGACTTCCAGAGCAGCGGAAAAGCTGTATGGGGATGGGAAATTTGTTCGCCGTGGACGTACGCGGTATTCCGGCCTTGTGCTCCTCTCCTTTTCCGTTTGCGTCGTGCCTGGTTGTGTCGTGTTGACAATTCATGGCAGAATCTCTGGTAGTAGTTGTACGAAGGGAGGAATACGCTTTGTGCATGCTGTGCTGTGCTGCTGACGATGCTGTGCAGATTCTAACTGAAGTCCACTGTGCTGCCAGTGTGTCGCCCACTCCACCCTGTCCTCTTCCTCGTGTCTTCTCTTGGTCTTTTTCGTTTTTCTGCATTAGGTTTTATTTCCTTCATCCAAAAAAAGAAGGAAGTACCTAGAAGTCATCTAGATGAGACATAATTTGGTCTCATTCACTTTGAAAACAAGAATAGATTCAACCCACGTCAGCACACACGCATCTTATAACATCACATTCAATGGCTATAAAAAATGAATGAGACCAAATTATATCTCATCTAAATGAGTTCTAGCAAAACTGAAAAAAGAACCCCGCCAATTTCTTTCCAAGCCGTTTGCTTTAAGGGCAGCGTCAGTTCTCAACCACAATTTTCTCGGCCGGCCAAAGCCAGAGCACCTTGTGTCCATGTACATATTCACGATAATTTCTTGCATGTTTGAATCTTTATCAAGTGTCGATGTGTATATTCACGATGTTTTTCTCGCATGTTTGAATCTTCTTCAAGAGCTTCAACGAAAAAGAAGACGGATTTTTTCCGCCAAGCCATCTGACTCGGATGGCTGATACTACTATTTCTTTCTAGAAAGCAGTCCTTTCTTGTTGGAGGTCCCAATTGTGCTAGGGTATTGTAAGTTTTTTGAAGATCGGCTATGTTTTCTTTTCACCTCTTTCCTCCTCCAAGGTGTTTCTCAATAGTCGACCTCGCCCATTTTCCTGCCATGGTCGAGGTCTTCGTCAAGGGGCTCCCTCACACTGTTATTTAGTTTTTGGTGGATTCACCGCAAAAACATATTTATCTCGATATGCAAGCATATCATCTCAACAAGCAACATGCATGCCTAAAAGACCCACCTCAACATGCAACCATTCATGAAAAAAGGTTGACCTCAAAATTCAAACATGCATGAGAATTTCCATTCTATTATGTTAATCATATTGTAAAAGTTCCACAACTGTACAATAATCAAACACAATAA
Organism: Triticum dicoccoides; assembly: GCF_002162155.2. NCBI lineage: Eukaryota > Viridiplantae > Streptophyta > Magnoliopsida > Poales > Poaceae > Triticum > Triticum dicoccoides. Next base: position 480,907,455 of record NC_041393.1, on the reverse strand, counting down.
AATATATATATTCAGTTTTAGTTCTCATGTTATTAATGCAAATATTCATATTCCATACAAGTAAATATCACTAAAATATAGTACAAAACATTCCCGCAATAACGTGATGGGTATCATCTTGTTCATTTTATTGATAGCTCCGCTGTAATAAACTTTCACGCATTTGGCGAAGGTTGAGCTACTTAAGCTAATTATATAGCCAATAATGTTTACGCTATAATAATTGGTTTCAAGCAATGATTGACACAACATAAAAGTAAAAGAAAGGCCCTCAGAAGAGAGAAGAAGGGATTGTCATGCGCTTTTTGTTGAAAATTCAAGAGTTTAGTTTGTTGAAATAATAATTCCACATTGCCCCATTACACGGTGCTGGACCTTTTTTATTGTTTTTTCGGGTCCCCATCACAAGTTCGTGGAAAATTATCATTCCCACACAATAAAAACTCAAACAAGGGAAATTTTTAGTTGTCAATGTGTTGCCTACGATGATGACAATTTACTTGGAGTGACCTTATTACTCGGTCACATAAGTAGTATAGTGGACACTTGTGGGACTAACTTGGCTTAGTTTATGGATGCACAAGCAAAATTCATGCTTAGTACAAATAAGTTTGGGCTAGAAAGCTCTAAGTAAATGATGCTTGTTGGAGGGCCCATGAGTAATGGTTTTTAACGTATGATCACATATACACGTTCACTTGGTTGTCTTTCATTCCCAACTGATGCGGAGCATCCTACGGTCATCTCCATGTACACCTTCATAGCACCTCAAGTCCCAAGTGCACCTATCGGACTTAAGGTGAACCCACTCCTCTTCGAGATTGACATGAATATCCATTGGACTTGGTTGCTACCTCACCATGGAACATTGTGCATCATTAGGTACAAGGACGACCGCCACCAAGCAGCTAGGGAGCGTCTCGGAGGCCGAGGAGAAGGACCCCAAGGCCACAAGGAAGAAGGAGGAGTTCACCAAGATCAAAGCAGGAAGTCCCAGGCAACCCCGTGCGCACGGCCTCCCCCGACCCCATGCCCACGGGCCTCCTAGAAAGCTACTAGAAGTGAAGACGCACACCCCCTTGCACACGGCCTCCAGACCCCATGTGCACGGGCCCTCGCCGATGTAGCACCCCATTCGCACGGGCTTGTACCGTGCCCATAAGACCCATGTGCGCACGGGCCCATCAGGAAGCTAGCCGAAAGCCACCTGTTCGGGCCTCCACTTCGTCCCCCTCCTCCAGCTACCTATATATTTCGTGCCTAGGTCATTTGTTAGGGTTAGCAAAGTACATGATATAATCTTGAGAGATTTGCTCCTATCTACCCTCTCCCATGAAGATCAAAACCTCCTAGGAGAAGAACCCTAGTGGATATCAAGACCCCATCTAGGGAAGGATCCCCATCATAGGATCATCAAGGCCTCATCTCCCTTTAGGATTTGGGATGAACTTTACCTTGTGCTATTTTCTCTTTGTTGTTCATGTATCTTTTGGATCCATGTGTTGCTAGTCTAGTGGATGTGTAATTGGGCTTGTTCTTGAGTGTTCCTTTTGTGATTCCCCCTCTTGTTCTTCATGTTCTTCGTGGTTCCCCCTCCAATTCGTGAAAGATCTCCACTTAGGGTCTCTACCCTACAACATCATGGTATCATGAGCCATGTTGATCACGAATTTGAAGTCTTGCCCATCGTTTTCTAGACTAATTTTGCTTGTTCTTGCGCAATTTCAAAAAATCCCCTTCAAAAATAGCCCCCAAATTTTTTGCAATTTGTTGGTTATTATGAGATTTTGTTGTGTTTGATCCATGATTTTATGGTTTGGCAAGTAGATCTTGGCTTTCCCCAACTCTCCACCATGAAATCCACAACCAATTTTTCTTTCCCACCTCAAATCTGAGCCCCGAAATCACGAAGTTTCCACCATCCCCATGCCCACGGGCCCCCGACCCCGTGCCCCCCTGCAAAGTCCTAGGACACCCAGTGCCCACGGCCCTTGTACCATGTGCACGGGACCCCGTGCCCATGCCTTCCTAACCCCGTGTGCGCACGACCACTACAAAAAAAAGACATATGCGTGACATTTTGGGCCGAACGATTTTTTCTGTCATACTTATGACACTTCTATGACGATAATTGTGACAAAACCCGGTATCATCATAGATGTGGTGGGCTCCTACTTCTATGACAAAAAATCATGACAGAAAATGGGCTTTTCATCCTGGGCGGGCCGGAGACGCAGCTGCATGACATTCTTTAGGCCGTCCATGACGGAAAAAACCGTGGTAGAAGCGAGGGCGAGGAAAATATCGGGGTGTTCCCGGTTACGGTGGATGGTCAGGGCCGAGCGATGCACGGAGGTTTGCGCATTTCTCTCGTACACGCACGCGCATGGGTGCGAGGTGTTGGGCTCTAACTGAACCTGAGCGAGGCGTTCGCCTACTGAACCGAGTGATTGCACTGTAGGCTACGCGTTACTGAACCCGAGCAATCGATCGATGGCTGTTAACTAAACCCGATCGAGCGATTCCTTCGCTATTGCTGCTAACTAAAGCCGATCGATGCTGCCTCTGGATGAGCAGTGAGCGTTGTTGGGGTTTTTGGATGAACAGTTCCCGGTGGGGGTGGATGAATTGGACCCCATGGTGTTGCCTTTGGATGAACAGGACCCCGATCGATCGAGCCGGTTGGGGCTGGATGAACAGGACCCCGTGGAGGGCTGGATGAACAGGACGACCCCGTGGAGGGCTGGATGAACAGTAGACGGTGGAGGGGTGGATGAACAGTAGCCCGTGGAGGGGTGGTTGAACAGGAGCCCGTGGAGAGGGCTGGTTGAACAGTAGCCGGTGGAGTAGTGCGCGATGGAGGCTGGATGAACAGGAGCCCCGTGGATGAACAGTCGCGGGTGGAGGCTAGAGGAGGTCGACGGTGGATGAACAGTAGCCCGTGGAGGCTGGAGGTGGTCGACGGTGGAGATGAACAGTATCCCGTGGAGTCCCGTTTTGCGGTACGTCACACCCCTCCCGATGAACAGGACCCCCGTTTTGACCGTAGCGCTCCAACACAAGTCTGTTTCCTCCGTTTTGCGGTACGCCACACCCCTTCCGATCAACAGGACCCTGTTTCGACCGCAGGAGGTTCAACACAAGTCCGTTTCCTCCGTTTTGCGGTAGGCCAGACCCCTCCCGATGAAGAGGATCCTGTTTTGAACGTGGCCGGTCGAACACAAGGTCGTTTCCTCCATTGTGCAGTACGCCAGGCCTCGTTTCCATCGGTTGTTCAAGCCCTCCCGATGAACACGACAACACATTCCGTTTCGACCCAGCCGGTTGGCTCCCCATGAACACGACGATGACGCAGTTTCTTCATTTCGACCCAGCCATGTACACGACCTCTGGCCGTACGTATGCACGAGTAGGTGTTCGAGACCCCGCCCGTATGTACGTACATGGCCGTACTTACTTTCTTGCACCCTGGCCGCTGTACGTACGTGTATATGCTACGTGCACGTCTCTACTACGACACGTGCGGGCCTCTACATCGACCAGTATGTACGTACATGTTCGCGACCAGAATGACAATGCTACGTACGCTTCGACCAGGTGGGTCCCGACTATCAGGCACTTCCTTGCGTGCGAAGATGTAGCTGGTGGGTCCCAGCAGTCAGGGGGCGAATCATTTTTTTGCCCGTAATATGGATGCACTTCCTTGCGTGCGAAGATGTAGCTGGTAGGTCCCAGCAGTCAGGGGGGAAACGTTTTTTTTTCACGAAATACGGTGGCCCGTTCGGTGGGTCCCTGTTGTCAGGTGGAGGAATCATTATTTTCCGTGTGATAAGGAGGCACTTCCTTGCTGCGACTGTGGACCCAGCTGTCAGCCTCTCCACGTACAGTCCACGTCCGATGGAAGTCGTTTCTTGACCATGTTGACCACGCCGCGCCGAGAGCACCAGGGCGGTGGACGACGGCGAGGCCTAGGAAGGGGACGACGCGGAGCCGGGGAAGACGCGGCAGTGGATGCCCACGCGTAGAGGAGTATGAGGGTTCACTGGTTTGTCTGCGGTGTGAGGTTGCCGTCGCCGCAGAATAACAGGAGGTGTGGGTGAGTAGAAGAATGGCCTGGCCAGCGGTGGGACTAGTAGGGGGCGATGAGGCCTCCGCGGCATCATAGCCGGCCATGGGAGGCAGGAGCACGCGGCACGACCGGCGCTGGTTTGGGCGGCCGGAGCAAGAAGACCCGAGGTTGAAGAGGCACTACGGCCGTTGGATGGACATTGTCCGTCATTGGAGCTAGAATTGTTCATATTGACTAAGTTGACAAAGCCCTCCATCCACGTCAACTTAGTAGGCCCACAAGCCTGCCTCCCACTAAGGTGGGTCCCAGCTAGCAGGGGGACTATTCATTTGTTTGTGCGTAATAAGGAGGCACTTCCGGTGGGTCCGAGCTGACAGCGGGGGGAACGTTTTTTTCGCGAAATACGGTGGCCCGTCCGGTGGGTCCCAACACTCAGGGGGAAACATTTTTTTTCGTGAAATACGGTGGCTCTTCCAGTGGGTCCCTGCTGTCAGGTGAAGGAATAATTATTTTGCGCGTTATAAGGAGGCACTTCCTTGCGGCTGCCATGGACCCAGTTGTCAGCCCTCCACGTACAGTACTCTTCCGATGGAAGTCGGTCATTGACTACATTGACCACGCCGCGCCGAGAGCACCAGGGAGGTGGACGATGGCGAGGCCTAGGAAGGGGACGACACGGAGCCGGGGAAGACGCGGTAGTGGAAGCCCGCGCGGAGAGGAGTACGAGGGTTCATTTGTTCGGTTGCTATGTGAGGCTGCCGTCGCCGCAGAATAACAGGGGGTGTGGGTGAGTAGAGGGATGCCTGGCCAGTGGTGGGAGTAGTAGGGGGGTGAGGCCTGTTCGGCAGCACAGCCGGCCATGGGAGGCGGGAGCAGGCGGTCCCGCCGGCGCTAGATTTGGCGTCTAGAGCAAGAAGATCAGAGATTGAAGAAACACGACGGCCGTTCGATTGACATCCAACGGTTACGTCTGCTAGAATCATTTGTTGAGTATATAATAACTAAAAAAAATCTTGCATACGCGTCAATTTAATAGGCCCACAAGTCATACAATTCCCTCTTTTTTTAATAATTTATATATAGCTCATTGCAACTTCTTATGCAATTTATTGCAGTCCATTTTTTTGGTTGGCCAGGGCCAATTTCGCATATATCTGTGGGTTCCAAACTATTTGTAATGTCAAAATATCGAGCCAGATTTAAAGTACTTTGAAGACATATTTAAATTAGGTTAATGGCTGGTGAAATAGGAATCTAAAAATGTGACAAAATTCAGAAATTATAAAGTAATTGCCAATTTGTCATCTGTTTTTATATTTACAACCCATTTCATATTACTTTCAAGATTTGCAGGCGTCTTGAAAGAGTTGCAGCCCATCAGGGCGTAGAAAAATAAGTAGGCCTGGATAGGGTATTCTTCAGAAAAAATAAACCAGGCTCATTTTCATAAAGAAAAAATAGCTGGGCTGGTCACATGGTGAACATAAAATATAAGCCTTGGCTAGACGGGCCACAGCCCAGTTCAAACCCTGCTCCATCTTAACAATAACAAAAAAATATTGCTCGAGCAGCTACATCCCAGGTGTCAGCCGATCTTGTGCTATTCTCTTGTCTATTGACTATATAGCTCACAATGTCGTGGGTCCCAGATGTCAGGAAAACACTAGGAGGAAGCATTTTACTTTTCCATACGCTCACATGGTGGGCCCCTACTGTCATCCTCTCCACGTACTTCTACCGATTCCTGTTATTTGTTGACCATGTTGACAATGCGAGAGGGCGGCGCCACGGCGAGCACACCAAAGCACGCGGAGGACGACGGCGAGGCCTCGGACATCGGCGTTAACGATTTAGAAGACGGTGGGGCAACGATGCGTCCGCTGAGGCGCAGCCAGCCATGGGAGGCGGAAGCAGGCGGCCCCACTGGCGCTGGTTTGGTTTTGGTGCCTGGAGGAAGACATGACTGAAGAAACACGACAGACTGTAAAAGCAGCAGGAGTACTTAACAACCTTAACAGAAACCAGCAGGGGCACTTAACAACCATAGCGGAAAGCAGTATGAGTACTTATACAGGTTCAACCGTACAAAGCACGCCTCGAACAGTGCTACTTCGCCTACAGTTAACCAAGGGTGAGGCCGCCAAGACCCAGGACAAGTCCCAGGCGCCACCCCGCGCATCCACAACCTTCTGAAAGCGGCTTCATCTCGCAATGTGGTCAACAAACAAGATATTCGCTTTAGAGCCATGGAAAAGCAGGAACATAATCTTCTGTCCTATTCTCCAAGATGGACGAGCCTTCATTATTTGAGATCACCAATGAATAAGTATATTTTCACCTCCAAGGGGAATGGAGTAGGTCGACATAAACATCATGTTGTGACCAAGCGCAAGTCTGACACGACCATGGCCAGGCATCTGTATAGGAACAATAGAACTGGGAAGTTTATATTTTAAGAAGATCACACCTATAAAACTGTGTATAAGCAATAGTTTATGAACAACATATATAACAGAAAACAGCTTGTACCAAAAATTTCTCGACACAGTTGGACCTGTTCAATGAGTGCAGCAGTGGCACACATATCCGACGTGGCCTTCCACCATTGAAACGCCCCACAAGGACCTCAAGACAATCAATAAAGTGTAGGAACTTGTGGATGTCATCCCAGTCAACTTCAGTGCCATCAGTAATAGCTGAGTTATTACATAATAACAAACGAGCAGCCTGCTTAACTTTGAAAAAACCTACATGTGCCACCAATTATAAGAAAATATTAGTTAGAAGTAGCATCTTCGTGAGAGATTCGTTGCTACTTCTAAAGTTAAATTGTGATTAGTTAGACAGAATATGTGGATTAAGAAGTAATCAAGGCAACAAGCAAGAACCAGATACAAAACTAACATGGATGAACAATTGGGACGATGTCGGGGTGGAAGATCGCAGTGAAGATGAGACCAGGTTCTGCGATTTTCATCAACATTCGTGCGCCAACTTTCAGTCTGTAACACTTGAGAAAGTTTACCCAAGTTCGGCCATAAAAAACGCAGCGATCTTCTTGGTTCATGAACCCAACTCGGAACTTATATCCATTGCTTGTCTTCACTATGACCATTAAACTGGTGTATTCAGTTATGGCAAGGCCGAGCATCTTGAGTACATGTGTTCTGGCAGAGCAAATAATGCACTACAGAAAAATAATATGAGAACAAAATGTATTCCCTATCCAAATCTAGAAATAACTTCCTCCTTCATGTCAGTGTTGACCGTCGTACTAGTAATACCTTTTATCCAAATATAGAAATCCAAATTTCCAAATTAATCGACAACATGTTCAAAAAAAAAAACCACCCTCCCGGATAGAAAAGAGGATTCTAGGAACATATTGTGCATGTTTTAAGATCTTGTGTTAGGATGAGAAGGAACAAGTGTGGCGTCTCGCCGAGGGCGCAGAAACCTGTAGGGTCCTCGCACTTTGGGCACTGCAAATGAAACACACTAGATTCAGTAGGAAGAAAAAATGCATCAACGGTGGCGGTTGCCATCCTAGGATTACCCGCGACCAAAGGACTTGGATTTATCGGGGATGGATGATGAATTCATACCTGGTTCTCCATGAGAAAACCCTATGGAATCGCCGAGAGGGGGTTTTCTCTGAACAAGCAGACGAGGGAGAAGGGGATTCATTCATTCAGGCCCAGTGAAATATTGTCGCTTCGTCCATCCAGCTTACTGCTAAAGCTAGAAAGGGGGGGGGTTGTGATTTGACGGCTCATTGGGCATTACTGCAGTGCTACGACCGAGGTGTGTCTACCGTGCAGTTGTGCACTCTAATTTGTGCATATGGCACGTGGATCCCATTGCCGGATGCCCCACATATCAGCGAAAGGAAGTAGAAAGACAGGAGAAACTAGTTACACATAAATATATTTTTGACAGAGAGATACTCCCTCTGTAAAGAAATATACAAATCTTCTATATCACAACTTTATACATAAGAAAAATCAAGGGGAATATATATAACATATATAATTATAAAAAACAGAGTTGTTTTTAACACAATATAGACGAGTTGGTGATGATGGTGTGCCTGCCATCCTGCAATATAGGCCGTCCGATTTATATTTGACGGATAGGAAGGAAAGTATGGCAATTTTGCAAAAAGGTACCCCCACACCTCTCCACATTTTCAAATAAGGCCTTCCCTCGTTCATCCTTTTCTCTCACAAGATAAAATACTCATACAAATGCATCTTGATGTTACGTGCAACGCACGGGCATTATGGGGGTTCAACTGAGAATATAATACTCAGACAGGCTCACGGTTCTGGACTTTGGGCCGCAGGCCCACCCTGCATGTTTGGGGGCCCATGTGTTCTACCTCGGCACTTTTCATATTGCAAGCGATCGGTACGGCGCTGGTTTTAGATGTTGTCGCAAGGCGAATACACAAAATTGAATAAAGCACAACAGCTGTTGGAATGAAATCGAACGACAGTTCCTAATCAGCAATGAGAGTTGCAATTCTATCAACGATATACCATGTGATAAATAATACTATCGTACTACTTATACACAAAGGACACTTGTTTCACCATGCTAGATTATTAAATCAAAATCTCTCAGAGGATAGATCAGTTCGGCAGTTGTGTGCTGCTACTGAAGAATTTTAAAGTTGATTTGGACCAGCTCTCCTTGCCGAGAAAGTTTGATTTTGACATCATCCCCTACCGCAAGATATGATTTATATTTGAACCTTGACCATCATTTAGCATCAATCATCATGCGACCATCCTTTGTACTTACGGTATATTGAGCAGGTTCATTCACACCAAGGCTGCGCATGGTAAGAGAAACTTGGCCGCGGTCGCCCGGATTGTTGAACGACTCCCTCCTTGGTCTAGGAATTCTCTGTTTGCAAACAAGAAGACATACCCAAACAGTTAGATCAACACAATGAATCATGTGAAACAACATGGAAAGAAAAGAACGAAGCACTTGGCCGGCCAATGCTTACCAGGAAGGTGGACATGTCGGTTTTTGTAAGGACTTTGGTATATGAAGTGCGAACTGCAGCCTAGTCTGTTGCTGGTGCAACTACTCGGTCGGTTGCCACTGCACGAGCTGGAGCAGATGCAAGTGCAAGTGTTGGTGCAGGTGCCGAAGCCACTGCTGCTGCCGGAGATGGTGCTCCTTGTAGAGCTGGTGCCATTGTCGGAGCAGGTGCCGGTGTCGATGCCCGATCCTCCGGTAGATCAACCTGATCCGCTGATGCGGTCGGTGCCCAATCCTCAGCTGGATCGGACTAAGCTGCTGCTGCTGTCAGTGCTAGAGCAATTGCTAGTGCTTGATCCGCTGCTGAAGGTGGTACCGATGTGCGAGACATCGGCGATCGTGTCTGGTCTGCTATGATCAACTTTCTAACTTGACTAGGATTCGTCACCGTGATCCAGTTTTTTTCTTCATTTCTTTTAAACGCGAGAAGGACTAATTGTGGTTTTTGTTAAACCAAACTGCAGTCCATCATAGGGATTCTGCTTGTACTCAGACAACAGACTGATCCAATTTTTTCTAGTAATATAAGTGATGGACAGTGCCTTCATTACTGGCACGACATAAGAAGTGAAACCTACAAAAATATCCATCGTAGAGCAAACCAAACGGTTTATTCTGTGATGAATGTCACATGGCAAAACCTGCATCGTAAAATTACAGGAAAAGAAAGAAAACATGACATTAAATCAATAAGATTTAGACAGTAAGTCAATAAGATTTACTTGCTATGACATGAGTGAATCCTTACCAGGAAATCACTATGTTGAAGTACTAAACAGAAGATTGATTGTCCAACTACGGGTGGCATGCAGGGAACCCGCCTACTCTCACAAGCAGGACAGTCCAAAGGTCGTGACAAATCGTATGGACCGAATATCCATGAGACCGGAAATCCTGGTGGGTGCGATAAACCCTACAATGCATACAGATATTGGAGTGTAACCATAATTGATAAACCGTCCTCACAAAAAAGATGATCTGGATACTTCAAAATATACAGACTGAATTGAGTGGACAGACATTAACATAGACTGTTCTCAGGACTGATCACACACCAAAAACGGCAGTACTAATAAACAATACAGGGTTCACAAACACAAATCAAGTACTGAACAATAGTACTTACTACAGACAAGCAAAGTTGCACCAATTAAACTCTGCAGACTATTTCTTGCCACCGACATATGAGATGAACCCCGCATAACTGACTAGGCCATGGACTTCGTGAGAGATGTCTACATGCACCATCACCATCTCGTCAACCTTGGAGAACCTAACAAAGTGGTCCTTCCACTCATAAACATGATGATGAAGACAGGTCGCATCAGATTTGTTGGGAAGCTTTACAAGAACCACACCCTTCGTAATCGAAGGCACAACCAGGAAATTGTTGTGGTCAAGTACAGCCTCGAGAACACGCCTGACAACAATGCTACAGGAAAACACTAGTTTAGGACACGTGGCAACAAGGACACAACAGCTGGATAGTTTAGCAGTAGAACTCATCCTCAGGTCTTCCAGTTCACATGACATGACTTTGAGAACTTCATCTCCACCGCGGACCTGGTTCTAATTCAAACAGAAACCATATTTTACTACTACCTCCATTCAGAAATATAAGATGATTTTTGATATTATACTCCATATATGACTACATATACACATAGAAATGAGTGAACAAAGACACTAGAACATGTCTTCAAAGGCATGAGAGCAGAGGGATTACTTGCAATATCCATAACACAAGTTACTAAGGCAAATATACCCTCTTCAAAGGTAGCATTGATGTTCATAAAGTACTCTCTCCGTCCCAAAATTCTTGTCTTAGATTTTTCTAGATACGGATGTATCAAGTCACATTTTAGTATTAGATACATCCGTATCTAGACAAATCTAAGACAAGAAATTTGGGACAGAGGGAGTAGTTGAAAGTAATCTATAAGAAATCAGTGTCAACCTCTCGCATGTTTTGGTTAAAAGAGGAATTTAGAACCGTCATTTGGCACAAGATCACCCAGAAAGTTGTACTACTAGTACTAGTACCGTGTGTTAGATGAAAAAACACGATCAAGATCAAGAAAAAGATCATCAAGAAGAGATATTACCTGGACTTGCTTAATGAGGGATCCCGGAGAGGGGGGCTTGGACAGGGCGATGGCTTTGAGCTTGTCTGCTGTAGTCTCGGCGGGGTGCTTGCGCTTCTTCGTACCATGAGCCTCGACGGTTTTGGCCAGAGCCATAGACATCATGTCGGCCGGTGCTCCAGCGTCCATCCAAGAGAGGAAGCTGAGAGAGAAGAGTGAAATGAGGAACGAGATGAGGGAGAAGCAAAGCGAGTGGGAGTTTTCTTCAAGAGAGGAAGCTGAGAGAGAAGAGTGAAATGATGGTTGCTTTGTCCGTCCAACTTACTGCTGGAAAGGAGGGGGTTTTGTGATTTGATGGCTCATTGGGCATTACTGCGGCGCTTCGATCGCGGTAGTCTACCGTCACTCTACTACGGAGTAATTTAGTGCATGGCTGGTGGACCCCGATGCTGGCTGTCCCACACATCGGCAAAAGTGAGTAATTTAGTGCATGGCTGGAGGAGGATCCACATGGTAGAACGTGTCCACTATTTTTCTGAAGAAAAAAAATGATTACAACAAGTGTTTCCACTCTTACGACGGAGGAGTGCAAAACACGGCAGACACTTGAACATACACAGTGCTCCTACTACTAGGCATGTGCAATGGTTCATACGTCAGTACTACATAATCTTGTTGCTAGTGTAGTAAGATATGACGATAACAAATGATGTTGTGCGCATGTCAACTATATGAACAGTAATGTAGTAACAGAGTACCACTTTTTAGACTGTTCGGTCGAGAATGAATGGTGAGATCAATGTTAACAGAACTAGGTCTACAGCGCACGGAGAGTATGGTGCTACAGTACTCCACGAAACATAACCATATGAAGCATGAATAGTGTTAGGCAGGGTGTCTGAAGGGTGCATGGGATGGGAGCAAAAGTTCCCTTCTCGACCCACTTTTGGGTGTTTGGCAGAGTGCATGAAGGGTGCATGAGTCCACACTAGTAGGTTAACACAAATACACGAAGAGGAAACAACTATATTCAGATGAGAATGCAACCAAACACACCCACACGCTTTGTGCTATAGTGACTAACCTGCACCATCTGAGTTTGATCCAACAGTCATGTTGCACCGAGACATGGACATGCCCATGCAGAGGGCGCCTAAAAACCATCGAAGTCCCTCTGCTTCTCGAGGCGCACGACGTTGGTGATGCAGGGTGCAACCGCCCGTAGAGCCCGCTCCCGGTCGACGGGAGCCAGCTCGTCAAAGACAACGTCCAATGGCACGAATGGATTCCGGTGACGGAGCCCTGAAAGGATTCGCCTAGCAACGGCGATGGCAGCCCGCAACCCCTCCTTGTCCAGCTCCACCCCCACCATCGCGCGGATACGGCTCATCTCCTCGGAGATATAGGTGAAGAAGGAGACCACGTCAGGAAGCCGCAGCTCGCTGAAGTCGACCGGGTGGTTGAACGGGTTTAGCCCGATGGCCGGCATGGTTGCACTGGCACGACGGTAGGCATCGCGCAGCCGCAACACGTGCGTGGCAACTTGGTTCACCAAGTGGCTGAGGCGATCCTGGACCTCATCACAATCGGCCCGCTCGCGCTCCAGCCGGCTCCCCTGACGGCCTACAGTATCTCCCGCTTTCTGCAGCAATGCTGCCGACGCCTCGAGCATCTTTGTGGTGGACGCTTGCCGCTTTTGAAGCTCCATGAATTCCCACACATAACGGAGGAGCATGGCACTCCTCTCCTCCTTGAGCTCACGGAGCTCCAAGTCCTTGGACCTGAGCTCCGCATCCTTGCCATGGAGCTCCTGTGTCAGGCGCCTCACCTCGGACTCCGTGATCTGCTGCGCCGCCATGGCACTGGGTAGAAGCAATGGGGAGAGGAAGAAAAGGGAGCGAAACGGCTGAAAGGCAATGCAATCTACGGGAAGGCGGAGGGAGCGAGCTGAGGAGCGGGGAATCTTTTGGTTTTCACCATGGTAAAACACCAGTTGATGACTTCTCACATCAGGGAGCAGTGGGTTTTACAGGCGGAGTCATCATGACTAATTGCTGCCATGCCTGCTCCCGTCAATCAAAAAATTAAAAAATCCTACCGCACCCAAACACCAGAGCAACACCGCGGTGGATATTTAAATTTACTTGCCGGCAAGTAGATAAAGAAGGGGTGAAAAAACAAATGTGGCGGCGGCCTAGCTAATCGGTCGAACTAGCCCAACTAGCTAGCCACCGTGCTTCACTGATGTACTCAGCGGGAAAGGTGGTCTTTCATGATTTGATGACTCATTTACTTGCTTCGGCGCTACGACCGAGGAGGACCCAGAAAACACGCGGTAGAGTGTCCCACGTCAGGAAGAATATATGCGTGCACCACCCGGGAGGACCCCTAAACCGCGCGGTAGGGTGTGCCACGTTTCAGCACGAAGGAAAAATGTGCGTGTAAAAATATACTGTATCAGACGTAGTACCTATGGTTCGACCTCCGGACCCAACCAGTCGGTCGAAAACACCCCACTAGCCACACAGCTTCATCATGCTAACATGGCACGGAGGATAGGTGTGGTTAGCTCCGTCTCGACCATCCACAACGTCTCTTGTTCTAGGCGATTCTTCTATTTTCCAAGCTTTTTTTATTTGTAATAACACCAGGGTAAGCTAGCGCCACTCTTAGTGTGTGCCCATGCAAAGGTTAGATGATGGAGAGAAGAGAGAGATCGCAGACCTGGGACCCACCAGTAAGTGAGTCAACGGTCATGCACGTGTTGACGAGGCACTCCCTCTACTCTACTTAACGTAATACTGTATAAAATCAAGTTATGGGACAAAGCCAACAACTGTTATTGTTTCAGGCTATCGACTTGCGCTTTGTAGTCCAGGTTGCCAGTTCGAATCTCGTCTTTCAGATTTGTTAGTTTTAGGTCCAAATTTGATTAATGACAAGTGGGACCCCGTGTTGTTCCGATATTTCAGTGTAGGATGGTTTTTTTGAACAAACACTTTGTGCGGTTAGACAAGTAACGACACTAGTTACACGTATTTTGCAAGTTTACAAACAAAAATGACAGCGGCATAGAATATCACATCCACCCCGCAGCTTAGATGATATGGTGATATGAGTTTTTACACCGTTGAAAGTTAGATCCAATGGCTTGGAAGTAGTCTTTGTAATTATGCGCAATTTCCAAACTCTCCAAAGTTCTTTTTGCAAATAAAACATTCAGGCCTTGTGTGTGCCGCTGCATCTTGGATCCAATGGCTCCCCGTTGCTCATATTAGGTGCTCCCCCTAGCTTAATTACCCGGTACGATGATATGAGCATCTAGATCGTATGATCAGGGATCAGATGGCACATGGGTAGTACTTGTACTTTCTGCACAATTCCCAAACTCTCTCAGCCGTATATTGCAAAAACATTCACTCCTACTGTGGGTCGTTAGATCTCCGTGAACTCATATCACCATAGAATCTACGGTGCGGGAGCACCTCATATTCTCCCATGCGAGAAAACATAAGGTGCTCTTGCAGCTTGGATGCTACGGTGATATGAGCTTCGAGGTCGTTTGGTCTGAGATCCAATGGCAACTGAGGAGTCTTTGTGCTTGTAAGCACTGGTCAAACTCTTTGGGGGCTTTTCTGCAAAAAACCATTCGAACCACCTGAGGTGTTGGGTCACAAATCCAACAGCTCCGAAGAGCTTGTATCACCAAAGCATCTAAGGTGTGGTAGCACATGATATTCTTACATACAGGAGAATATGATGTCCTCCTTCATCTTAGATGCTACGGTGAAATGAGCTTCGAGGTCGTTGGATATGGGACCAAGGGCACCTGAGTAGTTTTTGTACAAATTGTGTGCAATTCTCAAACTCATCAAGGTTTCCTGTAAAAATATTAAGACATCATGTGAGCTGCTATATCTCAGATCTACAAGATCCAAGCAACTCGTATCGGCATATAGCATCTAAGGTATGGGGGCCATGATATTCTCCCGGGGAGGAGGGGGTGGGGGTGCACAACCAATCGGTGGTTGGGAGGGTGGGGACAAATATAATCTAAACAACCCTAAACAGAGCTTCACAATTTTATCTAAGGTCGAGGGATTGACCCCCGACAATCATAGCTCCGCCTAAACACAACATTTGCATGTATTGTAGTACTAGACTTAATATTCATGTTTCAATTTCATGTTCATTTTAAATATTGAATTGAGGACCATGCATGTCTTACATTTTACTCCCTTTGTTCCTAAATATTAGTCTTTTTAGAGATTTCAAATGGACTGGCACATACGGATGTATATAGACATATTTTAGAGTGTAGATTTACTCATTTTGCTCCATATGTAGTCACTTGTTGAAATCTCTAAAAGACTAATATTTAGGAACAAAAGGAGTATTTTTGAATTCGTGTCATACATGCATGGTTTGGAAAAATAGATGCACTATACTTATTGGATTGTTGTTGTGTGAGTGTGTGAGTGTCTCTCTCTCTCTCTCTGCGTGTGTGTGTGTGTGCGTGTGTGTGGTCATATGCTTGATACATACAAAGTTTTCTCACCTCCATGTTGTTCATTGATACGTCTCCAACGTATCTATTTTTGTTTGTTCCATGCTATTATATTACCCATTTTGGATGTTTATGGGCTTTACTTTACACTTTTATATCATTTTTGGGACTAACCTACTAAACGGAGGCCCAGCCCGAATTGCTGCTTTTTTGCCTATTTTAGTGTTTCGAAGGAAAGGAATATCAAACGGAGTCCAAACGGAATGAAACCTTCGGAAGCCATCTTTTTGGAACAAACGTGATCCAGGGGACTTGGAGTGGACGTCAAGCAACAGAGGAGGCGGCCACGAGGGTGCCCGGCGCACCCCATATAAGTGGGCGCGCCCCCACCCTCGTGGGCCCCTCGAGCATCCACCGACCTACTTCTTCCTCCTATATATACCCACGTACCCTGAAACCGTCGAGGAGCACCACGAAAACCAATTTCCACTGCCATAACCTTCTGTATCCGCGAGATCCCATCTTGGAGCCTTCGTCGGCGCTCCGCCAGAGGGGGAATCAACCATGGAGGGCCTCTATATCATCTCCAAGGCCTCTCCGATTAGTTGTGAGTAGTTTACCATAGACCTTCGGGTCCATAGTTATTAGGTAGATGGCTTCTTCTCTCTCTTTGAATCTCAATACAAAGTTCTCCTTGATCTTCTTGGAGATCTATTCGATGTAACTCTTTTTGCGGTGTGTTTGTCGAGATCTGATGAATTGTGGGTTTATGATCAAGTTTATCTATGAGAAATATTTGAATCTCCTCTGAGTTCTTTTATGTGTGATTAAGTTATCTTTGCAAGGTTCTTCGAATTATCAGTTTGGTTTGGCCTACTAGATTGATCTTTCTTGCAATGGGAGAAGTGCTTAGCTTTGGGTTCAATCTTGCGGTGTACTTTCCCAGTGACAGCAGGGGCAGCAAGGCACGTATTGTATTGTTGCCATCGAGGATAAAAAGATGGGGTTTATATCATATTGCATGAGTTTATCCCTCTACACCATGTCATCTTTCTTAATGCGTTACTCTGTTCTTCATGAAATTAATACTCTAGATGCATGCTGGATAGCGGTCGATGTGTGGAGTAATAGTAGTAGATGCAAGCAGGAGTCGGTCTACTTGTCACGGACGTGATGCCTATATACATGATCATGCCTAGATAATCTCATAACTATGCGCTTTTCTATCAATTGCTCAACAGTAATTTGTTCACCCACCATAATACTTATGCTATCTTGAGAGAAGCCACTAGTGAAACCTATGGCCCCCGGGTCTATCTTTTATCATATAAGCTTTCAGTCTACTTTTATTTGCATCTTTACTTTTTCAATCTATATCATAAAAATACCAAAAATATTTATCTTATCATATTATCTCTATCAGATCTCACTTTCGCAAGTGGTCGTGAAGGGATTGACAACCCCTTTATTGCGTTGGTTGCGAGGTTCTTGTTTGTTTGTGTAGGTGCGTGGGACTTCTGAGGAGCCTCCTACTGGATTGATACCTTGGTTCTCAAAAACTGAGGGAAATACTTACGCTACTTTGCTGCATCACCCTTTCCTCTTCAAGGAAAACCAACGCAAGCTCAAGAAGTAGCAAGAAGGATTTCTGGCGCCATTGCCGGGGAGGCTTCCACCAAGTCAAGTTAAGATTCGACCTCCCGCCAACGTGCGATTTCTGGCGCTGTTGCCGGGGAGGTCTTCTCTCAAGTCAAGACATACCAAGTACCCATCACAAACTCATCTCCCTCGCATTACATTATTTGTCATTTGCCTCTCATTTTCCTCTCCCCCACTTCACCCTTGCCGTTTTATTGTCCCTCTCTTTCCTTTTGCCTTCCTCTTTCTCTTTCTCCTTGCTTCTTCTGCCGTCATGTCTGAAATTGGGGAGATTATCATCGATATGGACAATAATGATAACATGGAAAATTCTGATGCTCCCGCTGAAGAACCCCCTATCTTACATACTAAAAAGTTTCGAATCGATAGTGGTAATATTATTGGAAAAGGGGTTATTCAAGATTTCTTTACTTGTGCCGGTGCTTTACCTTCTATGGGTAGTTCTATCTTGCATAGAATTAGTAGTCTTGCGGATGCTATTGCCATGCTTATAGTTGAACTTGAAAGACAGTTTATGCACATGCATCCTTGCATACAAAGGATTTTCCTAGAATTTTCTAATATTGAGCATTCTTCTGTTAAGCGCGCAACTACTATCTTTTTGGCACATGAGTTTAGATTTATAATAAAATAAGCCAAAGAAATTTTTGCGCACTATAGGGTGGACGCCGGCTATCCTCCCATATAGGCGATCCTCTTCGATCAAGAGGAAATTATGTGTTTCGAATCTTTGGACTATATTGCTTTTAATGAAAACCTTAGAAAAAAGGTTCCTACCACTGTTCTAGTTGATAAAATTTCTGAACTCAATAATGATTTTTCTATTCGAAATAATGAGCTAGGATACTCTCTTGAGTGTAGACTCGAGAGGTTCTGTCAAAAGAATATTTCTAATGATGAATTGGTTGTGCAATATGAAGGGCCAAGGGAGGAACCCATACCTCCTGAGATTGATCTTGGGGACTTTTGTCCCATTAAATTTAGCCCTTTTGATTAATTTTGCTTGCCTCAAAGAAAACTTGCTGCTGAACGTAGAGAATATGAGATGAGTTTTTGTGATCTATCTTATTATTATGGCACTACTTAGATCTATCCTCGCTTTTATGCCTAGCTTGGGGCGTTAAACAATAGCGCTAGTTGGGAGGCAACCCAATTTTATCTTTGTTTTTTGTTTTTGCTTCTGTTTAGTAATAAAATTTTCATCTAGCTTATGTTTAGATGTGTTTTCATGTTTTAATTAGTGTTTGTCCAAGTAGAACCTATAGGATAACCTATGGTGACAGTTAATTTGATTCTGCTGAAAAACAGAAACTTTGCACGCACAAATATAATTTTAGTAATTCACAGAAATGCGCTTTTGCGTTGATTCTTTTTGCTGTAGATCAATAGACAAATTTCCCAGGACTTCCTATTTTGGTAGGATGTTTAGATTTCCATAAGTATTCGAGAGTTACAGATTTCTACAGACTGTTCTGTTTTTGACTGATTCTGTTTTTCGTGTGTTGTTTGCTTATTTTGATGCATCTATGGCTAGTATTAAGTGGTATGAACCATAGAGAAGTTGGAATACAATAGGTTTAACACCAATATAAATAAAGAATGAGTTCATTACAGTATCTTATGTGGTGGTTTTTCTTTCTTGCACTAACGGAGCTTATGAGATTTCCTGTTGAGTTTTGTATTGTGAAGTTTTCAAGTTTTGGGTAAAGATTTGATGGATGATGGAATAAGGAGTGGCAAGAGCCTAAGCTTGGGGATGACCATGGCACCCCAAGATATTCAAGGATAACCAAAATCCTAAGCTTGGGGATGCTCCGGAAGGCATCCCCTCTTTCGTCTTGTCTATCGGTAACTTTACTTGGAGCTATATTTTTATTCGCCACATGATATGTGTTTTGCTTGGAGCATCTTGTATGATATTAGTCTTTTCTTTTTAGTTTACCACAATCATCCTTTCTGTACACACATTTTGGGAGAAACCCACTTGATTGGAATTTATTAGAATACTCTATGTGCTTCACTTATATCTTTTGAGCTAGATAGTTTTTGCTCTAGTGCTTCACTTATATCTTTTAGAGCACGGTGGTGGCTTGATTTTGTAGAAATTGTTAATCTTTCATGCTTCACTTATATTATTTTGAGAGTCTTTTATAACAGCATGGTATTTGCTATGGTTATAAAATTGGTCCTAGAATGATGGGCATCCAAGTTGGGTATAATAAAAACTATCATCGAAAGTGAATTGGATGCTATGATCAATTTGATGCTTGATAATTGTTTTGAGATATAGAGGTGGTAATATTAGAGTCATGCTAGTTGGGTGATTATGAATTTAAAGAATACTTGTGTTGAAGTTCGTGATTCCCGTAGCATGCATGTATGGTGAACCGTTTTGTGATGAAGTTGGAGCATAATTTTATTTATTGATTGTATTCCTTATGAGTGGTGGTTGGGGACGAGCGATGGTCTTTTCCTACCAATCTATCCCCCTAGGAGCATGCGCGTAGTACTTTGTTTTCAATGGCTTGTAGATTTTTGCAATAAGTATATGAGTTCTTTATGGCTAATGTTGAGTCATGGATTATACGCACTCTCACCCTTCCACCATTGCTAGCCTCTCTAGTGCCGCGCAACTTTCGCCGGTACCATACACCCACCATATACCTTCCTCAAAACAGCCACCATACCTACCTATTATGGAATTTCCATAGCCATTCTGAGATATATTGCCATGCAACTTTCCACCGTTCCATTTATATGACACGCATCATCATTGTCATATTGCTCTTTGCATGATCATGTAGTTGACATAGTATTTGTGGCAAAGCCACCTTCATAATTTTTCATACATGTCACTCTTGATTCATTGCATATCCTGGTACATTGCCAGAGGCATTCATATAGAGTCATATCTTGTTCTAAGTATCGATTTGTAATCTTGAGTTGTAAGTAAATAAAAGTGTGATGATCTTCATTATTAGAGCATTGTTCCAGTGAGGAAAGGATGATGGAGACTATGATTTCCCCACATGTCGGGATGAGACTTCAGACTTAATAAAAAAAAGAGGCCAAAGAGCCCACCAAAAAAATGACAGAAAAGGAGAGAAGGGACAATGCTACTATCCTTTTTACCACACTTGTGCTTCAAAGTAGCACCATGATCTTCATGATAGAGAGTCTCCTATGTTGTCACTTTCATATACTAGTGGGAATTTTTCATTATAGAACTTGGCTAGTATATTCCAATGATGGGCTTCCTCAAATTGCCCTAGGTCTTCGTGAGCAAGCAAGTTGGATGCACATCCACTTAGTTTCTTTTGTTGAGCTTTCATACATTTATAGCTCTAGTGCATCCGTTGCATGGCAATCCCTACTCACTCACATTGATATCTATTAATGGGCATCTCCATAGCCCGTTGATACGCCTAGTTGATGTGAGACTATCTTCTCCTTTTTTGTCTTCTCCACAACCACCATTCTATTCCACATATAGTGCTATGTCCATGGCTCACGCTCATGTATTGCATGAAAGTTGAAAAAAGTTTGAGAATACTAAAGTATGAAACAATTTCTTGGCTTGTCATAGGGGTTGTGCATGATTAAATACTTTGTGGGATGAAGATAGAGCAACAACCAGACTATATGATTTTGTAGGGATAACTTTCTTTAGCCATGTTATTTTGAGAAGACATGATTGCTTAATTAGTATGCTTGAAGTATTACTATTTCTTATGTCAATATAAACTTTTATTTTGAATCATTTGGATCTGAACACTCATGCCACAATAAACAAAATTACATTGAGAGTTATGCTAGGTAGCATTCCACATCAAAAATTCTGTTTTTATCATTTACATACTCGAGGACGAGCAGGAATTAAGCTTGGGGATGCTTGATACGTCTCCAATGTATCAATAATTTTTTATTGTTCCATGCTATTATATTACCCGTTTTGGATGTTCATTTTTGGGACTAACCTACTAACCGGAGGCCTAGCCCGTATTGCTGTTTTTTTTTGCCTATTTCAGTGTTTCGAAGAAAAGGAATATCAAACGGAGTCCAAACGGAATGAAACCTTCGGGAGCAAGATTTTTGGAACGAACATGATCCGGAGGACTTGGAGTGGAAGTCAAGAAATAAACGAGGCGGCCACGAGGGTGGAGGGTGTCGCCCCCCTACTGGGTGTGCCCCCTATCTCGTGGGCCCCTCAAGCATCCACCGACCTACTTCTTCCTCCTATATATACCCACGTACCCTGAAACCATCGAGGAGCACCACGAAAACCTATTTCCACCGTCGTAACCTTTTGTATCCGCGAGATCCCATCTTGGAGCCTTCGCTGGCGCTCCGCCGGAGGGAGAATCGACCATGGAGGGCCTCTACATCATCTCCAAGGCCTCTCCGATGAGTTGTGAGTAGTTTACCACAGACCTCCGGGTCCATAGTTATTAGCTAGATGGCTTCCTCTCTCTCTTTGAATCTCAATACAAAGTTCTCATTGATCTTCTTGGAGATCTATTCGATGTAACTCTTTTTGCGATGTGTTTGTCGAGATCCGATGAATTGTGGGTTTATGATCAAGTTTATCTATGAGAAATATTTGAATCTCCTCTGAATTCTTTTATGTGTGATTAAGTTATCTTTGCAAGTCTCTTCGAATTATCAGTTTGGTTTGGCCTACTAGATTGATCTTTCTTGCAATGGGAGAAGTGCTTAGCTTTGGGTTCAATCTTGCGGTGTCCCTTCCCAGTGACAGCGGGAGCAGCAAGGCACGTATTGTAGTGTTGCCATCGAGGATAAAAAGATGGGGTTTATATCATATTGCATGAGTTTATCCCTCTACATCATATCATCTTTCTTAATGCGTTACTCTGTTCTTTATGAACTTAATACTCTAGATGCATGCTGGATAGCAATCGATGTGTGGAGTAATAGTAGTAGATGCAGGCAGGAGTCGGTCTACTTGTCACGGACGTGATGCCTATATACATGATCATGCCTAGATAATCTCATAACTATGCGCTTTCTATCAATTGCTCGACAGTAATTTGTTCACCCACCGTAATACTTATGCTATCTTAAGAGAAGTCACTAGTGAAACATATGGCCCCCGGGTCTATCTTTTATCATATAAGCTTTCAATCTACTTTTATTTGCATCTTTACTTTTCCAATCTATATCATAAAAATACCAAAAATATTTATCTTATCATATTATCTCTATCAGATCTCACTTTCGCAAGTGGCCGTGAAGGGATTGACAACCCCTTTATTGCGTTGGTTGCGAGGTTCTTGTTTGTTTGTGTAGGTGCGTGGGACTTCTGAGGAGCCTCCAACTGGATTGATACCTTGGTTCTCAAAAACTGAGGGAAATACTTACGCTACTTTGCTGCATCACCCTTTCCTCTTCAAGGAAAACCAACGCAAGCTCAAGACATAGCATTCATCTTTTAAATTTGAATTTGCATTGAAAAACTTACACGGGATACCATGAAATGTGAAATCCACGTTGAGACCACTATATCACAAACTCACTCTAATTCAACAACTCGTCATAAATGAATTACCACGTTGAGATTAGTATTTGCAAGGAAAATACGGGCATTGTAATATACATAGATTCGTTCGACAATTTAAAAGGTTCCTTTCGAATGGTAGGACCCAACGACGTACCAGCCAGACCTTGGCTCGTGTTGATCCTAAAAAGATAAAAAAAATAAAAACCGGGGTCGTGTCCTTCTGGTGGCGTGCGTGGTACGCACATTAGGCAACCCCATCCAGTCAAGCCTCAGCGTTTCGATTCGAAATATCTGGCGGCCAGAATTCCAGCCCTAGGAAATCCCCCTCATGTCCCCGGTCCATGATGACTACTACCGATGAACAACAGAGGGATGCTTTAGTAACTAGACAACATTACCTACCATGCCGAGCACGGTTCAATTCCCTCGGTCGCCGCTCGCCAAGGTCACCCGTCAACTTCATTGCCTAGTACTACTACTACTACACCAGGATGAGCACAGAATTGAGCCCGTTTGTTTGCCTAGTACTTGAGTTAATATGTCACGCAATGCACTGGTACGGAGGGATTATGCTTTTACTCTGCATATGTAACTTATCTAAAGTCTAACTAAGGAAAATGTTTGACCAAATCCTTTCTTAATAAATACAACAGGACATATGTATGGCTTGAAAATTTATTGCATGATGCAGGTTATGATATTGTTTCGAATCCTGGATCTTAAATTTCAGAAAATCCAAAAGTGATCATAAGTTCTTGAAACTGAGCATGGTCACGTGATATGGCACAAATATTACTTTGTAATTTTTTTTCTTCAATTTGAGACAAGCTGCTTATGACAAGTTGCACAAATGAAGAGCCAAGGTATTTTGGATCAAAGACCTGTCACGTTAAGGCGAACACTTTCACTATTGAAACTGTGGGCGTTTACATGCCGCCACGACTCCCGCTTCTCATCGGCAGGTGCCGTCCGAGAAAGCGTGTGAGTCGACGGGAGGCGTGCGAGCAGACCGCTGCACCGGCTGACAGGGAGGCATGCGAGCAAACCGCTGTGCAGGCTCACCGGGAGGCGAGCCATTTGACCAGGCTCCGTCGCCCACCTTCGTCCCAACTGCTCCCACTTTTAATGTTGCCAGCACCGCAGTTTAAAATCAACCACGTAATACCCGGTATCGCTATAATCTTCTCTCTTCCTCTCCGATTCTCCCGTTATCTACCTCCAACCAGCCTGACCTAAACGTACACCATGCCGCATCAGGATGGTCTGCCCTTAGTCTTCCAGTTTCCTGAGGAAGACACCCAGCCGGAGTCTCAAGAGCATAAGGCGCTTTGGGACGAGCTTAAACTAGCCTTGCGGGAAGGTGCCGCGCCTGTCCCCGCTCCTGTTTCGGCTCCCGTTGCCCTGACTGCACCAGCGCCCATCCCCGTGGCATTGATGGGATGGGAGCCGCACATTGTCGCTGAGCTTGATGCCACGGGGTTCCACGAGGTCCCCGCCGATTTTCATGAGCCCGTGCACCTGCCAGCGCATGCGCCTGCGCGTGCACTAACGCGCATGCCCGTGCCGGTGCCCGTGCACCTGCTAGCGCATGCGCCTGCGCATGCACTGACGTGCACGCTCGTGCCGGTGCCCGTGCACACGAATGTCTCCGCTGCGCCGTTGACAGCGCCTGTCCCCGCACGGGTGCCAGTGCCCCCCTCAGCGGCATGGATGACCGTCGTCGACCGCTTCCTTGCACCAACGCTAGTCGCCTACTCCCGCCAGTTGACTCTCTCCGAAGTCCAGAACATTTTGGCCTTCCTTGAAGCTAGGCCAACGTCCAGGAGTACGCCAACAACGGCGCAAGACGCCGCCGGCGCCGTCGTTCGGTGGCCCGACGACACACAGAGCATGGCAGAGGAGCCGCTTCCCACTGAAAGACCCGTCGTTCGGTGGCCCAACGACACACAGAGCATGGCAGAGGAGCCGCGTCCCGCCGAAAGACGCCCCGCCACCGCCGCATAATCTAAATTTGCCATGAAAAACGTTCAGATTGCCATGCTTAAAATCCGAACATTTATCATTTCTGTTTATTTTAGATCGATCGTTGTATAATTTAAAGTCGGAGTCACACTGAACGAAATCTATGGTTTGATCGACTGAATGTTCTGCTAGAGCCGTATCAAATTAAATATAAAACGTCATCAAGCCACATGTATTTCTTGTCATCCAATGATCTAGACTGCTTCAATGTCGAGCGCTCAACATGTTTAGCATGCAGTTAATTTCATGCCAAAAATAGTGCTAATCACATAATAACACGCAAATAATATCCTACTTAATATGCGCATGCACTTAATATACTTCCAAATTAACGTGCATTGCACGTACACACTGACTAGCGCTACTAGTACGTGAAACTGGTGCCGTAACTTGTGAACGCGTCCAGATATGGTCAACGGCAACATCGCCCGCGAGTTCTTTGTGTTTGCCCGTGTGTCTAAACACAGAAGGGGAGGAGAGAGAGAGCACACATGGAACCCACCAGTAAGTGAAGGCGAATAGTACGTGCTAACGAGCCAGTCCCACTAATGTACTAAAAATAATATTACATGTTATCCATTAAATAGGTTGTGGTAATATAAAAACATTATGTGAACAAAGGGGGGTACAACAAACAACGTTGTTCTACGTATGTTGTCTATTGACGTGCGGCTTGAAGGCCCTGGTCGCATGTTCGATCCTCGTCCTTTATTTTTTAATTTGTATATGGGTCCAAATTTGTTTCATGACATGTGGGCCCCTCGGTGTGTAGTTTGTAGCACTTTAATTTGTGGGTCGAAATTTGTTCCATTCCAAGTGGACTATCAGTGTGTAGTTTTGTAGCTTATTTATAATAATTAAAGAGAACAACAAAGTTTTTTGCAATAATACCATGATGCGACGTTGAAGGCAAGAAAGGACGTGCGAGAGAGCGATGACCGAGCCAGAGGGAAATCAACTAGGGGAGTTGCGGGGGTTGCAACGGTGTTTGGAGTAGTTGTGGGCCGAATGCTACGAAAATATAATCTAAATCGACCGGAATAAATGCCTACACAAATTAATCCAAGGTTGGAGTGCCCCTCGCAATGTAAATAACTCCGGCTTTGTGAGGGATGGAGAGGTAGCTTCAATGCGTGGAAGATACGGCGTGAGAAAGCGAGGTCAATCGAGAGACATATAGATAGAGAGACAAAGAGAGTGTGGTCTGACATTCATTGAACAGATATATATGCTCTGAAGAGATATTGTCCGATTGAGCTTTTGGCAAGGGTGAGGGCTATAAGATAGAGCTTGAGAGATGATCCAGTCACAGACGTGTAGATATATTTTGTGCGTGGGAGGAAGCAAGGTCAATCGATCACATAGGGGCGTCGTGCGATCGAAAGAGTGATACGGATTGGAGAGAGTGACCTAGATAGACAATGTGCGTGAGAGAGTATACAATGTGAATAGGTCGAATTGGGCTCAAACATGGTGATATATTGTTTTTGTCCGAGAAAGAGCGAGGTCAATCGAGACATACAAAGAGAGAGAGAGAGAGAGAGAGAGAGAGAGAGAGAGAGAGCATGGCCCGCCATGAGGTCGAAAGAGTGGGGGCGGCTTGGATGGACTGACCTAGATAGACAATCTGCGCGAGAGAGTATAGAGTGTGTCGATCGAGGCCCGAACAGGGAGATATATCATTTGTGTGTGAAAGAAAACGAGGTTAAACGAGACTCAGATAAAGAGAGTGAGATTGAGCGAGTGTGGCCCGTCGTGCGGAAGAAATAGTGAGACAGTCTCGAGGGAGTGACCTAGATAGACAACGTGCATGCGTGCGCACAAGAGGTTGGGGGCTAGATAGGAAATGCATGTATTTAGCGCGCACTACAAAAAAAATACACTTTCGTGATGATACGTGTTTGTCACAGTAGGTCGTGTTTTTTGTCATGCATGTACATCCATGACAAATTTATGACAGAATCAAGATAGTCATACCTGTGCTATCGTAGAAGTGTTCCATGACATTACCAAAATTATCATCACAGAAGTGTCCACTTCCATGATGATAAATCGCGCGTCATAGAAGTGCTTTCGTCAAGGGTGACTGACACGTGGCATCCACGTAACGGAACGCCGTTAAGCTATCGGGTCGGGTTTTGGATCCGATAACCCGTTAACAGCCCCGACCAATGGGAAATTTCCACGTGTAAAATTCTTATTGGCCGGATGAAACACGTGTCAGCTCGTCAGTGGGTCAGATAGGCGCCTATGATATGTCGACACATGCCACGGCCCACCACTGGCCCATTTAGCTTACAAAGCCGGCCCGTTTAACTTGGTCAAAAGTTAACGGGCTGGCCCATGAAAAGCCTGCTAACACGGTCTCTTCGCAAATAGCCCATTTTACGGCCCGTTAGGCACTAAAGGAAATCGGCCCAACAACGTCATGTGGCCCGTTGAATATAACACCAGGCCATTTCACTTTCGGCCCATGTATGGCCCACGAGGTCTTCCGGCCCATATGAGGCCTTCGTATCTTTCGGCCCTTTACAGGCCCACGGTGACTCTAGCCCATAATGAACAGTAATCTTCTTTGTACCGGTTAACGGCCCGTGATTTACATGGGCCGTTTCCAGCCCGTGTTAGCTTTCGGCCTATTGACGGCCCATACGTTCTTGGTCTCCTTTTCGGCCCTCGACTACTTCCGGCCCATTACTGGCATGTTCCCCTAATGGGCCAAACTCGGCCTATGGCAAGAGTCGGCCCATTACTGGCATGTTCCCCAAATGGGCCAAATTCGGCCCATGGCAAGAGTCGGCCCGTTACTGGCCTGTTACCCCAATTGGCCAAATTCGGCCCATGGCAAGAGTCGACCCGTTTCTGGCCAGCCCGTCCTATATTCTGGCCCATTAACGACCCATTATGCCTATGACAGAATTAAGCTTCTGCAGTCCTATGGCCTGTTAACGGCCCGTTACCGTGCTGGGCCGATACCAATTATGCCCGATTATGGCCCATGTAGACCCATTTATCCGATGGCCCTAGGCCCATTTATCGACGGCCCGAGGCCCACCGATTACAGGCCCATTTATCGACGGCCCGTAGGAGACCCATGGATCCTACGGCCCATATATGGCCCATGGGTAGTTGCGGCCACTAGCAAACCAGGTAAAAAGAAGACTAGCATAAGGCCCAAACTAACGCTAGGCTATTAAGGCGATTGCACAGATTACATCCACTCGGCATCAAAGATCGCCCCCAGTGCAAATATAGGGAACACCCTACACTATACAAAAATGGCTTGCTGTTTTCTTCAGCCGGTGGCTACACGTTAAGAATAAATTTTGTATCGCACCAAAACAAATTACAACTATATAACAAAAGGAAGGTTGGCATAAAACTTAACAGTCTAGCAGATAAATGCACCACCAGAAGTTCAGAAGCTCGGTTCATTTGACCTGACTGTTATGTTTTCATGTTGTATTGTCCGATGGAACACCATAACCCTCGCCTTCATTTCCCCTAGGCTCCTGAACAACATAGCAAATGTCTGATAGTCTGGTTCCAAAACCATGCATATCTTGACGACATTGAGCAATGTTTCTCCTTGTTTCACAAAGGGCCTCTGTTAGAGAATGGACTTGTGTCTGGAGCGCAGATACAACATTGCTTTGAGCTTGCATATCTTGATCATGAGGCAGTTTGGACGATATTGCCTTAACAACCAACCCAGTATTACGCAAGAACGTGCTTTTGGCACTGTTAGTGGACAGGTACCCACTACAGCAAGAGCTGACATTGCGGTTATAGTTGCCTCGCCACCTTCAGAAGGTGGCGGTTCCACCATTTTTCCCATAGCTCGCTGAAAAGTTGAGGTTTTACATTAGTAGTACCAGAACAGAAGATATTAAGGAGGCAGCAAAACCAAACAAAATAGCTTTGGTCTATATATAGAACTTATTCTGGTGAACCCATGTAAAATATTAGTTGTATTTTATTGCAAAGTACATAATAAAACCAGGTTCCAAACATATGACCATGTATTGTCTATTTCTTCACATTGTATTGAGGGCCAAGGATAACGAGACGAAGTTTATAATACGGTAATCATAGTATGACATCATTGATATCATAAAACAACTAAGAACAGACAAACAGGCAATTGTAACGTTGTGTGGGCAAGTCCAGCACGGAACTAGATTACGGGTCAAGATCAAAGGAACATCACTCCTCCCTTTTAAACCTTGTAAGGTGCAATGATACGCTAAGACAATTGTGTATAAAATTGAAAAGAGTAATAGACATTGGCTGCAAACCATGCAGTTCAAGGCACAAGTCAGAGTAAGTAGTAGTTAAAAGGCATGAGGATTAAGGACTTACAACAGCGGCTTTGACTGGTGTAGTCATACCCTTCTTCTTGCTGGTGTGACAGTCCTTGAAGATTTCCATAGCATTTGGTTCAGGTACTTTTTGGTCCTTGCGGGCTTTCCTCTGCATTTCAAACAAGTCAATATAGATCTGATAATATGGTACAACGAAAAGAGTGAAACAACAGCTAATTACAAGAGCCTCGCAGTGTGCAATATAGCTACAAGATCCTGTCGTCTGTTGGAATTTCACTTTCGTACGGTTGGCCTTGTTCTTTGAACAGTTCACCTACAAGAAGATATATTTGTGTGGCACATGCGTCAATAGGACTTCAACATGTGATCTGATCACATATATATAATGTACCTGATACTTCGGATCAGACCAGTGTTTAACAAGGCCCCTCCAGTCTTCATCCGATATATTTTCCACTGGAGATGTTTGGGAAAGTTCACTGTTAGCCTTGCCTTCAAAGTGAGATTTCCTCAAGTTATACCGATACTGTCGCAGAGCATACTTGAAAACATGGGTGCAAGCTTGTCTGGTTGCATCATCTTGGCTATCCAACTTGAACCTCATCTGTTGAAAATTATGTGAGTCTCATTATCACCAACCTAGAAAGTATGGGACAGAGCAAGACGATATTACTAGTTTCCATACATAACCATACTTACAGATAAATGGTCGAGGAAGGTGTTGAACTGGGTTTCGTCTTTGTCATTCAATTGTACTGAATCCATGTTGGGAGGATACGTACATGACACCTAACGGCAACCGCTGCCTCTGATACTAACTTGGCTGACTCTATAGCATCACGTGGCCTTTTTAAACCTACCTCAAAACGGATCTCCATTCTTCCTCCTCTAGATTTAGTTAACCTATCGAGCATTATCCCTGATGTTTGTTTCCTCTTGCGCCTAGTTGCTAGTCCAACAACAAACATAGGAAGTGTTAGTGTACATCAAACTGTGAGACTACATATAAAGAAGCATGCAACTGTAACTTGACTCCAGCAACTACCTTCTTGTTGTTGAAGCTCACAAGGTTCATCTGATATTGCCAACTCGTCTTGTGTCAAGAGTGCTTGGGAAGTAATGTCAGGTGGCAAGGGAGCTTGGGAACGTGCTGCTAGCTCAGTTGACGCACGAGTATGTCATGCAGCTGGTAGTACTGTGGTAGGTGTTGCAAGAACTAGGGCTGTCTCTGCTTGTTTGGTGGCAGCTATTTGTTTCTGTTTGGCTTTTTTGCAGTTTGTGTAGCATGGGATACTGTGTTTGTAGAATTTTCCACTGGACTTTCACCTTCTATTGCACCATCAGTACCAGCAGAATCTGCAGGATTCATCCGCTTCTCATTCCCTGCCATTCTCTGTTTCTTCCTCTTTCTCTGTGCCATGTTAAGTCAAGCCGACAAGAAAAACGAATAAAATTTAGTTCTTTAGAACAAATTGATGCGTGATGCATACGAATAAAACTTTGATGTTAGACAACCACATGATAGGAGGATGTAATATGTATGAAAAACAGGACGGAAGAGATAACCAGAACTATGATGTGTAAACTAAGAAGAAGACATTTCACCAAATTAGAAGCAATGCAATGAAAGATAGACACCATATGAAAGATGCTACAAATATCGCTCTTCCAAGTTAATAGTGTCTCAGCATAAATGGCGTTTAAACAAATGTGAAGCAGTACAAGAAATAAATCATATGCAAGATGTAAACAACATCACACTACCATGTTAGAGGTCTCTCGTCATTAGTGCCATTGCATATTCACAGCATTGCATATTCACATCTTATGATGTGTAAACTAAGGAGAAGGCATTTCAACAAATTAGAAGCAATGAAAGCTAGACACCATATGAAAGATGCAAATAATATCACTCTACCAAGTTAAAACTGTCTCGTCATAAGTGCCATTTCAACAAATTAGTAGTACAAGCTAGAAAAGAATGTGAGATGTAACCTATATCACACTCCAAAGTCAAATGTGTCTTATGATAAGTGATTGTTGCAGGTTACACAATAGTAGTAATTTGATGTAAGAACATGGTGTGATAGACAGATATTGTATGTTCTAGAAACAGGAACATGTGTCTTATTCAAGTATAATGTGTAAAGTAAGCAGATGGAATTCAACAAAATTAGAAGCAATACAAGCTAGACATCACACATAACATGCTACCACATATAACAGTGCCAAGTTAGAGGGAGCACCAGTGATGCTGCACTAGGGGAGACATGCTCATCATAAACACAGCTTTGTTGAGTCTCTATGCATGTGTTGTCTTGGAAATCATCTTGGGGGTGTGGAGGAGTAGAAACTGTAGAGGCCCTCCGTTTGGAAGGAGCACCTTTATCCACTGCCTTGCTAACTTCCTTCCGCTTTATTGATTTTGAATTGTCAAGTAAAACCGACAAGAAAAAGCAATAAAATTCTCTCTTCAGAACTCATTCATGCATGATACTGACAATCACTACTTTGATGTAAGGCAAACACATGATACCAGGATGGAATATGTACGAAAAACAGGACGGCATGGCATGTTCACAACTATTTGTGTAAACTAAGCAGAAACCATTCCAGCAAATAAGAAGCAATGCAAGCTAGACACCACATGAAAGATGCAACCAATATGACTACCAAGTTAAAAGCGTCCCATCATAAATGGAATTTCAACAAATTAGAAGCAGCGCATGCTATAAATCATATGAAAGATGCAACTAATATCACACTACATATACTAAAGGTGTCTCGTCATATTGATTGATGCGGGATAAAAAACAATAGTTTTATGTAAGGACATGCTTAATAGACCGATGTACTATGTATTAAATACAGGAAGGCATGTCACATTAACAGGTATAATGTCACATTTACAGGAGTATAAGCTAAGCAGACTAGCACATGCAGTTTAACCAGATTGGAAGAATTACAATCTAGACACCATATGCAACATGCAACCACATATCACGCTGCCAAGTTAGAGCAAGCATCTGCAATGCTAGTGTAGGGGAAATGCTGTAATCAACTACAAAGCTACGTTCACTATCTCTTCATCTAGCATTTCTGTTTCTTGAGAATCATGTCGGGAGGCTGACGCTGCATTCTTTAAATAAGGAGTAGTCCCCTTGCCTGCCTGCCTCGTCATAAGTGATTGATGAGGGATACACAAGAACATTAGTTTGATGTAAGAACATGGTTAATACACAGATGTACTAGTATGTACCAAAAACAGAAAGGCATGTCATATTCAAAGGTATAATGAGTAAGCTAAGCAGATGCAATTTAACCAAATTGGAAGCAATACAAGCTAGACATCCGGCTGGAGTGGTGAACATGATCATCTAGGAGCTGAGAGCCTGGTGGGAGGCGGGCTGCTTCGCTACCATCGCGGCTTTTTAGTTGGCTTCCAGGTGATGCCTGTATTTGCTGGGCTTGTCACTGGCTCGGCCAGTGCCCTGACTAGCTATTTGTCTTCTGGTGCTCACGAGATGGTGGTTCATGTAAAAAATATCTTTCCTTATCTTAATAAAGACCGACTTTGGCCTTTCGAATACAAGCTAGACACCAACATGCAACCACATATGACACCGCGAAGTTAAAGCAAGCACCTGGGATGGTGGTTCATTGCGAGCGAGGTCATCAACTACAGAGCTATGTTTACCGTCTCCACCTACTGACACTGCACCCTTTATAGCGTTGTAACGTGTCTTGCCTACCCGTATACCAAGCTGGAGCGACTTCTCTCTTTTCTTTGTTGCTTCTCTTTCGGCAGGAGAGTTTGAAATACCCTTGCATAAAAACACAATACTGAGAGTATGGGTGAAGTGTGTGCAGAACTAGTGCACTGTAAAAGTAGCAGATAGCAGGTGGCTTAAAAATAAATGACAGGAGACATATGATAGCTCTACAACATTGCATGGCAAACAAAATTAGATTCTACTCGTATGGTTTTGTAATATATGAGCGCAGGAAATGCAGGTACTCCACCAGCACACCACCACATGTGGTCATATCTAAGATAACAGTCGACTGAAAATAAATAGGTCAGTCGATTTTTTTAATGAACCGTCCGATCTATAAGGAGCGGGCAGATGGCCTTCGTCTACCTCCCGCCAGTCACTGTTGACGATCTTTCACGAACCGCTAGCGACCACCGGCCCAGACCCGTGCCTCCGCCGCCCCGCCCTCCCATCGACCTCACACCCCCGCCGTGCTTGGCAGCGCCCCCAAGCCATCCCTTTAATCCCGGCCGACCTCCAGATCGGGCGCCAGTAGCTCTAGGCCGCAGACGCCCCTAAGATAAACACCAAGGCGCTGCTTCCCCGGCGTAATAGTCATACTAGCGCCTGTTACGCCGGGGACTGCTTCCGTTAATTGGGAATCAACTGGCCAGAAATTGAAATTCAGGGGGGCGACGGATCTCTAGCTAAGGTGAAATAGTATATGAGGAGAAACCTTGTGCATCGCGAGTTACTAGGAACATCTAGTATCAAGAAGAAGCGGTCAACTAGTGTATTTTTTGGGATGAATACCGTGCAAGCAGAGATGTAAGATTTGCACGAATAAGGGAAGAGGAGTACCTTCTTCGGTTGCCGGTGTGGTCACCTCCAAATGTCGCGCCAATCTTCTTGTTTTTACCAGGGAAATCGATGTTCTGGAGGGTGCAGGCTTGGACGAACCCATGGCCAAATTGTTGACTGTGTTGCCGTGGCTGTATGTCAGCGGAGGGGAAGCAGATCCGAGGCGGCGAAGGACGGCGTAGCAGGAACAGCTCCGGTGCGGTGGAGGGTGGCGAAGTTGGAGCGGTAGCGGTGAGGCGCAGGACGGCGTGGTTGAACTGGCTCGGGTACGGATGGCTCGGCCTCGGCTTCAACTACTAGCCGTGGAGGGCGTTGCGGTTGAGGTTGCGGTGGACGACGACGTCGGGGTATCGGCTCCGGCATGATGGAGGAGGGCGGCGGTTGATGGGTGGGATGGGGTGGCGGACGGAGGACGCCGGGGTTTCGCGGCTGGTGGAGAGGTAGTTTTGGCGCCCATGGAGTACGAATGGGGAATCGGACGGGTGGGGGGGAACCATGTTTCGGTCTGGGATGCGCTTTTTTTGGCTTTTTTGAGCAGAAGATGGGACGCGCTTGTTTGAAATTTGGGGAAAGTACAAACTTTGCGTCCCTCTTAAATTTCAGATCTACTGCAGGTCAGGGGTAGGATGTAATCCCAGGTGTCCCAAATAGTGGGCGGGAGCGATTTCGGCCGCGCGCATGTGTGTTTAGGCGGCCATTGTGTATGAATGTTTTTTGGAAGCGGTTGCGTGGCGTCTAGATGAAGCTACAAACCTACCCCAGTTTAGACCTTTGGACGTCGGGCCGGTAGGTTTCACAGGTCAGAGTTATTAGAAAAGTAATTTCCTTGTACTACCAAACATTGGTCTCACGCGGTTTCGGGCGAGTAGAGGCTCTTTTGGCGCTTCGTTCAAAATTTTGAAACACAAGCATTCACGTTTAGAGTACTCTTGAACTATGAGGATTGACCTAAATAGACAACGTTATATTTGACCTTGTATGTTTGAAAATCTCATTAAATTACCCGCTTCCTTTTGAATTTTGACACTTGAAAACCCTATAACTATGATTATTTTGGAATGGAGGAGCTAAATTTGAATCTATTTTGTACACGACTACATATGCTATTATGTACAAAATCAGAGCAAAGATTGGTACCCCCATAGTTTAGGTATGGTTTACGAATGCCATGATATCAAATTCAAATAATTGAATGGACTTCATGTTGAATTCCATTTTTTTAAACCACCTTAGGTTGAATTCAAATGTATACTAGTTCATAGGTAGCTATTTATAAATGTCCATTGTGTAACTTTCGTATGTATAATGTGCTTTACACACACAACATGAACTATACTCACGTTTATATTCGATTGCTAAAGTGATGCATTGTCTGGAGTTCAAAATACTAACTATCTGGATCAATTGTGTCGAATAATAACATAGACATGCTCAAATTCGATAGAATCTAGATGTCTGATGGATCAATGACCGCTCCTTACGCGAATTGCAAATATCATGATCCCATCCTAATATTTGGATACAATTTATATCTTTAATCAATGTGTAGAGCAGTCTTTTATGTGTAGTTTCACTCTCCATCGGTGGTCTCTCATACATGCTCACACACTCTCTCCCGAGGTGTCTTTCTCGCACACATTCTCTAGATATAACCCTCCCTCCCTCTCGTAACCATTTACAACCGTTTTCACTAACCTTTATCACAAGCACTCTTCCTCTCGCAAACATACACACGCACAATCCTCATCGACCCTTTCGATATACATGGACCTACCTACATGTCTCATGTACGCACATTATCTTTACGCCTGTCTCTCACGCATTATCTCACACCTCTCTTCCTAATCGACGAGTATGATTGTAGCAGAGCATTCTGTAGGATGCCCCTTAAAGTTAGGTTGGATAAATAGTAATATCAGAGATAAAGGGTTTACCTTAGTCCGAGAACCTAGGGTACAAATCCTAGCCGGCTTGTCAGTGGACACAGAGTCCTTCACAATTCTGCTATCTTTGTCTTGTACGACTAGTCATCCATGGGTCTTCCTAAATGCATGATGGGCCGACCAATGTGGCGCAGGACGGAACCGAACGAAGGGCCTCACCTCGACCCACTGGACCTCACGCGGTGACACACCCTCTGCCCCCACGTCTCATTATCTTCTCACACCCACACATACCAACACAAACACCACACACACAGAAAAATTCTCCTGATGCCTCTATTCCCTCCCCCTTGCATATACACACTTAAGGGAATGGAATCTCTTGTCGTGACATCATATTCGTCTCTCTCTCTCTCTAGACAACCCTAATTTCTCGTGCTATCTCTCCCACTCACCCACCCACCCCGTCGACCCCTCTATCCATGCCTCTCTCGAATACGTATTACACACACATACCTCTCTAGGCCCCGCCAAATGCATCAACTACACATTCACACATGTTACATCACGTACCCCATTGATCTAAAAAGTCCTCTCTTCACGTTTATTTCGTATACAACATTCCTTTTGAATAAAGTGTGGCCAAAAAATTATTTTAGAGTTTCTACATATATACAACATTACAAAGTTATATGGAGGAGTACGAACGCTAATTTGCATTGCATTGTGCCCACAATGATATTTATTCCGCATCGTGAATTTGTATATTTTTGTACTATATACAAAGTTAGTCATAATAAAGAGAAACAAAGAGCATCTCTCTCTCCATCGCATACCCCCCATGTACACCCCTTTCACGTATGCACACAAAACTATCTCCATGTCCTCTAAAAGTAAGCCCCCACAAAATTCACGCGTGTTTCATCTTTCTCTCACGATATATGCAGTGACGATCATTGTATTTGAAGTGAAAGCACGATACATACATTGGACTTCATAATCCACTCATTACGGTCACCGTTTACGTTTAGTGGTTATTATACAGTCACGGGCTCACCGTACAACTTTGTATTTGCTCATGACATGACTAGTTGACCAGTTGAACGCTCCACGTGGCACCTGATCTAGTGTTGCATCACATTATCTCACTAACACCCACCTGTCGACTTGTATCTACTCTACATCTACACTATTATAAAATACATAAAATACACTCTTATAAAAAATAGAGTTGGTGATGATGGTGTGCCTGCCATCCTACAATATAGGCCGTCCGATTTATATCTGACGGATAGGAAAGAAACTATGGCAGTTTTGCAAAAAGGTACCCACACACCTCTCCACATTTGCAAATAAGGCCTTCCCTCAGTCATCCTTTTCTCTCACAAGATAAACAAGTCATACAAATGCATCTTGATGTTACGTGCAACGCACGGGCATCTTGCTAGTAAGAATGAAAACAAACGACAAAACAATATTTTGACGATGGCGCGAAGTCATGAGCGCGGGCACAGCGGACAAGGTGGCCTTGTATTGGTATGCTGAGCCGTCTGTTTTAACACACAGGAGCTGGTGTGGTGATTATACACACATGCACGCATGCACACGAACTCCATCCACGCAACACTCACACAAACACATGCACCCACACATGCACGCAACGCTCACACGTACACACGCAGCCACGCACGCACGCAACACTCACACGCACACACGCACGCATGCATGCACACACCAGTACACCACACGACCAACACACACTCTCACGCTCAAGTGCTCAACCTACACGTGCATGCGCACACATCAGGCCCTGACAGACACATACACAACCAGGTGATTCCCGCGCACGGGTTGGAGCCTTGTCGCGCCTGCGTAAATTTGTGTTTATCTGACCTTTTCCCTATGCAAACTGACAGGTGGGACCCACAAGGAACGCGGTCAATTTAACTAGTCAACATGGCGCCACGCAGACTATTTTGCCGGTCAACAGAGTGCAATCCGATGCTGAACTGTGAGCAAGTGACCGGATAATCACCGCAAAACGCATATAGTGACCGTAATCAACTTATTCTGAAGTTCGGTGACCGTACTGCGCTTTTCTCTCTGTAGGCCCTCCAAAACTACATCTCTACACGTTCTCGCATGTTACATCTAACAACTATGCAATACAGCACTACTACTACACTCTAACACAATAAATCATATGTGTTTTTAGTTTTACTAGATATCATATTGTTACTTGTAATTATTCAGTTTGCATACATTAAAATTGCCTTTGAAATGTATGGCCAGTATCATCTACCGCACGGGAAAAATCTTGCCCTTTCCTGTTTAGTCGGGTTTGTATCGATGGATTGTGCGAAACAACAAAACTATAGTACTATACAGTACAAGTGACAGTTCACTGGGCCGTCGTGTCGTCTACTCCTCCGTCATAAGAGTGGAGCGCTCGCTTTCATAAATCTTCTAGTCCCTTTCGCTGACATGTGGGACATCAAGCTACCGGGTCCACGTGCCATACCATAATACAGTGCAGAGCAGTCGGGGTGAAGCACCCCAGTCATGGCGTCGGTGTAGTAATGAGCAATGAGGCGTCAAATCACAAAGCTGCACCTTCCCGCAGTTAAGTTGGAGGGACGAAGTAATAATGCTAAAAAAAGAAGTTGGAGGGACGAAGCAACCATCATTTCACTCGTTGTTGAATCCGCTTCTCCCTCATCTTCTTCAACTTAACCACGTGTTGCTTCTGCCGTTGTTCTGCCTCATGTGGGACGTGGATCAGCTTGGTCGCTTCTCCCTCATCTTCTTCAACTTAACCACGTGTTGCTTCTACCGTTGTTCTGCCTCATGTGGGACGCAGATCAGCTTGGTAAAGCACTGACACGTGGGACCGCATGTTAGCAAACCGCCAGGACAATGTCCTCCGAAAATAAG
The DNA here is from genome assembly GCF_002162155.2 of Triticum dicoccoides. Lineage (NCBI taxonomy): Eukaryota > Viridiplantae > Streptophyta > Magnoliopsida > Poales > Poaceae > Triticum > Triticum dicoccoides. The sequence continues at coordinate 480,868,783 of NC_041393.1, read as the reverse complement.
AAACCTCCCTCGCCATCCGCGCGGCAAAATCACCTCCTTTTTACTAATCTTTGATTCTATAATTTTTTAGATCAATATAATTGAGATTTGTATAGATAGCACACAGGAGCAAAACCAAGTGGTACGGTTAAGGGCATCCACAATGTGTAGCCAAATGTGAAAATAGCTTTTGGCATCATGGGAACCATTGTGGATGGCGTTGCCAAAGCCAAAAAGATGGAACCGAAGCTCCCTGATTGATTGATTGAAGGAATAGAAAAATGCAACGTCTCTCCTCTTTCTCCCATGCTTGGACGCATGTAGGAGTAGTACAGTATAGAGCATAGAGTCTACTCCCCTGTCCCTTCTATCACAAATCACAAAGCAGTGAGGCGTCAAATCACAAAGAACAGACGAAGCAACTACCATTTCACTCTTCGCTGACTCCGCTTCTCCATCGTCTTCTTCGAGAAACCATCTCACCGCACTAGTACTCCTAGTAGTAGTAGTACTAGTAAAGGACTTCCTGGATGCAAATAAGGCGGTTGTCTCGGCTTGCAGGCGACACTTGCGAACGACTTACAGTGGTCTCCCTCAATGGTGTTCTCCGTCGAACGCACTTCGCCAAACCACAAAAAAAAGTCGTCGACGTCACCGCAATGGGCAAGGAATTCAAATATAGTTACTACCTCCATTTTTTTGTACACAAGGCCAGTATATCAAAATTACAATTTGCAAAGGGCCACTAACACTAATCGAGGCAAAATTGATGGGGTTAGCAACCAAGGACATTAATATCCCCTGCATGCATGCGGAAGTGAGAAGGTTCGTTTGCATGGCGCTGCATTAATCAAGCGATGAGGAGTGAGATGGTTAGCTCTTTGGTCTTTCGAGAAAAAAATACACATTAATTGACACGTGAAACGAGGATTTGTATCGAAGGAAAACCCCGCCTTTCTTTTTTAACACTAATACTCCTAGTACGTACAACCTCCGTCCTGGTTTATAGGTCCCTTTTATAGTTTGTGCCAAATTCTGACTAAAGATTTAACTAACAAAATGTTAATGCATGTCAAGAAAAATTATCTCATTGGATTCGTATTTGAACATAGTTTTGAAAAATATAATGTTTGGTGACATGCGTGAACATTTTCTTAGTTTAATCCATGGTCAAAATTTAGCACGAAATACAATGGGGACCAATAAACCCGGACAGAGGTAGTACGTACTTATACTGTTTGGGTTTAGGCCTTGCATTGCCAAACTTCGCCACACATTTTTGCCAAGCTTGCCTAAAGTTTTCAAAATGAGAAGGAGGTACACTTGCGCACGTCTGTCGCGGTCGCACCGCACCCTCACACGGTCGCTCATGCACGCCGCGGTCGCACCGCACCCTCACACTTCGCTCCTGCATGCCGCAAACCCAACCAAGGGAACGCACCCTCACTGACACGTGCTGTCGCATGTGAACAAACCAAACTCAGCCATCCTATCTCTGACACATAATTTTCGTTCATAGAGTATGTTTATCCAACCGAAGTATCCATATGGCCCGTGCAGTGGTCTGTTGGGGAAGAAGAAGAGGTGAGGAAGAAGGAAAGAAGGGTTAGGAGACGTAGGATATTCATCCAACCGCCTGAAATGGTAGACTCAGGCGACTTGCATAACAAATAGTATGTTTTTACACAGCAAAAGATCCATAATAATAATAACAACAACATAAAGAAAAACTATCACTGCTCGCGAAAAGAGACGGCCTCGTCGTCTTTGGCTGCCGGCGCGAACCAGCCGTCGCTGCCGACGTGTGTCTCCGCACTGTGGTTGTCCTCGGCCTCCAGCTACTCGTTCAAGCAGAGCGTGCGGGCGCTCTGCACGGACGAGAGCACAGCCCGGTTCAAGTCGAGGACGTCCGATTCCGCCTGCAGGAGGGCCTCGATGGCAGCGGCATCCGAGTGCTCCGCGTCGAGTCGAGTCTCCGCTGCCCGGTTCAAGTCCAGGACTTCCGGTTCTGCCTGCAGGAGGGCGTCGATGAGAGCGGCATCTGCGTGCTCCACGTCAAGTCGAGCCTCTGCCGCCCGGCTCAAGTCTAGGACTTCCGGTTCCGCCCGCAGGAGGGCGTCGATGAGAGCGGCATCCGCGCGCTCCGTGTCGAGTCGAGCCTCTGCCGCCTGGCTCAAGTCCAGGACTTCCGGTTCCGCCCGCAGGAGGGCGTCGATGAGAGCGGCATCCGCGCCCTCTGCGTCGAGTCGAGCCTCTGCCGCCCGGTTCATGTCCAGGACATCCGGTTCCGCCTGCAGGAGGGCCTCGATGGCAGCGGCATCCGTGCGCTCCGCCTCAAGTTGAGCCTCCGCCGCCCGGTTCACATCCACGACATCCGGTTCCGCCTGCAGGAGAGCCTCGATGGCAGCGGCATGCGCGTGCTCCGCGTCGAGTTGAGCCTCTGCCTCCCGGTCCTCCTTTAGTATCGCCATGTTGAACCGCTGGTCCGCCTGCACCATGGGGGACTCGGACGCCGGCACGAAGTCGACTTCCATCGTCTCATACCCATCGGGGGCCTTCTGCACCGCGACCTCCGCAGTGAACAATTGATCGGCTTCCTCCTCCTCGTAGCTTGGCTCCAGAGAACTCGGGGATTGGCCCGCTGCAAAGCGAGCTTGGGAACGAGGTCTGTGGCGCCGACCGCCGCCGCGATTTTTGCGCGGTGCTCCGGCGTCAGCATCTTGTAGTAAGTGATCTGGCGGCGCACCATGGCTTTCCCGCGAACTAGGGGGCGCTTGATGCAGGCTAGGGGATCGAAAGGTGGGGGAATGGGCTGGAGATTTGGTGTGGTTTTAGGGCAGTGGCTGGCGTAGGCCGAGCAGCGAAGGTTCTGGTGTGAATAGTGGTTCCGATGACGACCGGTCAATCGGTTTTGACTGTACATCGCTCTTGTCGCGTTCACGTTGCAGCCCGGCACGCTGGACCCTCCACGTCGCTCACCGAATGGAACGCACTTCGTCTTGCGTTTTCACTCGCTTGTGGGACCGCGGTTGAGAGCAAACCGACGTCCCTCCCCCTCCCCCGCTTGCGTCATTTATTATACCACTACTCCCTCTGTTTTATGCAGAGTAAATGAAAACAGAGGGAGTATACTACGGATGAGGATCCCCTGACGTGGCCGAACCCATTGAGTAACTGACATGCAGGGCCTAGCAAGCATGGGATCCGCCAGTAAGTGACCGAAAGGGAGGGTAAGGCAGGGATACCTATGTTAGAGGATCCACTTCCACTATACTACTTTGACCAAATGTTAGAGTAATAATATATGACATGCAACTTACACAAATGTTAGAGTAATAATATATGACATGCAACTTACACAAAGCATACAGGGTCTAATGCATTTTTCGAGGCTAACTTTGACCAAATGTTAGAGTAATAATATATGACATGCAACTTACACAAAGCATATGGTCAATTTCATATGTGAAAGGAGTTTCCAATGATATAATTTTCACATTATACATCTCATGTACTCCCTCCGTCTAGGTGTGTAAGTCATCTTACGAAAACCAAATAATCCCAAAACACGTAGGCGCAGTGCATTAACTTCTACCTCGTTTCTTGTTTCTTGACATATGAACCAATAAGAGATGGGGGTGTGCATGCTTTTAATGACCTGAGACTATCAAACATGACATGCAGTGGTTAGTTCATTGCATGCAATACTATTAATTAGCAAGTAAACATTAATGTCTCTCGTTTTCCCCTCCTCCTTGGTCACGGTGCATAGCCTAAGATGACTTACTCACCTATGTGAAAGGAGTACTATTAATCTTGTCAATAGTCAAATTGGAAACCATCTCGAGTACAAATCTAGGAGTACGTACGAATCTAACAATATTGATTGGGCATTGTTTAATGTTGATACCTTTTTTTATCATAGTAGAGATACTTTGACTACACACAAAACTTATATGTAAGGTAGAAAGGATAGGAGGGAGTATATTGTACGTTCAAAAAACGAAACGAACATTGAATACCCTTTAGATATGATTTGTGGATGCTATGATCACCGGTTCAAAATTTTGAATCCGCCTTAGGTATCACGTGCCCCCACTTGTTCCCTCTCGATTTCATCTCAGGGTCCGGAGATCTATTGAAAGAGGACTAGGGTGGGTACATGCGAATGATACTCAGCGGAATGTTCAAATGAGGCATGCGGGAGGATGGACTCGACTAGAGGGCGACATGATCGATGGAGAAGAGGGTTGGAGAGGAATGAGAAATAAGCAAACGCCACATGATTACACTTGAACGGCTCAAATAAACAATAAGTTGTCTCTCTTGGCCTACATAGTGAAAGGCCTAATGCGCAACGCGGAGCACTGACGCTCGAATATGGCCGGGAAAACAGGGAAACCGACATGTGGGGCACACCCGGCGGGACGACGTAGCGCAGACTAGTCCAATGGAGGAGCTGGCCCATGACCTCCTCGCCACTGACAACCGTTCATGTGGGTCTTTGGGGCCAACAATGGGGCGCAGCTCCAGCACCACCTCTGGACACGGCGACCACGGTGAGCGACACGCTCATATCATCGATAGACACGGTCGGTTTTAGTGTGCCGAGGGTGGCGTTTGTGCTGTGGCACGACCAACGGTATGTTTGGTTTGTGCCCAAGGTTGCCCCATCAAAGCATTGGGTAGCCAAAATTTTGGTTGAGGTATTGGTTGCCCATGATTTGGCCGACATTGGCAAGAAAAATGAACTAGAGTTGGCTAGAGTTCATTGGCATGCCAAAGAAATGGCAACCATCCAAACAAAGACCAATCTTTGGGTCATGACCAAAATTTTGGTAAGGTGCACTTTGGCCACAATCCAAACACACCCCAACACCCGGCTCGTCGAGGATGCACGGGGCACCGTGACATGTCCGTGGAGTGGTGTAGCGCGGCCAACTGCATCCTCTGGACCTGAGACCATGCCGGGTCGTCTTGCTTTTTCAATGACATGCGGGGATCGCATTTGAGCAAAGGGCATCTCTAACATTGCCACGACCGCAGCTAACTACCCTGGCACACTAAAGCCCTCGTCCCTCGCACCGTCACGCGGTGCGTTCCCAGCCGGCGCCAGCTGCCCACATTCATGCCGTCCATTCGTATGTCGTCGTTAAGAGGCTCGGTGCCCGAGGAACCAACTCCGGCGACTTAATGACGCACCCGGACGCTTGGCCTCACCGGAATGCGCTACTTAAAGCGGCAACGCCTAGCTAACCTCTACACCATAGCGCATCGTCCTCCTACCTGACACCGCATCCGCCATGACCGCAAGTGCGAACGCTCTGCGGGAGAGCTTGCCTTCGGGGATGAAGCTCGAGGTCGCCGCCCTCGCTCAAGTCGCCTCTCACGATGCAATAGCGGCGTAGCCAGACGCAGACGCGACCGCACAAGCGGTGGCCACGCTGGCGGCCGATGGCGGGAGCACCGTCAGCCACGCGTCCTACTTGCCGCCGTCCAACATCCGGCACCGCCGAGGTCGGGGACTCCTCCGAGGATGAGTAGGGCATGGGAGGCGGCAGGGCATGGTGTGCTAACTGGCTGGTCCGTATCCCGTGTTCTACTCTTCCTCGCCGGAGACCGCACCTTCACTTCACGGGTCTTGAACCCTGCCCTCGTACATAGAGATCGCAGATGGAGGACGTCGGTCGCCGCCGTAGAATAGGTTTAGGGTTGGGTTTATTTTATTTTTCTGTCTTATAAAAGTTCGAAATGTAAAGAAAATCTGACGTGTTTGCATTAATCTCGGCCGGTGTATATGAACTTTCACAATAGTATACATATTGTAGGAGTACTAGTGCACGGAAGATCAAGATCTTGTTGGAGAAAAGGATGAACGAGGGAAAGCCTTATCTGCAAATGTCGAGAGGAATGCGGGTAAATTGTCATAGTTTCCTTCCTATCCGTTAGATATAGATCGGACGGCCTATATTGCAGGATGACAGGCACACCATCATCACCAACTCTGCTTTTTATTGAAATGAGACAAATCTAAAAAACCCAACTAAGCCAACCTCCCAGCATATCACGCGGGAAAAGACCCGGCCGCGCCGTTTTAGTCGGGATTACCGGATTACTAGTAGTAGTATCGATGGATCGTGCGAAGCAACATTTTTTTTGAGGGGGCGAAGCACCTAGTTTAAAAGGAAAAAAGGCGGTACACTCACAACACTCCTGTCGCGGTCGCATTGCACCCCACGCACGTTCGGTCCTGCACACGGCTCACGCAAACGGAACGCGCTTCGGCTTGCCTCTTCACTGACACGTGGGACTGCACTTGGAGAAACCGACCATGCGCCAAACTCCCCCCGCCCACCGCGCGAAAATCCTCCCCCCCACACACAAAAATTCCCCCCAAATTCGATTCAACCGCCCTCCGGCCAAATATTCCGCAAACCCCCTCCCCCCGTCCCCCCTCCACTCCATTCGCTCCGCCAAAGCCGCCCTCCCCGCCGCGTCGATACGTCGGCGCCACGGTTCGTCGAGGGGACGCACGGCGATCCTCTCGCTCCCATAGTACGCTCTTGTAGACTGTCGTCCTCTAGCCGCGCTGCCACCTCTGGCTACGTTCTTGTGGAGGCGCACGGCGGTCAGCGCCGCCACCGCTGGCGACGTTCGTGTGGAGACGCACGGTGGTTAGGTTCTCCCATGGTACGCGCATTCTAGACTGAGACCCCGTTCATGTCGGTGTAGCGTTGAATGTTAGCTGATAGACGCTGTTAATCTCACTGTTTGCCGAAGTAGTTTACTGTCAATATGCTTTGCTTAAGAAGCTTCCTTGCACTGTTCTGCACTCAATCTGCTTAGCTGAGATGGCATGCCAAGGCCGATTAGTTGCTAAAATATCCTGCCATATATTTATTGTGACGTAGATTGCCATGGTCTAGTAGCCAATCTGTTAGGTGAAATAGCTCTACACAGTTTTATACTTGATCTTTGTTGCTGTGATGGCCTTCGATAGTTTGATGGTTGTGTGCTTGGGCTCATTGACTGCTGAAACAGCCTGCCATAATTTAGCACTCAAATCTATTTGCTGAATTAGCTTTACATATATTTCGTTACTTAGATTTGCTCGTCCAAATATCTTGCCATAGCTTTAGACATCGACCTAGGTATTTTTTTTCTGGACTTCATAAAAAAGCATATATGTTTTTCCTGTAATATCTAGTAGAAGAACTAATTTGTATGTCTAACAGATGGACATGACTTGGATAAGTTCTTCTCGAAGATTCTCCGCTGCATATGTCGAGGGGGTTGAAAACTTCATGAACTTTATCAGAGCTGAGTACGATGGTCCGAAATCAGATGTGCTCTGCCCGTGTAGCAGTTGTATGAATTCACTTACAAGACCCCAGTCAACTGTGCAAAATCATCTACACTTGTATGGGATGTAGGTCACATATACTAGGTGGGTTCATCATGGTGAAGCTATGAACGTCAATGTTATTGACTACGTGGAAGCAGCAGATCACCATCTTGATCTGCCTAATGCTCAGGTGGAAGAGGAGGAGGAGGTGGTGGTGGCGGAGCCAGTGAGTTTCACCAACATTGAAACAATGCTACGAAATGCTCGTGCATTCCGTGAACTTTCACCTGCAGAAGAAAAACGGTGGGCCCGCATGTTGGAACAATACAACGTTGCTGTCACCCCAGGAAATAAGCTGTCAGTATTCTCAGCTATGGTCACCTTTCTTCAGGTGAAGACATCTAAGCGGATGACCAACAAATCATTCGATGCGATGTTGGCTGCTTTCCGCAAATCTTTCCCAGATGCGTCTGAGCTGCCACACACCTATAGTAAAATGAAGAATTTCCTTCATGCAGTTGGAATTGGATATGATATGATCCATGTTTGTAAGAATAATTGTGTTCTGTTCCGGAAGGATTATGCCAACTTAAGTTAATACCCGAAATGCCAATCATCAAGATGGAAAGATGGTGATGCTGTGAAGAGGGTTCCTCATAATGTTCTGAGACATTTTCCAATTACACCAAGATTGCAGAGGTTGTTTCATGATGCTGAAACAAGAGAGGATGTACTGTGGAATTCTAGGAACCAGGAGTACAGAGATCAGAATGTAATGAGCCATCCATCTCATGGTAGTGAGTGGAAAAGCTTCAATGATAAACACAAAGAGTTTGTTGCTGACCCGAGAAACATTAGACTTGGCTTAGCTTCAGATGGATTTAACCCATTTGGCCACCAGAACGCCACATATAGCATGTGGCCAGTGCTTGTTATCCCTTACAACATGCCTCCAAATGTCTGCACCAAAGAATCAAACTACATGATGGCCTTGCTCATCCCAGGTCCAAAAAGTCCTGGAAATGATTTTGATTTGTTCATGGAGCCTCTGGTGGAGGAACTTCAACAGCTATGGAAGGGTGTTCTCACTCGAGACCTATATAGCAGCCCACCAGCTGATTTCTTTCTGCGTGCTGTTGTAATTTGGTGCATCCATGATTATCCGGCTTTGGGCACTATGTCAGGGCGAACGACACATGGTTACAATGCATGTGTTCGCTGTGATAGAAATCCGCTGTCATACGCAATACTTAGCAAGATCTGTTACATTGGACACCGTCGTTTCCTTGCCAAGGACAAGCCGCATTCTAGAAAATACCGAAGACATGTGTTCAATGCAAAGCATGAAAACGGTGATGCGCCAAAGAGGCTCACCACCGATGAGTTGCAAGTGGAATTAGAGAAGGTCAGGCATATTACACTAGGAAACCATCCTGGTAATGGTAGCGGGAAAAGGAAGCGTGGCACGGTAGAAGAGAGATTATTGTTTACCCGCAGGTCCACTTTGTGGGACTTGGAGTATTGGAAAGATTTGGATCTGCGCATAATCTTGGTGTGATGCACATCGAGAAAAATATATGTGACAGCATTATCGGCACACTTCTTAACATTGAAGGCAAGATGAAAGATACCTTAAAATCTAGGATTGATTTGACACACCTGGGTATCAGAAAGGATTTGCAGGTGCAAGATGAAGTAAACCACGGGATATGGCACCAGCTGTGTACGTCTTGGACAAGGTAAAAAGAAAAGAATTCTGCGAGGTCCTGTCACGTGTGAGATTCCCACATGTATTTGCTTCCAACCCTAAAAGGAGAGTCAGTGCAGATGGAAACAAGGTACAAGGGTTGAAAACTCATGACTGCCACGTCCTAGTTCAAAGGGTTTTACCTGTTATCCTTAGAGGATTGGGCTGCCCTGACTTATAAAGAGCAGTTGCAGAGTTGGGACAATTCTTCAGGGAACTCTGCAGTAGAAATATCAGGATAGATGCTTTGGAGCGTCTTAGAGACAAGATACCAACTATCCTATGCGACCTTGAGAAGATATATCCTCCAGCCTTCTTTGATGTGATGGTGCATTTGGCTGTTCATCTACCTGATGAGGCACTACTTAGAGGTCCAGTACAGTATGGCTGGATGTACCCTATTGAAAGGCGGCTAGGCACTTTCAAGGGCTATGTTAGGAACAGAGCTAGACCCGAGGGTTCCATTGCAGAGGCCTACATTGCTACAGAAGCGTTGACATTCTGCTCAAAATACATTGAAACAGCTGATCAACTTAGCAAAGAGGTGGGTGAAGACAATCCCGGGCTCAATGTTTTCGTTTATTCTGTTCGAGTTACAGGGAAGAGTCGACAAGAGGACAAACCTAAAGATTTGGACAAAATGGTTTGGTATGTGTTGAATAATTGTCCTGAGATACTACCTTATATCAAGTAAGTGCAGTACTGCAGCTTATACATCGTAATCTACTAAACTTGCAGCACATTCTTATATATTTAGATGTTTGACGCGATCACTATGTTGTGCAGCATCTACAAAGAGGAGTTACTGCCGCAAAATCCAAGAAACATTGACAAACTGGTTATGGCAGGATTTGCGAAATGGTTCAAGAACCATGTAAGCTTTTGAAGTGCACTATCAGTTATTTTAATATATTGAGTACATAATATGATCAGCTTGTCTATTTTCTAACCATAGGTTAAGAAGATGTGGGAGGATGGGAAGTCAGTTGATGATGCCCTTTACTCACTAGCAATGGGTCCTGATACTCGGGTAAGACATTATGAATCTTGCATTATTGGAGATGTGCGCTACAACACCCTTGCACGAGACGAAGGCAGGAAGACACAAAATAGTGCCATCATGAGCACGTATACGTATGACAAAGAGACAACTGAAATGTATGCTAACATAACAGACATTGTTCAGTTGTAGTATATCTCCAGTTTCGAGGATCATCGGTGTGTGGTTCTGTTGTGCTGTCGTTGGTATAACCTGTTTTCCAGGATCGCAAAACCCAGAGCTGATGATTTTTTCAAATCCATCAATGTCAAGGCGGCGTACCAGACCAACGAGCCTTTTATTTTGGCAAATCAAGCAACACAGATATTTTTCTTGGAAGACACATTTGCACGTAGCGATGACTGGAGAGTATTGCAAAGGTTTGAGCAGAGGAATTCGTTTAATGAAGTTGCACAACAAGATGATGCTTACACTGCTCCTGATGTACAAGATAACACAGATGTTCCTAATATCTTTGAGAACCATCACGTCAATGACGTCGGCGAAAAGATTGCCTGTCGTGCTGTGGACATACAAGAGTTGATCAAGAAGAAGCCAACGTTCGAGGATGTTGAGGACGAAGAAGAAGATGACACCATGGGGAATTACGATTCAGACTGATACACATGGCGAAGATGTTGACGCTGCTGCTGCGGATGATGATTACATTGCTTTTGTCATATTTTCCTGTCAGAAGACGTTTTTTAATCTACTATGTGAAATTGTGTTGGCTATGACAACTGAAACCTGATGAACATGTTGTTTAGTATTTTGCTGTGAGAACATCACTTGTTATGTATGCTGATTTGTGTTTTGTGATTGTATGACAACTAAAACATGATGACGTTATTGTTTAGTTGTACTCATATTTGGCTGTGAAACTTGAATTTGAGGAAATAGTTTGCCGTTGGACTGCAATTTGCTCGACGTCTTCGAATGAGAACAAAGCTGACCCGACAGGGCCTCTGCTATCTATTTATTTATATGAGCAAAAGGGGATACCCCCTGATTTCCGTTAATATAAATCATTAGATGTTCACAACACTACGCCCAGCCTGCTACACAGGTTTCATTCATTACTAGTTTCAGCAAAGTGCTCATGTCGTAGCCACTGAATACATCATGAGTGCTACATACACTGCAAATAAAGAGACAATCATCCTACAGAGCACATCGATTTTGCCAATTATCTTCACGAGCTCTTTCATCTCCTCATTGCTGTCAAGGCCGTTCAGCAGCTGTTGCTTAGCCATGATCAGAGGAACTGCGTCTTTAACCTTATGCTCTGCATCTTCCTCTTCTGTCGTTCCTTCAGTTACTTGTCCAACACTCCAACCTGCTGGTATTGGGATTCCTCGGCCAACCAAATAATCAGCGTAGTTGCATTCCCCCACATCAGCAACTTCCCAGAAATACAAATCACATGAATCTTCCCTTTTTTGCACGAATCAAATTGGAAGATTATCAACCAAACTATTAAAAAATCAGCAACTGAAAGCAGCAGAACAACACTTAAACATATTATTACCCCATGATTCGGGCATTTGTAGAAGACTCGGCCAGGGTTGCAGATTGTGGTTGAGACGCGACGGATGACTCTGCGTGATTTGCAGCAGTGGCACCACACCAACGGCAGCGCGTTGCGATGTGCAATCGGCTGCGGTACGTGTGCCGGCGGGGGTGTGATGAGACCCACAGGCGATGGTACGGGTGGCGACTTGGCGCATATCTGGTCGTTGCCTGCTGAAGAGCAGGTGGACGATCAGCCAGCGGACATGGTTGCTGCGGCCAGAGCTTCTGATGCTAGGCAGAGTAAGTAGAGAAGAGGAGAAGCGAACGTTGGATTTGTCAGTTTCATTACTTGCAGAGTAGCATAGCACCATATATAGTCATAGCCTAGGTTTGGATTCGAACCAGCTACAGGAGCACATCTTTCTTTTTTCTAAAACTCGGCAACATCTCTTTACTGGTACACTAGCTTGTTCTGTACACCTTCCCAAGTCTTTGATTTTCTTTCCCTTTTTTTGCGACGAAGGAAGGAGGACAAAATTGAGAGTTCCTCAGACTAGAACCCAAGACCTCTCGGTTGAAAACCAAGGGTGCTAGTCACTTATGTGGCGAACGTTCCCTGTGAGGAGGACGGTAGACGAACGCATTTTCCTCGCAGTTTTCTTCCTATATATAAAAAAGTATGCTACTTGGTGTCCGCTTAGTCAAAAAACAATTGTGCCAACCTTGACCGTTCGATTGACATTCAACATCTGTCGCGTTTCTTCAGTCTCTTCTTTCTCGAGCCGCCAAAGCCAAACCACCGCGGCGGGACCACCTGCTCCCGCCTCCCACGGCTGGCTGTGATCTTCCCCGGCTCCTGTTCGTTCCCATCCGAGGCCTCACCATCGTCCTCCTAGCATGATGAGCCCAAGTTACGGCAGCTCCGGATGAAGGGAGAATAGGGGTATTAAGAAGAGGGATTTCCCAAGGATCTAAAACCCCAATCCCTTTTGGGGGCCAAATACCGCCGCGGCGCCGCCCTCCGCTGTTGTCAACATGGTCAACAACCGAGAGGAATAAGGAGATGACTGTACATGGTGAGGATGACAGTAAGGACCCAGCAGCGCACGCAGTAATTTTGTTTTTTCGGGACGGAGAAGGGGATCAATTGGGTTGTGCGGGACCCGTGGCCTGTCTAGCCCAGGCTTTTATTTCATATGTTTAGCACATGACCAGCCCAGTTTGTTTTTTTCCTTTCTGAAAAATGGCTAGCCAACTATTTTGTTTTTTGCAGAATAACCAACATAGGCCTACTTGCTTTTCTATGCCCTGCTGGGCCGGAAATCTTTCAAGACGAGGAGGGATGCATTTTGCCCAAAATATGGGCTATAAGTAATAAGAAATGGGCTACAAGTAATAAGAAATGGGCTATAAGTAATAATAAATGGGCTGTAAAATGAAAAAAATACAGCAAACACGCAATTAGTTCCCAAATATTGTTTTCTTTCGGATTTTGATATTTTAAATTTCATTGTTTTTGTGCGGGTAAAATTTCATTGAATTTAAATTAAGGTATATTTAGATCTAAAATTGATTTGAATCCGGCTAGAAATTTCGGGTTATATGCTGTTTGGGACAGATTTGGAGGCTCACTTGTGGGTCTACTAGGTTGGCGTGTACTTTGGCTTTGTCAACTTAGTCCACAAACGATTCTAGCAGCAGTGACCGTTGGATGTTAATCCAATGGCTGTGCTGCTTCTTCAATATCTGATCTTCTTGCTCCAGCCGCCCAAACCAGCTCCGGTGGGACTATCTGCTCCCGCCTCCCGTGGCCGGCTGTGCTGCCGCACAGGCCGCACCACCCCACCCTACTTCATTGCTGGCCAGGCCATTCCTGTACTCACCCACACCTCATGTTATTTTCCGGCGACGGCAGCCGGACCAGTAAACCCTCGTACTTCCCATCGCGTGGGCAACCATTGCCGAGTCTTCCCCGCCTTCGTGTCGTTCCCTTCCCAGGCCTTGCCGTCTTCCACCGCCATGGTGCTCTCGGCGCGGTCTGGTCAACGTGGTCAACGAACGACATCCATCGGCCGTGGACTGTATGCGCAAAATAATGATTCCTCCACCTGACAGCTGGGACCCACCGGAAGGGCCTCTGTATTTCGCGAAAAAAATGTTCCCCCCGCTGACATGTCAGACCCACCAGCTATATCTTCGCACGCAAGGAAGTGCCTCCTTATTACGCACTAAAAAATGAATACCCACCTTGCTAGATGGGACCCACCATAGTGGGAGGATGACTTGTGGGCCAACTAAGTTGACGGGGACGGAGGGCTTTGTCAACTTAGTCAATATGAACGATTCTAGCTCCAGTGGCCGTATGATGTCCATCCAACGGCCATAGTGCTTCTTCAACCTCTGGTCTTCTTGCTCCAGTCGCCCAAAGCAGCGCCGGTCATGTCGCGCGCTCCTGCCTCTCGTGGCCGGCTGTGATGCCGTGGAGGCCTCACCGCCCCCTACTACTCCCACCGCTGGCCCAGGGTATCCCTCTACTCACCCACACCCCCTGTTATTCTGCGGCGACGGCAGCCTCACGCTGCAGCTAAACCAGTGAACCCTCGTACTCCTCTCTACGCGGGCTACCACTACTGCATCTTCCCCGGCTCTACGTCGTCCCCTTCCTAGGCCTCGCCGTTGTCCAGACCACCGCCTTGGTGCTCTCGGCGCGGCGTGGTCAACATGGTCAACAACCGACTTCCATCGAAAGAGTACTGTATGTGGAGAGGCTGACAGCTGGGTCCAGGCGGCCGCAAGGAAGTACCTCCTTATTACGCGCAAAATAATTATTCCTCCACCTGATAGCAGGGACCCACCGGACGGGCCACCTTATTTCGTGAAAAAAACGTTTCCCCCCTGACTGCTGGGACCCACCAGACGGGCCAGCGTATTTCGCGAAGAAAACATTCCCCGCGCTGTCAGCTCGGACCCACCGGAAGTGCCTCCTTATTACGCACAAAAAATGAATACTCCCCTTGCTAGCTGGGACCCACCATGGTGGGAGGCTGACTTGTGGGCCTACTAAGTTGACTGGGACGGGGGCCTTTGTCAAGTTTAGTCAATATGAACGATTCTAGCTCCAGTGACCGTACGATGTCCATCCAACTGTCGTAGTGCTTCTTCAACCTCTGGTCATCTTGCTCCAGCCGCCCAAAGCAGCGCCGGTCGTGCCGCATGCTCCTGCCTCCCGTGGCCGGTTGTGCTGCCGCGGAGGCCTCACCGCCCCCTACTATTCCCACCGCTGGCCAGGCCCTGCGGCGATGACAGCCTCACACCGCAGCCGAACCAGTGAACCCTCGTACTCCTCTCCACGCGGGCTTCCACTGCCGCGTCTTCCCCGGCTCCCCGTCGTCCCCTTCCTAGGCCTCGCCGTCGTCCACCGCCCTGGTGCTCTCAGCGCAGCGTGGTCAACATGGTCAAGGAATGACTTCCATCGGACGTGGACTGTACGTGGAAAGGCTGACAGCTGGGTCCACGACCGCAGCAAGGAAGTGCCTCCTTACTACGTGGAAAATAATGATTCCTCCACCTGACAGCTGGGACCCACCGGACGGGCCACTGTATTTCACGAAAAAAATATTTCCCCCTGACTGCTGGGACCCACCAGCTACATCTTCGCACACAAGGAAGTGCGTCCGGGCAAAAAAAACAAAATGATTCGCCCCCCTGGCCGCTGGGACCCACCAGCGACACCTTCGCATGCAAGAAAGTGCGTCCGGGCAAAAAAAAGATTCGCCCCCTGACTGTTGGGACCCACTAGCTACATCTTCGCACGCAAGGAAGTGCGTCCGGGCAAAAAAAACCAAAACGATTCGCCCGCCTGACTGCTGGGACCCACCAGCTACATCTTCGCACGCAAGGAAGTGCCTGACAGTCGGGACCCACCTGGTCGAAGCGTACATAGCGTTGTCATTCTGGTCGCGAATGTGTACGTACATACTGGTCGATGTAGAGGCGCACGTGTCGTAGATGTAGAGGCGCGCATGTGTCATAGTAGAGGCGCGCACGTAGCATGTACACGTACGTACAGCGGCGAGGGTGCAAGAAAGAAAATACGGCCACGTACGTACATACGGGCAGGGTCTCGAACGCCTACTCGCGCATACGTACATGGCTGGGTCAGAACGGAGAAACAGTGTCGTCGTCGTGTTCATGGGGAGGCAACGGAATGCGTCGTGTTCATCGGGAGGCAACAGAACGCGTGGGAGCCAACCGGCTGGGTCGGAACGGAATGTGTGGTCGTGTTCATGGGGAGGGCTTGGACAGAACAGGCGATGGAAACGAGGCCTGGCGTACTGCACAATGGAGGAAACGGCT
The DNA here is from genome assembly GCF_002162155.2 of Triticum dicoccoides. Classification (NCBI taxonomy): domain Eukaryota; kingdom Viridiplantae; phylum Streptophyta; class Magnoliopsida; order Poales; family Poaceae; genus Triticum; species Triticum dicoccoides. The sequence continues at coordinate 480,852,805 of NC_041393.1, read as the reverse complement.
TTGTGTTCGACCGGCCACATTCGAAACGGGGTCATGTTGATCGGGAGGGGCCTGGCGTACCGCAAAATGGAGGAAACGGACCTCCTACGGTCGAAACGAGGGTCCTGTTCATCGAGAGGGGTGTGGCGTACCGCAAAACGGAGGAAACGGACCTCCTACGGTCGAAACTGGGGTCCTGTTCATCGGGAGGGGTGTGGCGTACTGCAAAACGGACGAAACGGACTTGTGTTGGAGCGCTACGGTCGAAACGGGGGGGGAGGGGTGTGGCGTACCGCAAAATGGGACTCCACTGTATACTGTTCATCTCCACCGTCGACCTCCTCCAGCCTCCATGGGCTACCGTTGACCTCCTCCAGCCTCCACGGGCTCCTGTTCATCCAGCCTCCACCGCGCGCTATTCCACCGGCTACTGTTCAACCACCCCTCCACGGGCACCCCTCCGCCGTCTACTGTTCATCCAGCCCTCCACACCACGGGGTCCTGTTCAACCACCCCTCCACGGGCACCCCTCCACCGTCTACTGTTCATCCAGCCCTCCACACCACGGGGTCCTGTTCAACCACCCCTCCACGGCCACCCCTCCACCATCTACTGTTCATCCAGCCCTCCACACCACGGGTTCCTGTTCATCCAGAGGCAACACCACCGCTCGCTGTTCATCCAAACCCCCCACAACGCTCACTGTTCATCCAATCGATCGGCTTCAGTTAGCAGCAATAGCGAAGGAATCGCTCCATCGGGTTCGGTTAACAGCCATCGATCGATCGCTCGGGTTCAGTAACGCGTAGCCTACAGTGCAATCGCTCGGGTTCAGTTAGAGCCCAACGCCTCGCTCGGCTTTAGTTAGAGCCAACGCCTCGCACACACGCGCGTACGTACGAGACAAACGCGCATCGCTCCGCCCCCGACCTCCCACCGTAACCGGCAACTCCCCGGAATTTTCCTCCCCCTCGCTTCTACCATGGTTTTTCCGTCATGGACGGCCCAAAGAATGTCATGCAGCTGCGTCTCCGGCCCGCCCAGGACGAAAAACCCATTTTCTGTCATGATTTTTTGTCATAGAAGTAAGAGCCCACCACATCTATGATGATACCGGGTTTTGTCACAATTATCGTCATAGAAGTGTCATATGTATGACAGGAAAAAAATTCGTTCGGCCCAAAATGTCACGGATGTGTCTTTTTTTTGTAGTGGCGAGAGGGTGAGAGGGAGAGAGAGAGAGAGAGAGAGAGAGAGAGCTCAGCATGGGGTGCAATGACGGGTGTGTGAGGTAAATACATTTGGTAACAGAGTGGAAAAGGGGGGTTGTGTAGTTGAGAGAGTTAGAGATCGAAACATGGAGAGAAAGAATGAACGTTTGTTGGAAAACGATAGCTTCCTAAGGTGGTTAGGAGAGGAAGATTGACCGATACAGGAAGTATGTAGCGTGTGTGCGGGGGGGGTGCTAAAAATAACATTTGAATGTAGATAGTACGAGACTTAATATCGATGTTTCAATTTGGTGTACATCATAAGATTTGAACCGAGGTCCATGCATATGGGTAATTATTTCGAATTCGTGCCATACTAGGTTTCAAAAAGTTGACATTGACTCGATTTGTTGTGCTATTTTGTAGGTCATATGTTTGAATCCATCCAAAAGTTTTCTCACTACCATGGTGTCCATCATATACATATGAATTTGTATTAAAAAAGTAGTGTGAATACAGTGAAATGCGAAATCCACTGTCGGTGTACTAGAGTAGGGGTACCCTAGTATCCCGAACTTGTGCACGGGCAGTCGCAGCACCCCGCGGCAAGGCTTGCCGGGTGACCACCAAGGTCCTCCGTGGTTCCTTTGGAGCCATTCAAGAACAAAGTGTTTAAGCCAGGGAGACAAGACCCCGGCAAGAGGAGCTTGCCGGGAAGGCCAACCAAGGCATCTCAAGGAACTTGCTGCGACGCGCCACGCATCCCGGCGAGGCCCGGTGAGCGACAAGCTTCCAGACGCGACAAGACAATGACCGCGGCAAGGCACTTGCCGCGACAAGCTACCACTCTGTACCCGCGCTCCAGTGCATCCACCAACGTGTCGCCCTGGGACCTTTCCAGGCACGCGTGGCAAGAGGCTGTGTAGCCAGCGGTGCGTGGTGGCGAGCGGCGCTGACAAGGTTGCCATCATGGCAAGCGGTGGCGTCCCTGACGGTCCTTTTCTTGCAGTGTTTGGGCGACGCAGACGGGCATTTAATGCCTTTGTCCCTTGCCGTCAGGGTTAGGTATGATACACTGTACAGGTAGTTGTACCGACCGCAACACTTTTCCATTTTTGCCCTTGTCTATGTTGCCACCTGTCGGTGACCCCTTGAGCATATAAAAGGAGGCCCATGCGCAACGTAGAGGGAGGTCGGAAGGCAGAAAAACACTCACGCTCGGTCTCGTTAGCAGCTAGTGTGTACTGTAGCACTCAGCGCTCCCGAGCAAGAACTCAATACACTCAGACATGCAGAAGTAGGAGTATTATCTCTCCGGAGAGCTCCGAAGCTGGGTAAATCGCTCGTGTGCTTTGCCTCGATCCGCTCTTCGTGCGATCTCCGCCCCCCGCCGAACCAGAAGGGGCTCGGTCCGCCGGTCCCATAGGTGTTCGTGGGTTAGCCTCCCCGACATCTTTGGCGCGCCAGGTAGGGGGCGTCGAGGTTGTGTGAACCTGATCCGGCGTTCACACGAGCTAGATCTTCATCTTTTTCATCGACATGCCACCGAAGAAGAAGGCTTCGGAGGCGGCTGCTCCGTCCGCGTCGATCCCACCACCACCAGAGCAAACGGGTGGTGGGGTAGACGCCGGCGGTAGAACGGGCGCCGACGAGGGAGCTCACGGTGCTGCCAGGTCCAAGGACAAGGCTGCGCAGACCTCGGCGTCCGTACATGCACCGCGCCCATCTCAGGAGGCGTGGGATCGACAGCGGCATGGTACTCGCGGTACCATACGTTCGTTGGACCAAGATCGAGCTAGTGGATCTCGCGGTGCTCAAGACCAGCATGCACGCCAACATGCTGGCACGAGCAAGACACGGTCGCCTGGACGGGATACTGCTCCTTCCAACATAGTTGGAAGTCCGAGCATATCCCGCTCCTCGCACTGTTCGCCACTGCCACCCACCACTCCAGCAGAAGCTTTGGCCCGAGCTCAGCTACTCCTGGATTACCCTCCAACGGCAGACAAGATCGACGAATGGAAGGCCACCATTCAGAGTCTCATCGGCTTCGCCAACGGCGACACTCCACGGCAGCCGAGTACATCGCAGCCGCGACAGGATTGCCAGGCACGAGCCGGTGGCGACAAAACCGGTGGGGGTGCAACCACCGTGCACTCTCCGCCCCGAAGGACAAGATCGCCGACTCGCCGGATCTACCTCGACAGCGACTCCACCGCGTCGTCAGATCCACGAGCTCGTCGCGATCAGCGCCAAGTTCTTCATGAACGACAGCAAGAAGATGCTCGTACTCGCATCGAGCGCCAAAGAGAAGCGCGGCGTCAATCGGACCAGCGCGCTGGGCCCTCTGTCGACATGCATGCGCCAGAGGAACCAGGCGACTTGCCGTACGCGGTAGGTTGCCCTGCGTTCACTCGTGAGCTGCGGCAAGTCCAGTGGCCCAGCACGAAGAATTTCAAACCAGACGTACCAGAGAAGTACGACGGCAAGTCGCATCCGTCGGAGTTCCTCAGCATCTACACCATCATGGTGCAAGCTGCCGGGGGGCGGGATGACAAGATCCTTGCCAACTACTTCCCGCTGGTGCTCAAGCCCAATGTCAGGTCCTGGCTCATGCACTTGCCGGACAACTCCATATCCTCCTGGGCAGACCTATGCCATCAGTTTGTCAGCGCCTTTACAGGCGGCCACAAGCCTCATGGCCAAGAGAGTGACCTTCATCTGCTCGCCCAGAAGGAAGGAGAGCCCCTGCGCAAGTACATTCAGAGATTCAGCCGCGTACAGCACAACCTCCCAGATGTCCACCCTGCCGTGGTCATCAGCGCGTTCCATCAGAACGTGTGAAACCGCAGGATGCGGGAGGAGATGGCGATGTGCAAGATCAGGGACGTAAGTGAGCTATATGCCCTGGCCGACAAGTGTGCACGTGCTGAGGAAGGGAGGAAACTCCCCGGAGAGAATACAGAAGCAGGAGGATCTGATAGCGAGGATGCTGCCCTGGCAAAGAAGAACCGGCGGCGGAACAACAGGAAGAAGAAAGGCAAAGATGTGCTAGTCGTTGAGCAGTCTGGCAATGGAGGTGGTGCCAAGAAAGCCAGAGCTGGTAGCTCCGGCGAGGGGATAGCCGCAGGCACCAACTCCCAGGCTGTGGCGGTCGCCGACAAGCAGGATGGTGCCAACAAGCAGTACTGCAAGATCCACCGCACCAAGGGCCATGACCTCCAAAGCTGCAAGAAGGTCGAGCAGCTTGTCGAGCAGCAAAAGGCTGAATACGAGCGACGCGACAAGGAGAAGGCCCAAGAAGGTGCTGGAGGATCCGACAAGAAACGCCCCGGCCGAGGAGGACGCCGCGGCAAAGCCAAGCAGCGGCAAGGAGACAGACCTCCCCGCGGCCGCGACAAGGATGACGATGACGACGATGATGAAGATATGGATGATGACGAGACCGATGAGCAAGAGTTCCAGAAAGCCACAGAGGTCTTGTGCGTTGACGGCAGTGCTTCTCTGCATACTTCACACCGCCAGCTCAAGCAGTGGGTGCGGGAAGTCAATGCGGCAGAACCACCCGTCGAGTCACGCAAGTCTCTGAAATGGTCTAGCACGCCTATCATCTTTGATATTGAGGACCACCCGGACCGCATAACTGCGGTTGGGTGCTTGCCGATGTTGGTTTCACCAACTATCCGCAACCTCAAGGTCACTAAGATGCTAGTTGACGGCGGGGCCGGCTTGAACCTGATCTCCTCCGCGGTGCTCCAGAAACTCCAGATCCCTGACAGCGAGCTCGAAGAGACCGGCACATTCCAAGGAATCAATCCGGGAAGGAGCAAGCCGAAGGGAAAGATCACGTTGCCGGTGACATTTGGCAGCGAGTTGAACTTCAGGACTGAGAGGGTCACTTTTGACGTTGCTGACTTTCCATTGCCTTACAATGGGATACTCGGTCGTCCAGCACTCACCAAATTCATGGCAGCCTCTCACTATGCATACAACATGCTGAAGATGCCAGGCCCGATAAGTGTCATCTCTGTCCCTGGCGACAAGAAGGATGCTCTTATCTGCACCGACAAGATCTACCGGGAAGCAGCAGCCGCAACAGATCGCAAGTCACTTGCCGTTGAAGCTCCCGGGGGGAAGAAGAAGACCAAGTCCAGCAAGAGTTCTGATGCCCACTCCGGCAAGCGCACCTCTTCGGAGTGCTGCGCTACCGTCGAGGACGCACCATCGAGCTCCACCGGCAAGTGCAAGAAGACAATAGCAGCTTCACCAGAGACCAAGAAGGTGTCCGCCAAGGAGGACGGCACTGGTGGTACCTTCACCATCAGTGCCACTCTCGACCCTAAATAGGAAAGCGCATTCGTTGCTTTCCTGCGGGCGAATGTCGACGTGTTTGCGTGGCAACTGTCTGACATCCCCGGTGTTCCCAGGAAAGTAATTGAGCACCATCTTGCCGTCTGTCCTCATGCGCGGCCCGTCAAGCAGAAAGTCAGGAAACAAGCGGTGGAGCGCCGAGAATTCATCGCAGAAGAAATCAAGAAATTGGAAGCAGCAGGCCTTGTCAGAGGAGTGCTCCATCCTACGTGGTTGGCCAATCCTCTAGTCGTACGCAAGGCAAACGGGAAATGGAGGCTTTGTATCGACTTTACCGATGTCAATAAAGCTTGTCCCAAAGACCCATTTCCCTTGCCGCGCATTGACCAGATTGTTGACTCCACGGCCGGATGTGACTTGCTTTCATTTCTTGACGCATACTCAGGATATCATCAGATCTTCATGGCAGAAGAGGATGAGGAGAAGACCGCATTCATCACTCCATGTGGCACATACTGTTTCGTACGGATGCCTTTCGGTTTAAAGAATGCTGGTTCAACATTTGCAAGGGTAGTCCATGACGCTTTTGAGCCACAAATACACAGAAATGTGGAAGCCTACATGGATGACATAGTGGTCAAGAGCAAGGACAAGGCAACTCTGATTCAAGATCTAGACGAAACTTTTGCAAATCTGCGCAAGATCAACCTCAAGCTTAACCCCGAGAAGTGTGTGTTTGGAGTCCCCTCCGGCAAGCTTCTCGGGTTCTTCGTGTCTCAGCGGGGAATTGAAGCCAATCCCGACAAGATCAAGGCCATTGAGCAGATTGAAGCACCAAAGCATGTCAAGGATGTACGAAGACTTGCCGGTTGCGTGGCTGCTCTCAGCAGGTTTATCTCTAGGTCTGCTGAGCGCGCCCTGCCGTTTTTCAAAATATTGAAAAAGGCAGGTCCAATGAAATGGACTCCGGAAGCGGAGGCTGCGCTGCAGGACTTAAAGAGATACCTGTCCTCCGCTCCAACACTTGTCGCACCTAAGCCACAAGAGAAGTTGCTGCTGTATATAGCGGCAACCAATCAAGTGGTTAGTGCTGCGTTAGTAGCGGAGAGGAAGGCGGATGATGAGCCAGCAGCCACGGCAGATGCATCCAGCGACAAGCAGGGGGCTTCACCGGCAAGCTCTGGTCCCGACAAAGATGGATCTGCGCAGGCGTGTGAGGAGATGCAGAAGAGAATGGTGCAGCGCCCAGTTTACTTTGTCAGTTCCCTTCTGCAGGGGGCTAGATCGAGGTACTCTGGTGTGCAGAAATTGCTTTTCGGCCTTCTCATGGCCTCGAGAAAGCTGCGCCATTACTTCCAAGCACATGAGATCACAGTTGTCACTCGTTTCCCGCTGAAGAGGATACTGCAGAATCCAGAAGCAACAGGCAGGATTGTCGAGTGGGCACTGGAACTGTCAAGCTTTGGCCTCAAGTTTGAGAGCACCTCAACTATCCAAATCAGAGCATTGGCAGAGTTCATAGCAGAGTGGACGCCAACACCAGATGAAGAAATTCCAGAAACAAGCATCCCCGTCAAGGAAGCAAGCAAGGAGTGGCTGATGTACTTTGATGGTGCCTTCTCGCTGCAAGGCGCCAGTGCGGGCGTGCTACTTGTCACACCCACCGGAGAGCACCTCAAGTACGTAGTCCAGATGCACTTTCCCAGGGAGCAAGCAACAAACAATACCGCAGAGTATGAAGGTTTGCTTGCCGGTCTCAGGATCGCGGCAGACCTTGGGATCAAGAAGCTCATCATCAGGGGTGACTCGCAGCTTGTCATCCGCCAAGTGAACAAGAATTATCAGAGTCCATTGATGGAAGCTTACGTTGATGAAGTGAGAAAGCTAGAAGGGCACTTTGACGGCCTATAGATGGAGCATGTTCCAAGAGCCGATAATGACATTGCCGATGGCCTGTCGAAGTGCGCCGCACTTAAGTTACCTGTGGAACTAGGGATCTTTGTGTTCAAACTGACTCAACCGTCTGTAACACCATCAACTGGACAGAGCAAGAAGAGGAAGTTGATTTCTGGTGACTATTTTTCGGCAGAGCTCCCCGAAGCCGCCACCAAGAAGGTCCCCAAGATCAACACCAAGGGTGCTGAGGAGCAGTCTGCTCCGACAAGCCCTAGGGTTTGTTCCGTTGAAGCAGACGCTCCCAACAAGTTTTGCTCCGGCAAGCTTGCCGGGGAACATCAAGCTCCGACTGAGCCCCAAGTTCTCGCCGTAGAAGCGGATGTTCCCGCAGCAGCAAATGTGCCTTTAGTCCTTGTTGTCGAGCCACTAGCTCCAGCATGGGCACAGCACATTGTCCGTTTCCTTCAGACAGGAGAACTTCCCGAAGAGCAAGAAGAAGCAGAAAGAGTAGCCCGACAGTCAAGTATGTACCAGTTTGTCGACAACACACTGTACAGAAGAAGACTCAACGGTGTGAAATTGAAGTGTATTCACCGGGAAGATGGACAAAAGCTGTTGGTAGAGATACATGGAGGCATATGTGGTCACCACATTGGTGCGAGAGCACTTGCCGGCAAAGCATTCCGGCAAGGTTTCTTTTGGCCGACAGCCCTCCAGGATGCAACTGCACAAGTAACGAAGTGTGAAGCGTGCCAGTTCCATTCCAAGCAGATACACCAGCCAGCTCAAGCTCTCCATACGATCCCTTTATCCTGGCCATTTTCGGTCTGGGGGCTCGACATCCTCGGCCCCTTTCCCCGAGCTGTCGGGGGCTTTGAGTACTTGTACGTTGCAATCGACAAGTTCACAAAGTGGCCGGAAGTGGAAGCAGTGAGGAAGGTGACAGCACAGTCAGCAGTCAAGTTCTTCAGGTTGATTGTTTGCCGCTTCGGGATCCCTAACAGGATCATCACCGACAACGGCACACAATTCACAAGCCGCACCTTCATGCAGTACGTCCAAGATCTTGGCGCCAAGGTCTGCTTCGCTTCTGTTGCTCACCCGAGAAGCAACGGTCAAGCGGAGAGGGCAAATGCTGAAGTGCTGCGCGGGCTCAAGACCAGAACTTTCGACAGGCTGCGCAAGTGCGGAAAGAACTGGATTGAGGAGCTACCGGTGGTTCTTTGGTCGACCAGGACGACGCCAAATTGAGCCACTGGCCAGACACCTTTCGCTCTAGTCTATGGAGCAGAGGCAGTTCTCCCCACGGAACTCGTATACGGGTCACCTCGAGTGCTCGCTTATGATGAGCTCGAGCAAGAGCAGCTGCGACAAGATGACGCGCTTCTCCTTGAGGAGGACCGTCTTCAGGCCGCTATACGAGCTGCTCGATACCAGCAAGCTTTGCGCCGCTACCATAGTCGCAAAGTTAATGCCAGAAGTCTCGAGGAAGGCGACCTTGTTCTTCGGCGCGTTCAGTCCGCCAAGAATTCCAACAAGTTGACGCCAAAATGGGAAGGCCCTTACCGGGTGAAATGAGTCACTAGGCCTGGCGCTATCCGCCTTGAGTCCGAACATGGCATTCCGGTGAGCAACTCCTGGAACATTGAGCATCTTCGTAAGTTTTACCCGTAGGGCGCGGTTGCCGGAACCTGTTCCAGCAACCACCTTTCGTACAAGTCTTTCCGCTGTTGCATGTAATCCTTTGTACAAAGCCGGGCGCAGACCCCGTGCATAAGTAAAGCTTATGTGCTCCGCACATCCTGTCAATTTCATGCTTTCTATTTTTTGCATGTGTTATCTGACATTTTGTGCAGCGCCTACCCCAGGTAAGCAATAACGAGCCGTAAGGCTCCATATCTTTATTTTCTCTTCTTTCTTTTTCTCAAATAAAGGAAGGTTCCCTCGCCCACAAGTTTACCGGGGGGGAAGGAGAAGATAATGGTGTGGACCAGGTGTCGTTCAAGAAAATTTCGCCTTACCAGGAAGCAAACGACAGAAAAGCTAAGTTGCCAAAGTTTGAGCAATCAGTTTTAAAAATTTTAAGTTATCTTCCTTGAACGACCGTGCTTTGTATGGAAAACCTATGCGCGGAGGAACCAACTCATAGCTAGTTGCGCCCTTACTTTGTTTCGAGTCCGCTCAACAACTTAAGTGAGCCGCGACTAGTTGCAACAAGGTTTCTTGTCGGTAGCGGCTCCGCCAGCAGGCTGCTGACGTCCCGCACTCAGCGCTCGCGGCTAAGGTGCCTGCGCCGACAAGTTCCCTAAAAGCGTAGGGCAAAAACATACAAAGAAAGGAATCAAGTAAAGGAAATAACATAGCAATCGCTACCCAAAATAGAGTTATATTACAAGATAGCTTGTCGCAGCTCTAACAGATTGTTCTCATAACATGATCAGCAGCGACAAGAAAAGGAGAAAACGGGCGGCCTAATCTACGCGATCGCCCTCAACCCTCTTGATCTCGCTCATCTTGTCCGCAATGGGTGCGACAAGGGCCTTGAGCACTTCCAGATCAGCATCCGGCGGCAAGGTCCTGAGGACGTTGGTGAGGTTGAGGCCCGGGTTGCGGAAGGCCACCTTCACCAACACCTTTTGAAGAACTCCCGCGCAGATCTTGCGCGACTCGTCGGCCAGCTGTTTGGGATCCTTTCCTGGAGTAGCTGGAGGGCCGTCGCCACGCCTTTGAAGAACAAGGTGAGTTTGGCGCTGGGTTGGAGGTTTTCATCGGAGGGATACCCGAGATCCTCCATCCCCAGCTGCGCCAGCTCCCTGTCAATGGCTGCGGCAACATCCACGAGACCCTCCGTCCAGAGCTCCACATTCTCCCTAAAGGAGTTCTGGGTGTCAGCAGCCCTCGTCAGTGGCGCCTCGTTGGCCTTGATCTCCTCCTTCAAGGTCACCTCCTGCTCCCTGGCGACGTCCAGCGTCTTGGTCAAAGTTGTCAGCTTCAACTCAGGATCTGCGTTGGAGTCCTTGGCGGCGCTAAGCTCCTTGCCCTTCTCGGCGAGACTACCCTGCAGCTCGCCAAGGGTGTAGGCGTCCTTCTCGCGCTCACGCTTGAGCGCGGCAAGCTCTTCACCGCTCGCTTTGAGATCGGCCTCCAGCTGCGCCACCTTCGTCTCCAGCTCCTTGGCGGCCTCGGCAGCTGCGACAGCATCCTCTGCTTCCTTGAGAGCCCCGCCAAATGTTTGCTCGCGTGTGGCAAGCTCCTCTTCGTGGCTGTCAAGGTTGACCTTCCGTTGCGCCAACTCGCCCTCCCGCGCAGACAGCTCCTCGGCGGCAAGCCGCTGTTGCTCTTCAACTTCAGCCTTCTCAAGGAGGAAGGCTTTCCGCTCCTCTGCAAGTTGCTTCTGCTCCTCCGCTAGGGACCGGAGAGCTTCCTGGTTGAGACCCTGGAGCTCCTCCGCGCGCTTCTTGTTGTCCGCTCCTGCCTTCGCGACAAGCGCTTCTCGGGATTCCAGCTTGGCCTGTCGAGCGCGGTAGAGCGACACCAGCTTCCGCAGTAGCTACTCCTCCTCAGACTCGCCGCTGCTGCTGCTCGGCGCGTCAACCAGCGTCAGCCCAGCGGAGGCAAGCACCTCTCCATCAAAGCTTTCTCCTTCGACCGGCGCCCTGGAGCTTGACGCCCAGGGGAGCTTGATGAAGACGCCATCGCCGGCCTTCAGATAGGCGCCGGGCTGGGGCTCTTCGGGGCCTGATGCTGCGGCAGCGGCGGAGGGATCGGCGGTTGGCGTAGCGCCTGGCGCTCCTACGGCCTCAGGGCCGTCAGTGCGATTGCCAGACCCCTCGCCGGCTTCTGCGGCAGCAGCCTTGGCGGCCTCTTCACCGGCGGGATCATCAGCGCCGGCCGCTTCTTCAGTGGCGGCGGCGTCGTCGGTGTGGCCGCGCGCGTTCTCCTCGCCGGCGACCTCAGTCTCCATCGGCTCCATGGCAGAGGGATCTGACGGCCGAAAAAGGGAGAAAAGTCAAGCAAGTATCCAAAAAGAAAATTAGAAGAAGAAGAACCCAAGGGAAGTTTTCAAGCGAGAGGAGTACCTGTACTGGGTTCTACAGTCACGGTCTCCGCCACCGGGGGGTCGCTGGTGCCGTCCCTTGCCGGAGAACTCTCCCTTGCCGGAGACTTCTCCCTTATCAGAAAATTCTCCCTTGCCGGAGATCGCTCTCTTGCCGGGGAACCCTCCCTTGGCGGTGTAGTCGAAGCAGATAGCATGTCAGGGGCGGCTTCCGGGTGCTCCTGGTGAGGCTGCTCTGCTCCTGCACAAACCAATAAGTCAGATGTCAACAAAGAAAAAGCACCCATGCACGCCTGACAGCGAAAAGTAAACCATATACTTACATTGGGGGCTGCGCTGGGGGCTGCCTTGAGGGATAGTTGCCGGGTCCGGCAAGGTGGTCTCGGACTCACCCCCTGCTGTCACGGTGGGTTCGTCCTTGATGACAATCACCGGGACCTTGGCTCTCTTCGCCGCCCTCTGGGCCAGAGTCCTGAAAAGGAATGAGTTCGGAGTAAAGCAAGTCAGATACAAGACAAAACAGCAAGAATTGAAGAACTACAAGTACAGCAGAAAATCTTACTCTTCTTCTTCCTCGTCGGAGCTGAGCGTGGAGAGGTCGAAGTCCGGCTCACCTCCGGCGCGACGAGGCGGAGGAGTAGTTTCCCTTAGCCGCTTGGCGGGGACAGTGGCGGAGGTCTGCGACGGCCCGGCTCTGGCCGCCGCCGCGGCGTGAGAAGCGGCAGGAGCAGAAGCGTTGGTCCGGGAGGACCCCGCTCCAGTTGCCGCAGCGGCGTGAGGCGCTCCCGCGGCAACAGTGCTTGTCACGGTGGAGCGGGTCGCGCGGCACGGCGGCTGTTGACTCGTCTGCCGCACCGCTACGTCCCTGGCCCTGCGGAGATGCCTTCTTGGTGGAGCTGGGGGCTCTGCTTGCGGCAAGCTGCCTGAAGGTGCCGAGCCGCTCGCACCCTTGGCGGGCTCGCTCGACTCAACATCAGGCCCGACAAGCTCTTCCTCGCCGGAAAGCCACTCTCGCTCGGCAACGCTTGCCGCCTCTGCTGCCTCTGCCTCCTCCACGGTGAATCCAAACTCACCCGCGGCAGCGGCTGTCGCCGCCTCTTCCAGCCTAGTGGTGATGCGCTGCATCTCCGCATCAGTGGTGTCGCGGGTGAGGCTTCTCTGCTCATCAGAGCGGACCGGCACTTCCACCAGGCCGTCAAAGAACTCCCGCACGACGTCGTATGCAGGCTCTTGCCAAGTTGGGACAATTCCATGCGAGTCGCACAGCGGCATCATTGCACGGATGCGGTCGAGCGAGGAATTGTTGCACAGCGGAACGACGCCCCTCGGCAACCTGAACACTTCAGGATATTGAGGGTCGTACTTGAACAGTTCCTGGAGCATTGCTTCCAGTTCCAGTACCGTGAAGTTGAAGTTGAGGCCCGGGCGCAGCCTCATGATATCCACCGCATTCTGGAACTCCCAAGCGGGTCTCCTCCTCTCCTGCAGGGGGGCGATGTGGCGGCGAAGAAAATCTGCGCCAACGGCGCCTACAGTGAGCCCGGCAAGCCTGAGGTGTAAGATCCGGGTGACAGCAATCTTCAGCCTATCGTCTTCCGGGGCCACGTTGCTCCAGTCGTTGCCTCGCACTACTGGGGCTTGGCGCTGGGCGGTAAATGGCTGCGGGTTCTCCTCGACAATCCAACACCAGTCTGCTCTCCATTCGTCCCACTTGCTGCGGAACTCTCCCTCCAGATAAGCTTCCTTCTTGCCAACTCTCAAGATCCAGGCGATCCCACCGGATAGAGGCTCCCCTCTCTCAACTCGGGGCATAAAGAAGTGGCGAAAAAGGGCTACGTTTGGATGGACTCCGACAAAGTTTTCGCAGAGATGTGCGAAAACTGCCATGGTCAGGACGGCATTGGGGGTGAAGTCAAGGAGGTGGAACCCGTAGGTGTTCATAATGTCGCAGAAAAATTCAGAGAAAGGCGGGCGGAGCCCGCAGTAGAAGAACAACGCGAAGAAGGGATATCCACTTGGAGCCCGTTCCGAAGCGGCGGCTAAGAGTACCCTCGTGCGCGGATGCGCTCGCGTCTCCGTCGACCAGAAGAGGTAGAAGTACTCCCTCAGCTCCTTCGCGGCGAGCTCGGGGGGGGGGGAGGTTGCCCGCTCCTTTCGCAGCGCCGCGAGCCGCTGCGCCTCGGCCGACTTCACACCCTTCCCCTTATCGGCTTTCGGAGCCATGGCGGAGGCGGCGGGGAGATCGACGGTGTTGGTGGTGCCGGCGGCGATGGGGGGCAGAGCGCTGCTCTCCTTCGGCTTTGGAAGAAGGGGGGGAGCGGCGGAGGTTTCTGAGATTGGGATAGCAACTGGCGAGATGGGCGAACTGCCCCTGTTTCCCCTACTTTTAAAGAGGGAGGGGCGGACGTTCCGTCTTTCCGAATAAAGAAACCACCCATGATCTCTCCCACGACGCCGCATTTGACCCGTGCCGTTCGGGGAGAGCACGGTGGATACGGAGTAATATACGGCGTAAACTAGGCCGCGCGTGCCCGTGCCCTGTTTTGGGCCTGGCCCAACAGCGCTCGGCACTGTGTGTGGCCCAGGCCCAGGGGCTCCTGTCGGTGTACTAGAGTAGGGGTACCCTAGTATCCCGAACTTGTGCACGGGCAGTCGCAGCACCCCGCGGCAAGGCTTGTCGGGTGACCACCAAGGTCCTCCGTGGTTCCTTTGGAGCCATTCAAGAACAAAGTGTTTAAGCCAGGGAGACAAGACCCGGCAAGAGGAGCTTGCCGGGAAGGCCAACCAAGGCATCTCAAGGAACTTGCCGCGACGCGCCACGCGTCCCGGCGAGGCCCGGTGAGCGACAAGCTTCCGGACGCGACAAGCTTTCAGACGCGACAAGACAATGACCGCGGCAAGGCGCTTGCCGCGACAAGCTACCACTCTGTACCCGCGCTCCAGTGCATCCACAAACGTGTCGCCCTCGGACCTTTCCAGGCACGCGTGGCAAGAGGCTGTGCAGCCAGCGGTGCGTGGTGGCGAGCGGCGCTGACAAGGTTGCCATCGTGGCAAGCGGTGGCGTCCCTGACGGTCCTTTTCTTGCATTGTTTGGGCAACGCAGGCGGGCATTTAATGCCTTTGTCCCCTGCCGTCAGGGTTAGGTATGATACACTGTATAGGTAGTTGTACCGACCGCAACACTTTTCCATTTTTGCCCTTGTCTACGTTGCCACCTGTCGGTGACCCCTTGAGCATATAAAAGGAGGCCCATGCGCAACGTAGAGGGAGGTCGGAAGGCAGAAAAACACTCATGCTCGGTCTCGTTAGCAGCTAGTGTGTACTGTAGCACTCAGCGCTCCCAAGCAAGAACTCAATACACTCAGACATGCAGAAGTAGGAGTATTATCTCTCCGGAGAGCTCCGAAGCTGGTCCGCCGGTCCGCTCTTCGTGCGATCTCCGCCCCCCGCCGAACCGGAAGGGGCTCGGTCCGCCGGTCCCATAGGTGTTTGTGGGTCAGCCTCCCCGACATCCACGTTAGAATTGGAGATCGCTACGTGACACACACACTAATTCAAATAACTAATTATGTGACACACTCTCTAATCCACGTTAGCGTGGATACCGTTTCGATTTTTTTTTCAAATAACTCCTCATTAATTAATTTATAGTACTCCCTCTGTTCACTTTTATAAGACCGTGAAGACATTTCAGACAATGTGCAAAACAGTTCATTTTAAGTTGTCTGAAA
The DNA here is from genome assembly GCF_002162155.2 of Triticum dicoccoides. Classification (NCBI taxonomy): domain Eukaryota; kingdom Viridiplantae; phylum Streptophyta; class Magnoliopsida; order Poales; family Poaceae; genus Triticum; species Triticum dicoccoides. The sequence continues at coordinate 480,837,620 of NC_041393.1, read as the reverse complement.
CGACTTACAAAAGTGAACGGAGGGAGTATCTCGTTTTGAACGACTAATTATTGTAAGGAAAACACGGGCATGGTAATACATATAGATTCATTTGCAAATGAAAGAAGATTCATTTGCATTCTCAAATGTAGGCGCACCAGGCAGACCAGGGTCGTGTCGTGGTGGTCGCGTGTGTTGGACGGACGCGTAGCACCCACCCACCCACCCCCCTCCATCCCTCCCCCTCCCCAAAAAAGGACGACGACAAAATAAGTTCGCGCTCCACATTTCGGATTGAAATATCTAGCGGCCCCAATTCCAGCCATGCAAAATCTCCCTTCTCCACTGTCCCCTTCTGCACAAAGATTGCTCAAATCCCTAATTCGCTGCCAACCCAAGCAAAGTTCGAATAGCCCCTCGTCTCGTCTCTTTCCCCACCTCTGTGCCGGACGACGATGATGAAGACGACAGTCACGCTTCACCACTGCACCGGAGCTACCTCATCTACGCCCTCGTCCACCGCACCGGGTGGTCCACCGACAACGTTGGCCGCCGCAACCGACGTGCCTCACAGACACCGACTTCCACCACATCAGGTGCACTTCACTGACGCCGTCTCCCAACTCACCGGGGCTACTTCACCAAGCACATCATCGCACCTCCACCCCCGAGGCCATTGGGGCTTCACCAACGGTCTCGTCCACCGCATCATAGTGCTCCGCTGCCACTCAAGATCTGCATTCGTGCGCGGCCAGCCAACGCCAGCGCATCACCCTCAATGGCTCTGAAGTGACTCGCACTCTAGCTAGACAAGCATGCCCAAACACCGGCCCGAACTAGGTATCCACACATCACTCCCTTGTGCATTGTTCCGACGATGTTTGTATATCCTTTCACTGCTCTCTTAGCTTACACGCCTATGCAACTCTGACTTTAACTCTTATTTCTTCTGGAGATATCATCTGAAACAAACAAATCCATTTTTTTGCGAAGCATGATGGCGCTACGGGATCTGGTACACATCCTGCACACCTGTATAACCTTGTAAGTAGTTGTCCTTTGGTACAATAGCAGGGTCGATTCCTCTTATTTGATCAACCATTCGCCGGGTCAAAAATGCACAGGGGGATGCAAGGAGCACAAGGCCTGCACATCCAAGCAAGTGGTAACATGGACTTGTACATGGAACATCCCAAGCGCAAGTAGAGCTGAAGTGAGCCTGTACAACGAGCTAGCGTAAGTCCCTGCATTTCATTTAATTCGTACTAGCATTCGTGTATGATTTGTGTGCAGTGGCGGATCCATGAATTCAAGTTACCAGGGGCGAACATTTAACTTAAAAATACGAAGGCACTTGCACTCCGGAAATCAACATAACTTGAGAAATGTGAAGCTACATGCACTTTGAAAACCAGTTAATGATCCAAAGTAGTTCAGATTATAAACACTAAATGATGCAAGCACCAAAAAACACAAAATGCAACATGGTGTATAAGGACTACAAACATGGTCTGAACCTGCTTGAATTATTCGTTCTCTGGCTGAGAATATCAAAGTGTAATTGCACCTATAACCAGTGCACAAATTGCATATCAATATATCTATCCTGCACAAGTATGCCAATAGTTTCAAACAACAGATTAGAAAAGTATTTATGATATGTTGTCATGATACGGGGACTTTCTGGTAGATGGCCTCGATGTTTCCTCAAGCCATGAAAATGCACTATAATTTGCTTGTCATCAATGCCTGCAAATCTCTATGTCTCTCTCGACATAGCAGATCATCATTAGACACTAAATCCTTCAATGGGAGCTTGCAAAATGCTTGCATTAGATCCCTCATTAGACATTATATGTTCATCACGAGGAGCATGTAAAATGTTTGCATCAAATCCTTCATTAGCAATCTGTTCATTAGACACTCCAGGCTCAAGAACAACATGAGCTTGTATGTTTGCACCGGAAACTTGATTAGATACATCAGATTCAGTCAGTTCAGTATTGATTGGGGGAGTTACAAAATAAGTAGAAATTGGTTTCATTTTCTCATAGATTCCCTACATACAAGCAGTTTTACAACACCGTCAGGTTTAACTATTGGCCAGAAATTGAAGAGTTTAATTAGATATAATCAAGGATGTGATGTACCTGCTCGTTGCGCATGCTACTCTTGCAAGCTGCGACTGTCCGTTTGCGCAAGCTCGATGCCATGCCTGTGCTGCCGCCGCTGCCTCCCATGCAGGATACACCCAGGGTTGGATCTTCATCTTCTTGTCCTTCCGTTCGCTTGAAGCCCGGCGACCGCCCTCCAACGAGGGTGCGAGGAAGTGCTGTGTTGGTCTGTCCAGCGACGGCTAGGTTAGGAGTGAACCAGACTAGAGGCTGGAGCGAATGAATTGGGATTTTTCCTGCTGTCGATCGATATGGGAGGCGCTCGTTTGGGCTGCGAGCCTGCTATAGGGCCTGCCTTGCACTTATATTATTGGCCCATCCAAATTGAAACATTTTTCTTCATTTTTTACATTGCCTCCTCGTGCGTTGGGATGACTCAAACTAGGTGCACACTTTCCAGCCACCCGAGGCGGCCGCCCATACCAGCCCCTATGGTGGCGTCGCCCCATTTTGCGTGTATGATTGGGGTAGTGAAAAACATTCCAGTGGCGCATTTGATTTACCCACAGAATGGTTGAATTTCTTATTTCTATGAACTGAGTTCGCCAATAATGTGAAGGATGCCAGTCTTTTGATCCTATTGTAGATTACTTAGATCTCGATATGCCAAAAGTAATCGCATGAAATATACAGTAAAAGCCAGTGTGATGTGTGTGGCTACAACTAGTCTGACTACACGTCCTCATATAACATATCAAGGACGCACCATCTTACCAAATTAACCATTCGACTTAGAAATGCAGTGTGGGAAGAAAGAAGTATTGGGACTGTATATCCAAGCAATTGATGCCATGGACTCCTTCGTACAACCTTGTAAGTGAAAAAGAAGTTGCAGTGTGCCTGTACAAAGAACTAGCATAAGTTCAGTTACCTGCTTCTCAGAATTTTAGTTAGCCACTTATTGCAAAATTGTTCCATTACGTTGCATGGCTTAATTTAGTTTGCTACTGATTACATAATGCCACAGCCTGTTAATCCTATTATAGACTGCACCTATCTATGTGTTTGATACTTACTGTTAAGAATTACTTGTTTGCCTGAACTTAAATAGCTACTTGTTTGTTTAACTGCTTTGCTGCTGCAACAACGGGTTACAATGATGTTAATAAATAATTATCAACATCAATTGAAACTCTTTAATTCCTTGTTTGTTTAACTGGTTTGCTGTTATAACTCCCAGTTGAGATGTTTTGCTAACTTCAACTTTTCTGAATCCAATCGGAACTTTAATGGCAACATAGGTTAGCCCAAGATCAAAGAGCAAGGTCCCCATGGACGTTATATCATCCCACAGCAGTGGCACCGGCCTAGTCGTGCATTATGAATTGCCAACTGCTGATGCTCTAGAGGCTAAAATAATGGTAGAAAGAGATTCTGCTTCTGCACTTAGAGATGAAGTTGACATGTTGGGGAAGCAAACAGCACAATCACAAGCAGTACTAAAGACAACCATTAAATATTTGGTGGATTTCAAAACGAAGCAAGCTGAGGCTGACCACATTGTTAAGGTCCTGAAGGAAAAAAGGAAATTAAATTCCCACTTGGTAAATCATAGGTGAAATGTTCTTTCCATCATTGAATAACCTTTCTGTTGTTTGTTCATGTAATCAATCAAACCATTTGTTTTAGAGATCATGTAATAATTGTTTTTTGTTTTTTGTTTTTTGGTTTGTAATTTTATTTGAGCACAAGTCTATATTAATTGATAAGACTCAGAGACATTTCATTTTGATTGCTGTGCCAGACCTACAAATATGCCAATCGGGCTGAATGTGCATTCAGCAATAATAGTAGTATAGATGGACCATAAGTGGCACGCATCGGAAAGGGCCAAGATGTCGTAGTAGCTTGGCTAAAACAAGGATGCTGTTGTAGCAAAAAAACAAGTATAGCGGCCTGGCTTATGTGTGTTAGTTGATATTATTGATTCATATACTCTATAAGTGTTTATATGTCTGTTAGTTCTGTACATTCTTGGTTGATTGACTCGATATTTGAATCTTGATACATCGCTTGTGTACATATCTAAATGGGAGTACACATTATGCTGCGTGTGACATTTGAGTTGGACATGAAGTGTCCCAAATATTCAAATTCACCTTAAACTGGATTCTAGCTTCTGAATTTGAGTATCGGCATTTGTAAACCATATTCATATATGACAGTGGAATACATCTTTGTCGTCCTTTTGAAGATATATAAAAACACATAGAATGATTTATAAAGATTCGTATAGGAATACAAAATGGATTCGAATTTAGTTGCCAGGGTAAATGTGGATGCTTATTGTCCCAAAATTCGAAAGAAGCGGCAAAATGTCCACTCCCATGCCGGCTACCCGAAGCCAAGTGTTTGGGAGATGGAAATTACTATCTACCCATTACACAGACAATCCATCGGCCCGATTTCCACTGCTCTAAATAGGGGTAGGTTAGTAACTTCAATTAGACGTGACACGACCGCCTTTGAGCCCATTCCGACATGGTGGGCGCCAAACATGAGCGGCAAAACACATTTGATTCAAGCTCATCCGAAAGACCTCTGTTTCTCCCTCCATTTCCCCATTCATACACGGTGGGCGGCAAAACAAACTTGACTCGGCCGAAATCGATGTAGGCAAATATTTTCAATAGGGGCAGGTTTGTAACTTCACTCAGACGTGACACAACCGCCCTACCTGTCAGCCCCGTACATACACCATGGGCGCCAACCACCCTCTCCTCGCCCAAAGTCGCTCTGGGCAAATATTGGCGAGATGCGAGATTACCCTCCTATCCCCAACCGACGAGACGTCCAAATTTTAAACGGGGGCTAAGTTCATAACTTTCCCATATTTCAGACAGGCGCGTCCCAAAAACATGGTTCCCCGTACCTCTCCCTCCATTTTCCCATTCATACACCGTCCGCGCTAGAACACCATCCCCACACCAGCCTCCGTCCGCCACTCCATCCATTGCCGCCGTCCTCCACCCCATCCATCGCCGCCGTCCTCCACCACATCCATCGCCACCGTCCTCCAGCATGTCGGAGCGCCTACGAATACCACGTCGTCCACTACTAGAGATGGACGTTTCTCATCCACGGCAATGGACCAAGAGCCTTGCATCGTGTCCTCTCGCTTCATCGGCGTCGTCGTCCTCTTTGTCGGGGCCACTCACATGACCTTCTCTTCCACCGCAACGGGACTTATCCCCCGATGCACCTGTCTACCGTCGCAGATCTACTTTAGTGCCACTGACAGCCATCGCACCCTCGATGCCTACACGGTGTCGCAAGAGAGGTGGTACTTCATATCTCCTCAACTTTTTGATCTCAACCAGAAAATAGATCTTAACTTGGTTACTCTACTTTCTTTTCAGCTTTTAGAATTTAGTTCTTAGTTCAAAGCAAACAATGGATGCTAAATATCATTTCTCCGGTTTGCAGCTTCAAATCTGCCATGGCACAGTCATAATATAGTTTAATTGATCATGCTTAGGGTTTAATTGATCATGTTGGTTCCATGGTGGTTTCTTTAATAGAAATCGGAGGGGAAACCCTCTATTGCTAAAAAAATATGCTTAGAGTTTCCCCCTTCTATTATCACTATACGATTAGAATACGTGCTTCGTGTCATAATAGCACTGCTCCACCCGTCAAGCTAAACAAGCTTAATTGTTCAAATATGAATCTGATATTATTAAAACAGAGTCGTCTAATTGGTTAGCTAAATGTTCCTAAATTAGTTTCAAAAATGCATGTTCGCTGCTTGAGTGTGTATCTCTACAGGGTGCACACGATGGGCCGGCCCACCCTGGGACTTTGGGTCATCCCAGGTCCCGATTCCCCTCTGTTCTGCTGCGCGCTTCCGATCTCTACTCACCCCCAGCCGCCTGCCTCGCTGGCGACTTGCCGTCCCCGGACGGCATGACTCTAGGAGGAGAGGCCGAACTAACAGGAGGTCAGGAGCCGGTCGCCCAATAGCGTCACCGCTTCCCTCGCGCGCCGCCGTGCCTACCTTCCCAATCCGTTCAGGGCTCAGGCGTGCAGCACCCACTAAGCCAACCCGATTTATCTTGAGATATGTCCTCAACACTCAGTACCCACTCCTCATCACCCATTTTCTAATTGATTCATTACTCATTAGGCAGGACTATCATTAGGGTTTGTTGTCTGCTCAGTGCTACCTACACTTAATGGTTCAGATGTATTTCGGTAATCTTTAGTACCTGTAAAGTTCACAGGGTTTTCAAAATTCCGGCCCTCGGAACAGACGATAGTCATTTTGGATTGTTGGTCGTAGTGACATTGACCCAGATTACTACTGCAAGCCAGGTTTGTTGACAATTTTACTTGTCTTTCTTACTTATTCGATATAACATCCAATTATTCACGTCGATTAGTTGCAAACAATAAGTGCTAGATAAACTTGTTGATTTAGATTTTGGACGGTCTCTTACTGCAGTTACAGTTCTGCATACTTGTCCTAGTAAGCTCACAAGTAAATGATTGATTCACTACATCTATGTTTGCCTTGTCATATTTGTTGTCAATATTCTTTTAGGGTGGACCACCCTGTTTCTATTTACTGGAACCGTAGACATGAGTGAATAGTATTTCTCTATGTGATCTCTTCCATCATGTGTGGGCAACGAACACTGCGTTGTATAGAAAGAAAGTGTCATTTCTAGCTTTTACATAGGCTTCAATCTTTTACATGGAATACAATCTGCCTACTTGCTTTGTGTCGCACTACCAACACTCCACCCTTGAAGCTAAACATTATGCCACTCATAATTCCTTAGTTTATTTGTTCAAATACGAATTTCATATGATTCTAATGTTCCTACTTCAATTTTGAAATGTGTGCCTGCCTGTTATAGAGACATAAGGGGTTTGTATTTCTGTGTGGTCAGGTCAGCACGGTTGGGGGGCGAACTTTGCATATGCAGGGGTTTATAGGGAGACACTCTTCGAGTTGAATCCACAATGCATTCCATAGATAATCTGACTACCTTTTATGTTTTCATGAATCTCAGATTCTGAACAGCATCTAATGATTATGAGCTTGCGCGCATGAAAAGAATAAAGTAGAACAATGCCATGGCTGTCAAACTTGGCATTAAGGGACTGAAATCAAGTCTGGATGCAATGCAATGCAAACACTCTCCACCTACAGATTCATGCTCAGAATATGATCCTAACAGTGATTCTGAGCTAGAGGGAGACCTAAGTCAATGTAGCTCCCTAGTGGAGGAGTCAGAGGAAGATGCCCTATCTTATTCACCCATCAAGGTGCTTGCTCTACCTTTCCAAGGTTATATTGGTCGCACATACCTTGCAACTGATGCTTTGCATTGCTTCTACTTTGTTGAACTGCCATTAGCTTAGTTTACACATTGTGTATGTGAATACGCCCTGCCTATCCATTTTCAGTACATATTCCATCTGTCATCATACCATATTTATCCATTCGAATGTTCTTCTTGTGTATCAGACGTTCAAAAGGAAGAGGGCGATTGCTGATCGTGGAGGAGCACAAGCAAAGTATTTGGAAAAGGTAGTGGCACCTGATAAATCAAATAGCCCATTAGGTGTGGTTGCAATATCACCTGACCCACAAAACACCCCAACTCTAGCAGACTCTAGCCCTACTACACTGGTCATTTCTGATGCCCCAACTCAGCAGACCCCAACTGCAGCAAACAGTATGATTATGACAGTTGACGTAGCACCAGCTCTACGACGCAAAACCCCCATTCCAACAAAGAGTACACCAAATCCAGTTGCCAAATCCCTTTTCGAACCAGAGAGAGCCCCAATTGCAGAAAATAGGACCCCTGTTCCATTTCTTTCCAGTTTAGAAGACGAAGCTTATATTGTTGTCAGGAACTTTGTGCGCATCTTTCCTTCATGGAAAGATTATACCACAGACACAGAACAATTTCCATTCTTCCTCCGCAACTTACGCGTAAGTAATGTACCAATGTTATTCATGGTCATTACTGCATATGTTTCTGCTGACAGAAGACACAAGATTTCATTCTTTTAAATAGGCGAGGAGCAAACTAGATTGTGAAGACGAGCAATGGTTGGTTGCGCTTTTCAAGCACTCATTGATGAAGTATCGTTCCTACCTGAGGCAAGCGCACTTCGATGGCAAGCCTCTAAACAAAATTTCTGTAAAGTCTCCGGTGCTACATTTATCCAACGATAACTGGAATAATCTTGTTACACATTGGTCTCGGCTGCAGCGTAAGGTCCTGTCTATGATATCACATCACAATTTGAACTACATTTCTGCATTTGCCTTAACGTCTCACTTGTATGAAAACTGTTAGCAGAAGAACATTCATTCTCAAGGGACCACAGAATCTTGCAACTATACTGCACACTTCATTGCTCTTGTGAGTACCTCTTGCCATGTATGACCATACTTAATTTCATAGCTGTTTGATTATGTAGCATCACTGCACATGTTAGCCTTGTTATCGTCCATTTGGTGGACATAATAAGATCCATATGGACTCTTACATAAATTTAGAATCAATCCAGCGCTTTTGAAGAGGTTTAGCTCTGCAGTCCTCTTGTAAGGACTGAACGTCGTCTATCATTGTACTTACATTAACAGCTACTCCCTCCGTCCCATAATATAAGAATGTTTTGTACAATACACAAGTGTTCAAAACACTCTTGTATTATGGGAAGAGGGATTGGTTCATTGTGTAGCATTTTGCATCTTATCTCCCTCGCCCACCATTTACTAAAAAAGATCAGATATATATTTAATCTTACCAACAAGTAGAATACACAGACAATGCCAGTGCAGAAGTGTAGCTCATTGCTCTTGTCAGTACATTTTGTCATGTAATGCTTGTACTTCTAGGGATTGGTAGTTGATTATGTAGCATCAATCTGCATCTTATCTTCATTATCCTCTATCCCTTCCAGTATTATCATATCTATAATTACTCTCTACAAAATGTAGAGTACAGGCAATGCTTATGAAGAAGATTCTGTGCTGAAATTCTTCAGTTATCCTTCCCTTGACATGGAGAAGGGCATTATAAAGCTGGTGTTAACTGTTAATGTAAGTCAGTCCTTCTAAAGCCTTTATCCTCAACTGCTATTTAATTTTCTCATACTCCCTATCATTTACTGTTGTTTAGTTTGATGTTTCTACCAAAATGCATGTTCGCAAGAACCGTAAGTTCTAAGTTTTACTTGTAAAACCAAATTCGTTATTCATACCATGCACATTACTCAATACTCCCTATATGGATGCTTGTTTTTGTGGATCTATAATCCAGTGTGTGGTGAAGCAGCGCACGTTTGCACCTTGTCATCTCCTGTTTTATCTTACTTATGTGGTTGATGATATGAACAACATGCCATGCACATTGACCAAAATAGATACAATGATTTTCTTTGCCCTTCACCTATGCTTGTTATGTTGACATGGTAATCAAGTAGTGTGGCGAAGCTCCCCGCATTATGAACAATGCCAAATTATGCTATTGATATTTTGAACTTACTCTTTATTTTCTAATTTGAAATTGGATGGAATTGACAGCACAGTTATCATCTTTGTTTATACACGTACAAAAACTGTCATCTCTCTGCTTTGTTTCAGGGTGATATGCCTGATGGCATGCACAAGTCTACTGAAGGTTGTGAGACAAACCCAACATATATTGCAGCAAAGAAGGCAAAACATCTTGAAGATAGCGAGACAACCCCAAAGTCTTGTCTTGATGCAGTGTTCAAGTTACTTGAGACTAGCAGTCAGACAAGCTCATAGAATTCGTTGTCTGAGTCAGTTCGACTTCTTCAGTCCCAAGTTCTAGCAGAAAGGCATTCTGCAACTCAACTTTGACTTGAAGTCCTATCTCTAAGAAAGATTGCGGAGAACACCAATGAGAACCTCATCGCTAAACAGCTACACCTGGAAGCTATGACCGACATGCTAGGCCGGTCTCACAGCCTTGCTCAGCAGCTTGTGTAGCAGTTCCCCCGCAAGGCTAACCTTTCTTGAACTGTCTTGGAAGTGGTCTCGGTTCAGTATTATTTTGTTACGTTGCAATGGTGCCCAGTTTTTGTAATCTGCTTCTTCGTTGCGCTTTATGATCACTGGTGGCGAACTTCGATGCCCAGTGGATGTAATATACCATAAATCCTTTATTGTATAGTGTAGGTTTATTCTTAGTTACTATGCCGTGATTTCTTTATTGTATAGAGTAGGTTTGTTCTTAATTCCTACTAGTTATTGACATCATTCGCTATCTGAAAAAAATCAGATGTAGTCGACCGGGCCGAAACATTCGCCTCTAATGGGCCTGGTTTTTAGCGGGCTATAATTGGGCCGGCCTGCATATTTCTTGGGCCCGAATGATTGGGGCCTTCACACTTTGCGCCAGGCCCACAACTTACACCGGCCTATATTTTAGTTGGGCCTTTTGTGGATCCAGTGCTTAGTTTGGCCCAGGTAGCGTTGGGCCATTAACAGGCTGAATATTGTACTGGCCTATTACGGCCCATATGAAACCATGGGCCTTTAGCAGGCTGAAATGCATGTTGGGCCTCAATTTTCACTAGTCATCGACGGGCCTTCAGCAGGCTGAAATGTAGACCGGGCCTTTTTGGGCCCAGTTATATCATGGGCCGTTACCAGGCCAAAACATCTCTCGGGCCTTAGTTGGCCCACTAATATCATGGGCCTTTAAGAGGCCAAAAGCTTAGTACAGGCATCGACGGGCCGAATTATGCGACAGGCCTTTAACAGGCCCAAAGTCATGTTGGTCTTAACTGTTGCCACCTTTATCACGAGCCGTTAGTGGGCCCGATGTCCCGTCGGACCATATATGGACTATGGGCAGCACGGGCCATTCCCAGGCCGAAAGTCACACCAGGCTGAAATGGGCCCATGTCTACATCGGGCCTCTAACAGGCCGAAAGTCACTGGGCTATAATTGGGCTTAAATATTTTGCGAACAATTAATGGGCCAGATCTGGCTTCGGGCCGTAAATGGGCCCAAATATTCGGCAAACAATTAACAGGTCAGATCTGGCTTCGGGCCATAAATGGGCCTTCATTAAGTAGGTCGTTATTGGGCTGGCCCACTAGTACCTGAGTAAGTACTACATGCCTTTGACTAGGCCGACCTTTTTAACCTATATGGGCCTCTGTTGGGCCCAGCCATGTGTCGACGTATCATAGGCATGTCTCCTCCAATGGATGGGCGACATCTGGCCCACTGACGAGCTGACAGGTGTTCCCTCCGGCCAATCAGAATTTTACACGTGGAAATTTCCCATTGGTCCCGGTTGTTAACGGGTTATCGGATCCAAAACCGGACCCGATAGCTCCATTACGGTGGATGCCACATGTCGGTCACCCTTGACGAAAGCACTTCTGTGACGCACGATTTATCGTCATGGAAGTGGACACTTCCGTGATGATAATTTTGGTAATGTCATGGAACACTTCTATGACAGCACAGGTATGACTATCTTGATTTTGTCATAAAATCGTCATGGATGTACATGCATGACAAAAAACGCGACCTACTGTGACAAACATGTATTTTTTTGTAGTGGACCCCTCCAGCTCAGCCGACAACAGTTTATCATTTTCGCCATAACTCTCGCATCCGGAGTCCGATTTCGACGTTCTTTAGCTTGTTGAGTAGCTATTGACATCCCCCATCCATCTAGTTAGGTTCCAACATCATTTGGCTCAATAAAGTTTTTAACATTTTGGCATGTTTGCGTAGGCCCTCCACCATATCATCCGCAAAACCACCATAGCTTTCCGCAACCTAACCCATTTTGATCCATATAGCATTTGTGGTTGCTTGAGTTGTGACTTGAGTCTCCTAAGGTGTTTCAGATACTTAGGGATGGTTGCCTCTTCATCAACCACCACCGCCACTTACGCATTCCATCTCCAAAACCACCACCGCATTTCCGCTACCACCATTTGACATTTGAGATTTTGAGTCTGCAGTTTTTTCGTTTCCTAAGGTGTTTCGGCTACTTAGGAACGGTTAGACTTTGACATCATTGCCACTCATCATCGCCCCCGCCTTGACATCGAAAACGACCACCTCTTCTTCATACTAACCATAAGCAAGGAAGGTAACCTCGACAACATCATTGTACATATTCCTTGCCATTGCATTGATCACCCCGAGCCTATTGCGTACCTTACCTATCGAGACTAGCGAGTTGAGAATTGTCGGGCCATGCTATTTGTGCACCTTAGTGATATGCTTATGCCGCATAGCTAGTTTTAGTGTGCAACCATCTTGCTATTATCATTGTGCCATAAGTCTCTCCCGTGCATATCTCACATACTTGCCTCATACCATACTTGGCTCGAGCATCAAGCATGTCAAATAAAAAGAAGCTTTTATGCAAAAGAGGAGATACAAAAGAGTTGTAAGAAATAGAAATAACATTGAGCCATTTTGCATAGTACATACACTTGGAGCATACATACATAGCATACTTGGGATTGAAGGCGGCACGTTTACTCTCATAGGTTGGTCACAAGTGTATATTGCCCATTTGAGCAATCGAGCCATTGTCTCTCTAGCATCCGTCAAACAAGAGCTTTTTCCGTGGTAACACATTTGTGTTCATTCCTTGGTTGCGCGGATCCCATCTATTTATCTCTGTCTATGTCTACGTGTGTGTGTGTGTGTGTTTGTGTGTGTGTGTGTTTCTTGTGTCACCATAGTTATTGATCTATTTGCTTTACAATACAATTTTGTGAATCTTCCTCAACATTTTCGATATCTTGGACTAACATTTGCTTGAATTTTGTGCCACTTGTCCTAACCAAGCCACTCGATAAGCTTTACTTGTAGGTGTGAGTGAACAAGTCTGGTACTAATTCCACTACTCTTTAATTTCACATTGAGTGACACGGTATACATCCTCAAGTTTGGGAAAATGTATCTTGGTATTGTTTATCTTGTTTCCTACTCACCTCTACTCAAGTCTTGTGATAGATAGGAAAAGCACAACATCTTAGGTCCATGACCGCATCGAGCGACTCGCCATCGACATATGACACTCCGAAGCAAGGAAAAGGGACTACCTCGATGACAAGTTGGACTCACACATGGATGACATCCGACATGTGTTGGACAACTACAAGTCTTCTTCTCCTTTGGCATCTTCAAGGAGAAGATGCTCAATTCGCAAATCTTCGGAGCGGCCACATGATGCAACCACCACACGACACCGTCATCATCTTCGAGATGACCGCCAAGAAACCCGCAAGCCACATGTGCATGACGATGAAGAGCGTCATCGACTTCAAGCACGACAACATCACCACCAAGAGGGAACTACGGCCACCACCACTTCGGAATCTTCGCCAAGGGTTATCAAGGCATCTTCGCCTTTGAACGTACGGCATCTTCGCCTACTTCCCACGAGTACGCCTATATCGACATCATCGAGTCGAAGGCGACCACCTACAAGTGAGGGCAACACTTCCATCTTCGGAAGCCCTTAAAGTAAGACGACCGAGCATGGGAAATTCCCTTCGGTCATGGAGACGAGCTACAAGGTGCCCCATCACATGGGCCTCATACAACACGACGACAAGACGGTCGAGCAAGGGCCATCCCCTTCGACCACGGCGACGAGCACAAACGTCTTCAACAACACGAAGATGGCGCCCCAATGGGACTCATACTCCGAGTCAAGCTACGACACCTCACATGATACCTTCTCTTTGGTCTCGAAGGAGAGTGATGATGTGCCATCTTCGGCCTTCATCTATGGCGATAGTGATGAGATGGTTGAGCATGAGATTTTCCCTTCAACCAAGGAGGCGTATGGTGATGAGTTGAGTGACTTGTGCCACCATATTGAGAGTAAGAGTGACTTCACAACTTGCCCCATATATGATGAGTTGCCCCAATTCCACTGTGAGAAGAGCCAACCACCACCAACACTTGAGTGATTTGAGTGACTCCACCATATGTGACATTGAGTGTACCTACCTTGAGGGATTTAGTGAGCCACCACCACACAAAGAGAGTGAGGTAGTTGATAGGACATGTGAGGCCATTTCGATTTCTAACGACTTAACCTCTACCTCTGCTGTGTCTTCTCATTTGGTGCTAGGTCCCATATATGATGGCACACCGACCCTCGACGACCTCGTCATCCTTTGGACAAGACGATGGCCATGATGGACTATGATGCACCCCCCCCCCACATGGTTCCATCATGATGACGATGACCACAAGCCGGTCCTTACCACCTCACCTACACCACATGAGTTGAGCTCCAAAGGTAACATAGGTAATGGTTCTTCGCTTGTCCCACTAGTGGATTATCTTAAAAATGATTGCTTGCATGATGACGATCACCTTATGGATTCACCACATACCAAGTCTTCTACCTGCTTAGACGTGCCACCTATTTTTGATGAATATGATGATGAGCATGTCGAATTGCCTAGTTGTGATGCTATGCTCCATAGGATATCATGTGAAAATTCTATCGGTCACATCATGTTTGACAATCCATTAAATTTGTCATATGCTATGAGTGAGATCTCCCATATTGCATCATTTCAATCTCTTCATAGTAACTATGCATGCCCCATAAAAAATAAATCCCTTTGCACTTATGGCATATATGATGAGGTGATGGTTATTGGATTTTGCTTCTCTTGTGATGATATTGCTATGCTACCTTTTCAACATGTGTGCAATTCATCCCATATGCCATGCCATGAACATGATTGTAGTTCGCATGATTCCATCCCTTGTGTGCACCATATGCATACCATTCATGACAATGCTCTAGACATTCATAGGGATGCATCTCACACTTTGAGTCTCCATTATGCTATATGTAACAATAAACCTTTCATGATGGATGACATGTTTCTATATCATGCAACTCATTTATTTAAGCATTGGATATTTTGTGCTAACCAACACATGTACGTGCACATCATAATGGATGATGTGTACATATACCATGCGTACACAATTTTTCCTCTGTCTTTGTTTTGTGTGGGTACTCATGAATACTTGTCAACTTCACAATCCCATGAGTTGACAAAATGATCTTTGAGAGCAACGATGGTTTGGGATCCCGTGGATTACACTTCACACCATTCCATTCATGTAAGGACTTCACACATTACTTTTACTTGGCTCTCACATGGCTATGGATTATATACCACTTGTCTTCTTATGCCCAACTTACCGTGTTCACTTTGCATGATATGATTCTTTCCATGATTTTGCTATGCAATTGTGACCCTTGCTTTCACTCACATATGATTCACCATTGTACTACTACTATGTGCATTTGCATGCTCGTTGGAGATCCTTGTTGCTATTTCCATGTTCTATGTGTGCCCCATGATATTGTGCATACTTTGCACATATCTCGTTTTCATGCTTGCGATATGTCATGCGCATTGCATATGCCAACTATCTGCACACATGACATGATGACCACGATCATCTCTAGTATGTTGCATCTTTGCACTACTAGCTTGCATGACTTGTCTACTATGATCGCTTGCTTTGTTGCATCACCCATGATACATAATTGCTCACTGCATTTGGTTGATGGCATGTATGTTCATGCCTCTCACTTGCGTTGTCTAGATCATTGTCCCTTGTCTCCATTAGTTGCCTCTCTCATAAAACATTGCAGTGAGTGCAACCATGCTATGCTTATTGATCTTGGAGACTTGGACATTTTACTTGTGACACATGCTTCTTTGTTTGATCTTAATATATTTGGTTGTACTTGCATCATATGCTTCCATGCCATCACACTACCTTGTCCTTTCTTATGATAAGCATGATAAAGAGACTTGTTGGGCATCTCACCACCCGAATGATAGGTTTTGCATTCACGCTAAACTCATTGGTTTTTCCAAGTGTTTGACATGTTCTTTCATTTTGAAGGATTCACAAGGCGATATCGTCATGATCTATCTTGGTCATGTGAAGGCGTGTTGCACGACACCAACATCTTAGGGAACCTCATCGAGCGATGAGACATATTAGAGTGCTTTGATCGCACCATCACATACACTACATCCAACAACAAGTCCATCCATGCCTACCGTGTACACGGCGATCTGGTTTACGATCCGAGGTCGGATCTTTCCCAAGGGGGGGGGGTATGATGCGGAGCATTCTACGGTCATATCCATGTACACCTTCATAGCACCTCAAGTCCCAAGTGGACCTATCGGACTTAAGGTGAACCCACTCCTCTTCGAGATTGACATGAATATCCATTGGACTTGGTTGCTACCTCATCATGGAACATTGTGCATCATTAGGTACGAGTACGACCACCACCAAGCAGCTAGGGAGCATCCCGGAGGCCAAGGAGAAGGACCCCAAGGCCACAAGGAAGAAGGAGGAGTTCACCTAGATCAAAACAACAAGTCCCAAGCAACCCCGTGTGCATAGCCTCCCCCGACCCCGTGCCTAGGGGCCTCCCAGAAAGATATTGGAAGTGAAGACGCGCACCCCCGTGCGCATGGCCTCCAGATCCCGTGCGCACGGGCCCTCATCGCTATAGCACCCCATGCACATGGGCTTGTACCGTGCCCACGGGACCCCCGAGCGCACGGGCCTCACTTACCCCGTGCACACGGGCCCATCAGGAAGCTGGCCGAAAGCCACCTGTTTGGGCCTCCACTTCGTCCCCCTCCTCTAGCTACCTATATATTTTGTACCTAGGTCATTCGTTAGGGTTAGCAAAGTACATGATATGATCTTGAGAGATTTGCTCCTATCTACCCTCTCCCATGGAGATCAAGACCTCCTAGGATAAGACCCCTAGTGGATATCAAGACCCCATATAGGGAAGGATCCCGTCATAGGATCATCAAGACCTCATCTTCCTTTGGGATTTGCGATGAACTTTACCTTGTGCTATTTTCCCTTTGTTGTTCATGTATCTTTTGGATCCATGTTCTGCTAGTCTAGTGGATGTGTAATTGGGCTTGTTCTTGAGTTTTCCTCTTGTGACTTCCCCTCTTGTTCTTCGTGGTTCCCCCTCCAATTCGTGAAAGATCTCCACTTAGGGTCTCCACCCTACAACACCAACCCTAATAGATAGTTCATCAGACTTTGCAAATTTAATATTAGTTATTGATCCAAAGATTTTGGAGACAATATATTTGCATATGCACATCCTTTCTTTTTGTACTGAGTTTTATGAATCTAGTATATAAGATCAGGTACAGTTTATTCATCAAGTCAACATGCATATTAAAATTCTTAGTGTCAGCAAAGTCATGTCCTCCCGCATCGTATTTATTAGGTTTGTGGCAATACTAGAACATATAATAACAAAAGCAAAAGTAAAAACTGGAGCCCTCTTTTTATTATATAACCTCACATCACAAGATACAACGATAATCACTAGTTAGCTATGTTCTATGCATTTTGAATTTGATATGTGCCATGTTGAAATGTTGAATTTGCTAAGTGCCATATAGGTTAGTATTGTGGCGAGGAATGTGTTAGGCTAAAAAGAGAAAACCTAGGGTTTAGGTTCTTTTTTATGCCACAACAGTCATCGTAGGCATGCCTTGTAGGTTCGCGTTAGGGGTGAAAATGTGTCGAGTTGTTGAAGGCGAGCATTCTAGGTTAGGGTTAAGGTAAAATGGTGTTGATTTTTCAAAGGCGAGGCTTGTATGTTTATTTGCATGAGTGCATTGTGAATTGTGATATTCGAGCCATCGAGTTGTGCTTGTTTCCAAATTTTAAGGTATACTAGATGAGTGCCAACATTTTGGTGAAATGTTGATTACTTCCCTTTCATTAAATTTTCGGCACTCAATATATGTCGAGTTTTTCCATCATTTTAAAATGTTTGACTTATTTTATAGTTCTCTGGTGCGAGCCCCCTCACCGTCAAACATGTCGCAGCCGTCGCCACCCCGAGGTACTGAGGTGTGAGGAAATGGCCATGGGATACGTGGGGGGGGTGCAGATCAACCAACTGGAACACAAGCAGACGAAGTGGCTTGGCACATTCACCACCACAGATAAGGGGGCACACCTATGACTCCATGGCGGTCAAGTACCAAGGGGGAAGTGCAACGATCAACTTCCCCTGTGATGCCACGCCGCTTGATTCTTCGTGCCTCCCAATATGAGGGTAGCCTCGAGGGCTGAGTAGAAGGAGCACCTCAGGGCCGTGGCACAACTCCACTTCTAGCACGACACTGCCCCTTGGTGGTGTAACTCCTTAGGCCTCATTTGGTAGACGTGGATTTGAGAGGTTTTGGAGGGAGGGGATTTCAGGGGATTTGGTGAATCCCTCCCTTTCACCCAATCCTCTCAAATACCCCCAAGCCCCAAACCCCTCACCTATTTGGTACACAGGGATTGATACACAAGGTTTGCAAAACCACTATATTATAATTAAAAATGCAATTTTTACAACTTCAAAAGCTCACGGAGGAAAAGTGCAACTAGATTACACAAAACAACAAACATGCTCTGTTACAACTTACAAGTACTATTATCAATGGTTCTAATGAAAATGGTACATGCATACATTCCACGGTCCAAATGAAAAACATACACATGCCACATACCACGGTTCAAATGAAAAATACAAGATATTCGGTCAACAAAAGTTAACGGCTCATCACAACATAAACACACGTTTGATCGGCGAATGCTCCAAGACATGTTTGCGGGCTGCACAAAGTGGAGGAGACTTGTGGCAGCAAAGCATGGTCGCCCGTCTTCCGCGAGATTAGGTCCCTATAATAAACAGATGAATTGGTCCAAGGGTTAGATGCGGAAAAACAATGAACAGATGGATACATAAGAAAGCTAGCTCCATAATTTCCTTGCTTAAATAATGAGAAACTACAAACAGAATTTCATTGCTTAGATGTTTAACAAATTTTCATATTGTATTATATAATCTGAGCATGGAAGATAGTACTAGCAGACTAGACTAGACGACACATATAATCAGAGAGTAGAGAACCAATGTTGCCATAAATGAGAACCAATGTTCCCATAAATTAAACTAGAACCAACTAAACTAGAGCCATATAGACTAGATGTCAGATATAACTTTTCTGCCAACAATGGAATCAGGAATGCATACGCTTCGCCAGTCCAGGGTCCATATATATGTATGCACAGATTCGAAAATGAGAAGGCTCAAGCTTGGAAAAAAGACTTGAAGTTACAGGGAACAGTCTCAACCTGAAGACAAAAGAGGTGATAAATGAAATATGATTATAGGTAGCAAAAGATTCACCAGTAGTTCCCTAAGCACAGAAATGGCATGTAATTAATGCTATGAGAGCCAATTTCATCTACTGCAAGAACAAGCAAGGATGAATACAGGGCTTAAGCTGGACATATGACAAGGATGAGGCCACCATACTCAACCGTAGACATAGCAAAACAAGGTATAATAATTCCTGGATCACCGTCTCTGATGAAAGGATCAGAACAGGGTATTGTTGTATGCCAGGGGCCTGACTACGTAGCTGCTTAGACCTCCGATGAAATGAGTCGCCTCGCCTCTCCGGAAGATCATAGATGACATTTAATAAAACAGTAGGGGCGTGCAGTTAAGTTTGTCAAATAACCAAAGCCTTTTAAACAGAAACGATACACTGACAAAGAAAGAAATTCAGTTGTTATATTCAGTTTGTCAAGATTAGAAGATCAATTATATGTTCAGCTCACTTAGTTGTTATAAGATCAGTGGCAAACAAAGAAATATATTCAGCTCACTTAGTTGTCATGTCACCATCAGACCAAATTCATCAAGCACAACACACACAAAAGATCAAGCAGATATTGTTCAGAGTAGCAGATATTGTTAGCCTCCCCCCAAAACTACGCTTAATATGATTCGTCACAAATTCAAAGTAGCAGATATTGTTCCATTAACAGATCAAGCAGCACCAGAGAAACATCCTCGTGCAACCAACCACGACTACGCACTAATCATCATCCATCCAACGATTCCCAACATCCACATCAGACCATCAAATTGATCAACCGCGTGATCAACAGTGGTCACCAGGAGGGGGACGAACCTGGCGAACTTGGTGACGGGAAGTTTGGACGGGCAGCTCAGAGACGGCGTCGCCGGGGAGAGACGAGGTAGCAACCATGGCCGGGCGGACAGAAAGCCCTAGACGACGAGGGGAGGAGAGGGGAGACGAGGCGAGGACTTACCGCAGGGGAGAAGTCCAGTATGCCGGACGAGATCGCCAGCGTCGAGGCGTCGGGCAGCGGCGGCGTCTTGTGGAGGAGTCGGCGGCGGCGTCTCGGGCGGCGGCGTCTTACGAGTCGGGCGGCGTCTTACGAGTCGGGCGGCCAAATCCTCGAGGGGGGCCTCGAGGGTTCTGAACCGCGTGGGAGGAAGTGGATGGAAGGGGAATCGAGGAGGTTTGGCCCATGTATCCTCGCCTACCAAACGGGCCGACGGGGTTTTGCGAGGATTCTGGGCCTCGCGGGGTTAATCCTTGGAAAACCCCTCCGACCCATGTCTACCAAATGAGGCCTTAGGCTATGTTCGGTTATCCCCACCCCCGTCGGGATAGGGTCGAAACCCCGCCGATCCCCGTGGGTTTCTCCCCGGCTGGGGTCGGATCCTGGTCTGGCTTATAACAGCCTTCGGTTAGACCTGGCCGGGATTAGTTCCCTCCCAAACCCCGTAGAAATCGTCGGGAAACGACCCACGCGTCACACCTCGTGGAAGCAAACCTCGTCTCTCTGTCTCTCGCGAAACGGCACGCTCTCTCTCGCCCGACCTCTCTCGTGTCGTGGCGGCGCCGGAGAGTGCAGCAGCAGTGCTATTGGATGAGACTGCGGCGGCGTGCTCCCTCCCCCCACCCTCCTCCCACCCACCTGTCCAACCGGCGGCACCGCATCTCGTTGCAGCGGCAAGCTCGACGGCGACCCGGACCTCACCTAACTGACGGCGGCGACGGCGAACGACGCCAAGGCTTCCAGATCTGGCGGACGGCGGCCCTCTCCTTCCGACTTCCGTCGGTCCCAGGACCCAGAGGTCCCTCCGCTTCCTCCGTCGGCCGTGCGAGTACGGCCCTGCCTTCCGGCTGTAGTTCGGCGTCCGCGGTGGCGCACTTCCGCTGCTCCGATTGTCCAGTTCGTAGTCTGGGCGCTAGAAGCCCCAAAAGATCCATCTACTAATCGTAATTTCATCTGCTGATCGTAATTTCATCTACTGATCTACAACTCTGTACAAGGTAATTTCTCTGCTTTTTTTTTAACAAACCACAGGGTTTTTTTAGCTTCTAATGGGCATGCTTCTGATTCCTACGTCTTGTAATTGCAATTGATTGGTTTCACTAATGAACAAGACCTGTATTACTCTTGTTGCGCTGCTCTGATTTTGTATACTGCTGTATACTTCGAAGTGTTTTTGCTGGTGGGTTTAACCGAACAGAGATTAGGTGAGAGGGATTAATCCCTCTAGCGGAATGATTCCACGTGGGGGTTGGGTGGCGACACCAAAACCCTGCAGGTATTAGATCCACTAGTGGATATAATCTCTTGGAACCGAACATAGCCTTAGGGAGGATTCGCAACTCCTCGCCCTATATTACACATTCTTCTAGTCCGTGGAGGACGAGCGCAAGAGGAAGCATGTGCCAAGCAGATCGCTCGCGATGACTCTGATTTTGAGAAGATGTTTGTGCAGATCTTCGATGAGGTCTCCGACAAGGAGCGCAAGAGGAAGCATGTGCCAAGCAGATCGCTCGCGATGACTCTGATTTTGAGAAGATGTTTGTGCAGATCTTCGATGAGGTCTCCGACAAGGAGGGTGAGATGTGATACGTACCTATAATTTTTTATATATATTCATGCCATGTTTATATTATTTCGATATAGTTTGGCATAAATTTTATATTATCCTTTTGGACTAACCTATTAATCAAGCCTAGTGTCAATTTTTTTTTGCTTATTATTGGTTTTTTAGAAAAATCAAATTTATGGAGCTAAAAAAAATCCGAAAATGTACATTTTTTTATAGGTTAGAATAAAAGTTATACAGAAAAATATAGATTTCTAAAAGAAGTTATAGAAAATGATTAATCTGTCCTGGGCCACTTTGAGCGGGCCATGAAATATCACATGAACATTCTAGAAGACTTGACGTGCAAGACAAGAGTCTGAAATCATAGCATAGCTTCGTGACGGTTTCGTTAGGGCTGCAGCCGTTGCCGTCGCCGTCAGAAGGGAATTTGGTCCCCTCGCCTCTGACTGCCATCTTGGCGCTGAGAGGTGGGGGGACGTCGCATCTTCAAGAGTTTTTTGTCCTTTGTCACTGTCTAGTGATTATCATATTTTGTCGGAATAAATTTACTCTTGTTCTTTTGGCGGTGCCATGAGGTTAGAGAGTTTTCTGTCATCGCAGATCCGATCAGTTTGCGTTGGTCCATCAAACTTTTTTGTTGGTTTGATTCTATCTGGAGTTGAAATATTTCACCGACACCATGTTGAAGATATTTTGATCCGACAACCTGCACTTCTAGGAGATCATCCCCGACCCAAGCACGTTCTTCGATCAAGGCTTCCCATCTTTTTGGATGAGCGACCCAAGGCGCTTTCAAAAATCATTATTGGTAGTGTTTGTGCGGATGAAAGAGTGACAACATTGTTGCTCCAGTCCAATTGCAGCCTTTTTACCGAAGTCTTTGAAGTATTTCTTCTAGCAGAGATTGATACCGGAAAGAAAGTGTTTCCAAGAGATTATTGTAATTTTTAGTCACAGGAGTTACTTTGTACTTTCTTGGAGGCTAGATCCAAAGCAGTATACGTGTAATTGTTATGAGTATGAATAAAATCACAGTTTTTTCTCAAAAAAATGAAACTGAAATCGTGGAGGTTTCTACCTCCTCGTACGTAGCCGAGTAGGATCCATGTACCCTAGCCCCCTTATGTTATATAAGCCGAGGGGGAAGGCTTGTAGATAGAAACCTTTGCAATCTCTTGGTACCTGAACGTGGGTAAAACCCCTTGCCTTTGTTACCATCTCGCAAGTAGGATAACTAGGATACCCTACCGAGGGATTTGTCGAATTTAGCTTCGACACTGGCCAGGCCGGCTAGTGCATCGGCGGCCCCCGTCCCCTACCCCTGGCCCCTGTGCTAGCACGTCGCTCTTTTAGGAGGTGGCGGGTGGTCGGCCGCCAAAGCCGTTTCCTCCTTGCTCCTTTGGATGCGGCGGTGCGCATTGCGGGTTGCCAAGTTGCTCTTCTGAGAGGTGACTACCTTTGGATCTTCCTCCTCCGGCTCTGACAACACTATGAACGGATCTATGCGATGGCGGGCAGCGAAAGAGGGGGGGGGCATGAGGGTGGAGGACATCGGTGATGGACTGAAGAGAGTGGGAATATGCGCTTTGGCTTGAATACAGTACGGATGTGGCCAAATGTGTGGGCTCCAGACAGGTTTTGGGTCGCTATCGGCAGGGCTTAGTCTCTCATGGTTCATTTCCATCGAGAGCATCTGTTTGAATAATTAGTGTATAGAAAAATTGTCGGCCTACGAATGTGGTTCCGATCCCTCCGGTGATGCCAGAAGTCGTTTCGATATACGATTTTATCTGGTTCCTATTTTCCATGTGTTGTTGAAGTCTTACGTGACGGCTGACTCGCACAAACTTCCCCAAATTTTGTATTGGGTTTACAAAATTTTGGACACGTGAACGTGCCGCTGGACATGCACGGCACTCTGTTGGATGGTAAAATTTGTCCAAATACGTCGGTCTAGATGTTTGCGGGCATTCATTTTACGGCACGATATTGGAGACGCCCTTATAGAAAAGGAAAGGAAGTTACGTGGTGGTAGTACTAGGTCGGGAAGGAAGTTGGGTTTGGATCAGATGAGCAGCCAGCCCTCCTGACACGCTGCCGTGACCGGTAAGATCCACAGATGGGAGTCACGGACCTGCGCGCGCATACGTCGCCACTCGTCCACCAGGCCGCCAGCAGCAAGCAGCCAGCCGCGCGCCGCAGCCTTTGGATGGCGTAACGAGACGATGACATACCCAGAGCGCAGAGCCGACGGGACGAGTCGCGGAGCGCGGCAGAGCGTCAGAGCCGACGGGACGTCGCGATGTCCGATAGTAGAAGTAGCGAGTACCGACGATGGTGGCCGCCTGGCCGTGTCATGTGCGCCGCAAGCCGCACGCAGATTACGCGGGAGGCGGCCCTCTGACAGACACCAGATCGGAGGCTGCTCTCTCTGACCCGCGGAAGGCGAGGGGACACGCGCCACGTTCCCGTCTCGCCTGTCCGGGCCGCGGGGGGAACGCCGGGGCCCCCGCCGCGCCGATCCCGCATGTGTTCCGCATGCCGTGCGGCGCGACGTGCATGTGCCCGCGGCCGGATGGATGGGAATTGGGAAGGCGTGGCTACTGGCTACTGCCTGCCTGTGACCGTCGTCGTCCACCCATCATTGGCCGCGTACGTCCGCCCCTGGAGGTTGGCGGCTCCACCCATCCACCCTCCGTCGATCTCGGGCGCCTGTTCGTCGACGACGACCGTCCTCCGCCGGTGCTGGACCGTGTCGGGTGCCGTGAGCGACAGCGCCAACGGAGAGCGAGAGCCGACCGGAGATGACGCAGTAACCGATGTTACCGTTCCGATCGTTCGCAAATGATGAACCCCTCCCACTCCAACTCCAAGCTAGTAGGCTGAGACCTAAGCTAAGCTAAGCTAAGCTACTAGCTAGGGACATAGACGAGCCCCTCCATCCATCATCATCGCCAACGAACAAACAACTAGCGCAGGAACGTACTGGTCTCGTTGGTAGTGGTAGGATGGTGTGGAGTGTGGACCGGCCGGATCGAGTGCGCGCAAATCTTCCCTCGGGTAGGTTGCCAAAAGACGGACGGTCCCAAGATAGATGGCGAGGCCCCATTATTTGGGTGCCAGCCGGCGGTGAAGCAGAAGCTAGGGCTAGAGCTCCTGCTGCTTCCAAGCCACTGCTTGCCGGTCCATCACGGCACCAATCATTGATCGACGGGCAGAGGCCATGCAGCAGCACTGTGCATCTACTACTACCTAACCTAATCCACATGTACATTGCCTTGCTGCACCAAGATGATCAGCCAAGGCCATTCCTTCAAACGACTAGCATTGCAGGCTCTCTTCAGCCAATGAATGCAGCTATAGAGAATGCATTGGCCATTTGGTCAGCCAGTGAATTTCCGATGGTTATTTCAGAGACCCGGGGATATACTAGTACTCCCTCCTTCCATCTATATAGGGCCTAATGCGTTTTTCAAGACCGCCTTTGACTATTGATAAAATTAATACTACATGACATGCATAATGCGAAAATTATATCATTGAAAGCTCCTTTCACATACGAATTTGATGATGTGCTTTGTGTAAGTTGCATGTCATATATTATTGCTCTAACATTTGGTCAAAGTTAGCCTCGAAAAACGCATTAGGCCCTATATAGATGGAAGGAGGGAGTACTACACATGGATGGATGGATGAGATCAAGAGAATGGAGATCATGTGCCAATATTGTTCCTTGTCACATGTGCTTTAGTTCTGTGTGATGGTCCCCCGGAGAGGCAGGCATAAATAGGATAAAATCCTTTGTTGCTTCCTGCATGTGGTAGTAGTAATTGCTGCAAAGCCTCTGCAGCAGTCTCTCCTACTCCATGCATGAAAACGGAGAGGGAGCCCATGTGACCCAATCCCGCACCAAATTATTAAGTCCTTGCGGATCAGCAGGTCCATGAGACCATGATGACCAGTACGTTTTAGCTCGTTTTGGGCAGTAATCTGAAAGCGATTTCAGCTCAATTCCTAGGTTGGGCATGCAGTACCCTCCACTGTTCCTTGCTTCAAGGAGCAGCAAACCTAGACCCAAACATGGCATGCTCATCGTTGTAGAGACAGATGTGAAGTGCCTATGGTAGTAGCAAGTTAATAAGCGGCTCAAGTTGTTCAGACAAGGGGCTAGGTTGGCGATTTCAGACTCAAAATTAGCCCCTCAACCAATGGGGGAGATGGCAGGTAGGAAGCATGCAGGAGGGCCGGGCAGTTTGGTGCCTAACAGTGGCTAGTCAGGAGCAGAAGCCAGCAGTACTTCTCTATTTTGTTGTACGTAAGCGCCCACCCTGGCCCTGATCCTGACGTCTCGAGCAATGGCTGCACCATCACCACCCAACAATTGTGTGCTGGGGACATGTACATGATATCGAGACTTTTCTTAGGGTTCAGCTGTGGCATGGTTAGACAATGACTGATGCTGACATTTCATTATTGATTATGTTTTCAGTTCAATAGTCGCAATTCCAATCCCAAAAAATCAGGTTTGCATTAAACATGACAAGTATATACTGTACTATGTAAAGAAGAGGGGGGAAATAATAGTGCTAGACCTATACTATTTAATACTCATGGATAAAACAACAGTTTTCAGTAGTACGAGTCACTGTTTTGCAACAAGAAGCTCGGGTTCTTCCACTGGTGCAGCACAACTCTTGTTTTTAAACAACATAGTGCAGAACTCTGAAAACTAGACTGAATGAGAAGCAGAATCACTTTAGCTATTGCACAATAATTGGTATGCTTGCATGCACCTTGAATTAATTGAGTTGTTCCCTGAGGAAAGATAAGACAGATTTGTAGTACTTGATAAACTGTTTCTCTCAACTCCCAAGCAGTGTTTCCCATTCCCTCCTGCCTCCTGATCATTCATCTATGGTAGTTGAATTAAAAAAAATGCTGCTGTGAAACTTGCGAGAAGTGGCACATCGTCATGTGCAATTAAGGAGGTCGTTGCTCGTGATGCAATCATTCAAAGATGATTAACAGAGATGTCACTTCAGTTATCCTCTCACAATCAACGATATAAAAATGAAATAGGTGTTGCCCAGAGAACCAACCCGACCCGCAGTTGGAGCAGTTGGATCAAACTTCATATTAGTCCCTTTTGTATCTCAATTAATATGAATTATGTTTTTATTGAGAGGCAACGTCCTTGTCAATAGCAAGTTGTCTGTGACGATTTCGTCAATCTTGAAAATCCACAACTCGGATCCGGTCTTTGGTAGATGTTGTCTGTGTGGTGTTACAAAACACAGTACTGATTAAGAACGTTACGGCTAGAGATCGGGATGAGATGGAAGTGTCCATCACCTAATCATGAGCAGCGCCCAAAGGTTTTATCCACGTACGTGCCCATCATCGATCACATGCCAGGCACATGACAGGATAGAGACCAGGAAACAGCAGTCGCTAAAAATGGACCGGTGAGTGGAACCTGTCATCCAAGTAGCAACGAACGAAAGCTACCGCATGTACCACACCGGGGGCAGGTCCACGGCGCAACTCGAGAGACTAGTTAGACACCCGTGCGTTGCCACGGGATAACAAAAATATATACAATGATAGATTGAAAGGTGTCATGTGTGGTTTCTAAAACGTCATTATGAATGTCCATCTCTTCCTATGTAACGCTCTTCTGGTTCGATTTCGACAAGTTCGTCCCCACTACTATCCCTTCCCTAGTGCTTTGACCTCATAGCCATGTCGCCACGTCTGTAATCAACATCATCCCTAGGGATGACTACGACTTGTTATCTGGTCTGTTCATCATCGCCAAATATCATCTCCTCTTTACCCACAGCCCAACAAGGCATAAAAATGCAATCTGGGCACATGTAGCACAGCCCAACAAGGCATAATAAGCAATCGGGTGCCTAAGAACTGTGCAACAACTTAGCTCTCATGGATGCATATAAGATAGTACACTATCAAAACAAAGTAGTATATCTCCTGCAAAAAAAAACAAAGTAGTATATGTGGCAATTTTGATAATAAAAAAAATTACATGATCATACTGAAACCTTCAGCAGTAGATTATGTTCTTTAAAAGGTTATACACATAGAGATACATAGCTTTGAGAGAGCACAAGAAAGGGTAACCTATATCTTTAGATAGACTCCACATGCACAACAGATGATATTGTATATTTTTATATAAAAGCACAATACATACCCATTAGTCTCGTTGTTTGTCACATGCCTTCAAATGCTAGTTAACAACTAATCTCAAGATGACAACTTGAATGTTTTGCTAAAATTCTGAACTCATAGTAGTATTTTTCTGGAAAAACAGCGTCTCTCAAGAAGGAATAATTGCTTCATAATTTATGTGCCTAAACGTAGTCCTCATAGAATGTCATAATTTCATACTTGATTATCATAATAAGACTATCTAACCTCGAAACAAAGGCTATCTGAATATCTAACTAATATAAAAAATTCCAACAACACCACACTTATGCTCAATGAAAGCTTCTCTTCTCGACCTATGGGCCCATTTCCTTTCACATCAAGCCATTCCATGAATAACATGGGCCAGCTCACCAACATAAATCGGACACTGCAAAGTGGTGGCATCCGGTTCTATCTGATAATCTGCATGTATTAAATGAACAATTAGTTACCATAATCATGAGATGCTCGCACTTGTTGTTTTCAAACAGAAGTATGTGTTCAAGTCTAAACCAAAAATAAACAGTAACACACCCTTAAGAGAAGTAACCGTTGTGCATGAGCACCCGATCTAATAGCATGAGAATGAAATGGCAAGTTGGGTCAGTCAGGAGTGCGACGTTTCTGCTCCCGAGCTCATCTGCACCCACCCTGACAAAAAAAATAAAAAAATGTACTAAAAGTGTTCAAAAAAGTCCAATTTTTTTTGTGTGATAGACAATTGTATGTGTGAGGTGCACTCCAAGTTTCAACTCATTTGAACATCTGAGCAACTCTCAGCAAAAAAGACAAATTCAGTATCTGTAAAAAAGTTTACTGTTCACACACTGTTCTGACCCGATTAGTTTTTTTTTTTGCTGAGAGCTGCTTAGATGTCCAAATAAGTTGAAATTTGGAGCGAACCTCACGCATACAATTGTCTATCACACACAGAAAAAAAGTTATTTTTTTCTGACCGGGTGCAGATGAGCCTGGGCACCGAATTGGGTTTTTGGTCAGTTAGAGGATATAATAGGAACAACCATAGCAATCAATAAAAAAGACCATAGGATCATGTACACCAAAGTGAATCATTCTCCCTTCTTAAAAAGAATGATCACCTTCAATTTAAAGATCAGTGCTTGCATAGAATTGTAGTTGGAGAGTAACTTCACTTTTAACAAATTTGAAGATTTTAATTTTCAAATAATTCACTTGTTCCAAAAGGCCTCTTCCCACATGTAACAGACTGACAATTTATTCACTTGTTCCTATAATTCACTTTCTCAAGTTCAGCATGACTAAAAAGGGATCATAAGTATAGATGACAAATTCTTGACCTTAACATATGTGTCTTATGTGATGATGGAGTAGTGACTCAGTGAACGGATTGTTAACAAACTAAAGAGGGATACAACCTACATTTTCACTTGTTCTCTGAAGCGATTAACAATCTAAGGAACTGAACATGGATAAACTTGATTAAGTGGACGTGGTGATATGTCCCTGACAGTTCATGCAGAGAAATATTATGATGTATTCCACTTCATCCTGACTAACAAGCTGAAAATACGTACATACCTGGATCGTGCACTCCCTGTCAGCATGAGGTGCTACCACTAATTATCCCGATGAACCACCCCATTCCCAAAATCATTTCACAGGAACTACTTGACCTAGCAAAACAAAAAATACATTAGAAAAGATACCAAGTGCGATGGTCACAAACTCAAAGTTATTCAAATCTGGGCAAACATGCATAGATCGAGTGTAATTATACATCTTCAGATTTTGTAAATCTTCTCTTAATATACTAAAGCAGCGCTACTGCCTGGCATCTTCCAAAAAAAGCACAAGCACACTCAATGAAGATCTTGACGGCATTGGCTGATGGGTTGACCACTTGACCACAAAAAATCCCCTGTGCTGCAAGAATTCACAACAAAAACATGTTTCATACCCTCATGCATAAGAAAGAATAGGCATGCTCAGTACTTCGAAGCGATCAATTTCTTGATCCCCAACTTCTATTGAGGTCTGTGTGAAAAAAATGGATCTGGGAAGGAATAAAAAGACCACATCAATTGGTGAGGCAACTGCTGCCGACTACGAAGTGGAGACCAACAGGTGAGCTGCTCCGCCATGAACCTGTGTTGGCTTGAGTCCATGTCCCGCGGCCGCTCGCGCTCATCCCGCCTGTCGCACATCTCAAGGTTGTGTAGATCAATCAAACAACGTTGACCAACAAATTACCTCTCAGATCAACTATTGGTTACCTGAACCTGACGAAGAAGTAGGACACGACCCGCTAGCCTGAGGGTCGGAGCAGAAGCCTCCGGAGGCCTCCACTCGCTGCACCAGCCGGCGTCAGACTTCCGTCGCACCGAGAAACCCGCCCTCATGGCGTCCCCATCGGTGGCGTTCCCGGCGGCCAGCGGATCCGCCATGGCAAAGTCGTACGGGACGACCAAAATCCACCTGCACTTGCACACCACGCCTAGGCCCAGTACGTCGCCGGCGTACGTTGGCAGACTGTAGTACGACCACCCCTGGCAACGCAGGCAAGCTCCCCCATGAACGGACGCGCACACCAACGACAGCTGCTTAAGAAATCTCCTTCTACGCCGCCGCCAAGCTCGCCCATGGACAGACGCGATCAAGATTTGTGCAGATAAGAGGGAGGAGTGAAGAATTTCTCGATGAGACTGGCTCCTACCGCTGACGGCCACGACCGCGACCGCAGCGGCGGACAAGGAGGGGGGAGTTAGAGAAAAAATTGGAGCTAGCGGAGAGATGAGATCGGGAGCAACGGAGTGCGGAAGATGAGGAGGCTGCGTGTGCGTGGGACGTGCTTTCGTGGGTCGTGGCCTCGTGGGTCTGTTTCCTTTTTTTTCTTTTTTTTTGGAGCGGGGATGGGAGAAACGAGCGATGCACTACCGGACTCGCGGTCTATGCCTACGGCCAAGGGCCGTCGGCATAGGCCCCCAAGCCGTCGGCATAGGTTTATGCCTACGGCTGCCGTCGGCATAGACCCGTCGGCGTAGATACCGTCAGCGTAGTCTTGTCAGACCGTCGGCATAGTAAAGCCGTCGGCATAGGGGCCTATGCCGACGGCCTGGCGTCAGCCGTCGGCATAGTATAGCCGTCGGCAGTCTTTTTCGTCTGATAGCAACGGACGGCGCCGTCAAAAACGGGGATGAATCACGCAAGGCCACGTGGCAGGGCTATGCCTACGGCAAAGCCGTCGGCATAGATCGTGTCGTCTTCTGGTTACTCCTGGCAGCAGAGGTATGCCTACGGCTTTGCCGTCGGCATAGATTTTCATCTATGCCTACGGCAAAGCCGTCGGCATAGATCCGCCACGTGGCGAGCCCTGGTGACTCCTGGGCTTATATATGCCGACGGCTTTGCCGTAGGCATAGTTTTTTTATTTTATTTTATTTTCCCTGTTTTTTCTCTTTTCCAATTCATTTGACAGCATTTCAAAACAGAACAATATGAAATTATGCAGAAATATGACAGTTCATCATCTAAACATACTCAAGTTCACCATCATCATCTAAACATACTCAAGTTCATCACATCATCTAAAGATCATCACCGACTCAAGTTCATGAACATAAAAGTTGTGCAAGACATGAAACATCATAAAAGTAGGAATATGAAAGGCATGGCACGACGGCCACACGCACGGAATCATCAAGCAAGACCACCTCCGCCAAAACCACCACCTCCGCCAAAACCACCACCTCCACCAAAACCACCACCTCCGCCAAAACCACCACCTCCACCAAAACCACCACCACTCTGCCAGATCGGAGTGACTGGGGTCGACGGAGCAGGAGTCGAGCCACCGGTCCCCTACATGTTTCAGAAAAGATTCTAACAGTAAATATGATATGATAGTGTTGAATGAACGAGAACTAGTTTGTCAGTAGTTAGGCAAATGTACTAACCGGACCATCACTGCCTAGTGCCACCCATTCATCGAACGTGGGCACGTGTGGGGGTTCTCCCGCAGGTGGTGGTGGGGGTCCCATTTGTGGTGGACCCGTGCCGTTACTCCAAGCCGCCAACATAGCCTGAATGTTAGTTAAACAAGCAAACTAGAAGATCAGAAGGAATGAAAATGCAAAAATTTAGCTTGGTTTTAAGAGGGCAGAACTAACCTCATCATCTGACGGTTGTAATCATCGTTTGCCTTCACTCGTTTCAAGTACTCCCGCACCTCGAGATTCCTATGCTCGACAAACTCCTTATATGCCTACATAATTTAGATTGTTTCTAAGTGAGCAATGCTGAAAATAAACTGAGAATGCTAGATAGAAAAAGATAAAGAGGAAGTACTTACAGCATGCTGGCGGGCTAAAGGAGTCTGTGAACGCCCCGTACTCTCTAACTGGCTCGGGTTGCTAGCCCGAAGCTGTGTGTACGAGATCGAAGGAGTGATCAAGCCGTCGAAACACGGATACCGGCCATTCTTCTTCCCTTGGATGGCCACCACCGCCGTGTCGTCGATCTGAGACTGGGCGACCTCGGCAACAGGAACATCCGGATGCAACTCCTGATAGTGATGAATGTAAGACCCCAGGTGCTCCTCGGTCTTGCCGTAGTACTGGCTCTCGCCCTCCTTGCGACGACTCCGCTCGCGGGCCAGCTTCCACGACTCCATGTCTGAGAGCGGCCTCTTCAACTTGTCCTCCTACAACGTCAAATAGAAGTTAGCCATACATAAGAACATGACGGTAAAGAAGAACAAAAATGCATCATGCACATAGATATACCTTCATGGCCTTGAAGCTCCAGTGGTTCCTGTTTCCTTGGCTGTGTGTCCCGTCGGCTCCATGGTTAGCCCGGCCCTTGATGCTCTTGGCAGCAAACTCTGCATCGGCGCCGAGCCACCTATCCACCAAACTCGCCCATCCGTCATGCCTTCCATAGCACCAACGAGGAACAACCTATGCAAATTTTGGAAGCATGACATGTGAGCACGAAACATAGAGTTGACTGCTTGAAACAATGAAAAGTTAGTAATAGTTACCATCATGAACTGCTCCCTGTTCAAGGTAAGTCGCTGCTTCTGCGCTTGACTTTTGGTCATCTTTTGGTGCAGGTAGTAGTGGTAGTACTGCGAGACGGCAACCCAGCGCACCTCGTACTGCAACTGATGAGCTTTCTTCTTCGCAGCCGCAAGCAAGACCACGTCGGCTCTGGCCTTGTGCTCGTCAAGAACTCTATAGAGTTGCTGCATAAACCAGAAGCAAACAAGGCATGAGTTGAGTGATCCAATGATAAACTATGAACGAAACTGAAGACAAGTGATTCAGAAGAGAACTTACCCAAAATTTGGTGATCACGGCCTTAGCGGCTGTCCCGTACTCCGCGTTGCTGCAAGCCTCGTAGTGGGCCCAGCTCGTGGCCAAAACCCGCAGCTGCGGGTCCCTGTCTGGCCGCGGGCAGAATAGGCCAGGCCAAAAGTGCTTCAACAGGACAGTGATAAGGCCGTTCGGTTTACGGCCCTTTCCGCGAAGGATCCAGTTTCTTCAAAAGAATCAAATGATTGCCATGTGTACAATAAGAAAATGTTGTCATGTGTTGAAAATATGGTTGAGAGGCACTTACTCTGTCCCCACAGGTTCAATGATCCACTTGTGCTCCTCGATAGAAGGTGGTGTAGGTAGTCCGGCATTACCACGCAGCCACCCCTGCGGAGCACCCGGTGGCAAGTCACCCCACATCTCGGGATCAACTTCCCCTCCACCCTCCTCGCCCTCCTCCTCGGCCTCCTCCTCCTCAACCTCCTCCTCGGCCTCCTCCTCCTCGCCATCAGGAACATACTCCTCCTCCTCAGACTCAGAAGGTGCCTCTGTATGGGAGGGCATCGAAGAAGACCCTCCTATTTCGGACATGGCCCGGAGTTTTTTGCCCCGGATGCCTCTCCCCCCACCTCCTCCTCCTCTAGGGGCTCTCCCCCCACCGCCTCCTCCTCTAGGGTCTCCTCCCCCGACCCCTCCACCTCCCTGTGAGGTGCCATCCTCGCGTAGTCGGGAGGGAACCTTGTGGGCTCGTCCACTCCGAGTAAGTCCTCCTTTGAGTTTACTGAGGAAACTGGCACCACTGGACTTGCCCATGATTAGCAAACCTGCATTGAGAAGAGAATAAACAATTAGTAAGGATATCAATTAAACAAGCATACAGGAAAAACATTAATACCAGAAGTGCACATTAAGCATACTATTGTAATGATCATTAAAAGAACTTACATTTTCTAGAACCCATATGAATCATCACTATTGTAATCTATTTGTGGAGCGGTCTCATCATCACTATCATGCATATCTTCTTCGTTGTCTGACAGAGGTGGAGGATCTTCCTCATCGTCAGCGTCTTCATTTAACTTTTCAAGCATAATTATGTCTCTTTGATTCACAACTGCCTCACCATCAATCCTTGCGTCGTCGTCGTTTGGGTCCAGGTCAACATAACCCAAGTCATCATCCTCGTTGTTTCGGACCACGTCATCATGTTCCTCTTGATAGAACACTCCCTCGTATGTCATGGGGTTTATGTTGTAGTAATCATCATCGTTCGGGTCCGGTAGCTTACCATGCGGCGACACCTTGAACACAACTTCCCAACCCTTTAGGTACTCTTTCTGGCATGGGTAAGGCAGATAATATACTTGTGTGGCCTGGGTAGCGGCGATAAAGAGATCAGCTCCGGCATAGACGGTTGATGGTTTAACTTCAACTAAACCAATAGAAGGCGTATGTCTCAGGCCCTTTTTGGGGTCGAACCATCGGCATTTGAACACAGTGAGAGTTAGGTGTTCGCGGCCAAGTTTGAATGTAAGCTCGTATATTTTTCCTACCCTTCCGTAGTAATCTATTTTATTATCTCCTTCAGTGAAGACTCCGGTATTTATGGTTTTGGGATCAGGCCGACTGTTCTGGTGCTCCTTTGTATGGAAGCGATACCCATTCACATCATACTTTTCGCATGTCATGACGACAGGGTCAAAACCCATGGAAACCCATCTCAATTCTTCATCCATTGATTCGGTCGGATCATTTCCCTACAAGTTCAATTGAAATTATAGGGTGCATGAGTTTAATTGAAATTATAGGGTGCATGAGTTTAATTGAAAGTGTGAAAAATTACTTTCTCCATGAACCACGCAATGAAATTTTTCCTTCCATCAGCACCCTTTCGGAGAAGAGCAAGTGCCTCCGCTTCAGTAGGAGGCAGCATTCCTGTCCATTCTTCCTCAACGAATCGACTACAATAAGAAAAGCGGTATAAGAACTAGGCAAAGTGAACATAACGAATTGACTAAAAGAATGGTGCAAAGGTATTACCTCATCCACTCATCCTCAACTTCCTTGATGTTGTGCAAGATATAGAACATGACATCCTCCCACTCATCTCGTGGCATGACATAAGATGTCGAGCATCCAACCCTGCCACCTTGCCCGGTGAATAGAGGCAACTTGGGTTTATACTTGGGTTCTTCTGTATTGTATCGAGACACCTTATTGTGCAACGTGGGAACATGGTCCGGATAGTAGGCTGTCCTGAGGTCTGCCACCTCCTCTAGGATAACTGCCTCAGCTATGGAAGCTTCAATCTTAGCTTTGTTTCCACATTTCCGTCTCAGATGCTTGTTCTGTCTCTCAAGGCCGTACTGCCAACGATACTACACAGGGCCCCCCAACAATACCTCGTTCGCAAGGTGCAAAATGAGATGTGTCATCGGAGTAAAGAAGCCTGGCGGGAAGATCTTCTCTAGCTTGCATATCAACTCCGGCGCCTTCTTATGCATTTCTTTTATCTTCTCAGGACATACTTCTTTAGCACAAAGCGTTCGGAAGAAATGGCTTAACTCCGCAAGCACACGCCAGACACGCTCGGGAACATAGCCCCGAACCATCACCGGCATAATCCGCTCAATCCATACATGATAGTCATGACTCTTGAGCCCGGTCACTCTGCCCGTTGAAAGATTGACCCCCTTACTTATATTCGACGCATAACCATCAGTGAACTTCACGACGTGTTTCAGCCACTTGAATGCCTCCATCTTATGATCCTTTTTAAGTACGAAGTCAGCATCTGGCTTGAACCAAGATTTTCGACTGCCTGTGGGAGGTTGCATGTGAAGACGTGGTCTATCACAAATATTCTGTTGATCGACTCTAGCATTAACATTATCCTTTGTCTTATCAGGAATGTTGAGGATCGTGTTAAAAAGGGACTCTGCGACATTCTTTTCGGTGTGCATCACGTCGATGTTGTATGGAAGTTTGAGGTCCTTAAAATAGGGAAGCTGCGTGAAGGGGGTAATGTGAGTCCAGTTGTGCGTCTCACCATATCCTTCAAAATATTTTTTTCCCTTTACCTTTGCCTTTGCCTTTGCCTTTCCCTTCACAGGCAGGCTTAAGAGCTTTGAGCTGAGCAAGCACATCCTCACCAGAAAACGTTGGAATCTCATTTACTTCATGGACAACTTTGCCTTTTGTGAAGTTCTTCTTGTCTTCCCTATCAGGATGGTCTGGAGGGAGGAATTGTCGATGCTGGTCAAAGGCAACATACTTGCCACCCTTCTTCATCCAAATGAAAATCAAGGCCTGCATGCACACTGGGCAAGGCATCTTTCCACTTGTACACCATCCGCAGAACAGGGCATAGCCGGGAAAGTCATGCATGCAATACTGTAGCCAAACTTTCATCAAGAAATTTTTCTGCAGATGCCGGTCGTATGTCAACCTCGGGAAGTACCAAGAATGGTGCAAATCATCCACCAACGGCTGCATAAACACACTCAAATTCTTCCCTGGATATTCAGGCCCCGGAATTATAAGCGACAGGAACATGGTCTTGCGTTGCATTATGGCGCCGGGAGGGAGATTGAGCGGAATAACAAATATGGGCCAGCAGCTGTATGGATTAGACGACATACCATATGGATTGAACCCATCACCTGTTATAGCAATTCTAACATTCCCAGCCTCGGCTGCTTCCTCCGGGTACTTTATATCGAATGACTTCCATGCTTCACCTTCTGATGTATGTACAATTTTTTTTGGATTGTACCTTTTCCCTTCCTTGTGCCACTTCATCATTTTGGCAGACTCCTCGGTGATGAAAAGGCGCTGCAGTCTTTTTATAAAATCAAGATACCGAAGAACCTTCACAGGGATTTTTAGCTGCCGCTTCTGACCATGCTTATCGACCACCTCAATATACCGAGAGGAACCGCACTTCCTACAGTAGTTGTCATCCGCATACTCATGTCTAAACAAAAGGCAATTCTTTGGACAAACATGTATTTTCTCATAGTCCATGGAGAGCGCCTTCATGATTTTTTTCGTACCGTACATGGTTTTCGGCAGTTCATGGCCCTCGGGCAGGCTGTTAGCCCATACTCCCAGAAATGCTTCGAAGCAACCTCGGCTACAGCTGTACTCAGCCTTCACTGCCATCAGTTGCGAGATGGCATCCAGCACATACAGCTTGGCACCCTCATAGAGAGGTTTCTTTGACGAGGCCAAGATTTCCAGGAAGGCCTTTGCGGTTTCCTCCGGCTCCTCCGGTTCATTCGCTGAATGTGACGGAGGTGTCGGCTGTGTAGCAAAGACATCATCTAGCATGTCTCTAACCCCATCGTCCTCATAACCAGCGATGCGTTGTCGTATCACATCCTCTCTACCACGGTCCCGTTGGGCAAAGTTTATCGGCATATTAAAGTTGGGCATAAATCCATGCGTGCGAAGGTGCTTAGTCATCTCACTCTTATCTCTGCGAATACGTCTCTTACATCTGGCACACGGGCATTCTGGCACCATCCTCATCGGACTACGGAATATCTCTTTCAAAAACACATCAGTTTTCTCGACCCACTCTATTGTTACTTGATTCCGACGGAAAAACCCACTATACATCCACTGATTATCTGCCATCTCTGCTTTATTGGAAGCCACACAACAAAATTAAGGATTCATTTTAATTACCAACATCAATATTTTATTTTTTACAAGGTTGACGAGTAATCCACCTACATCTCTAATAGGTAAAGATGGGCCCTAATCCCACCCGAGAATGTGTAGATTGAGTACGGTCCATGCTCTACCCCATTCCGAGACAAAATATCGGCAGCACCTCCCCGCTGTTCTCCAAATACACGTCTCGGCAAAATGCCGAGAGAATGTGCATCCGGAGAACAACAGGGAGGCGCCGCCGAAATCCTATCTCGGAACGGGGTAGAGCATGAACAACGTACCCAATCTACACATCCTCGGGCTGTCCGTGGAAAGCGCTGGACAATCCGAAAGAGCTGCGGTGATAAATATGCAATTGAATGCATATTTATCGATGCAACCCTTTCAGACGGGAGACCTAGGTTACGCGACTTGATGTGAAAATTCAATCTAGTGACATGGAAAAAAAAGTGGACGAGGTCATGGAATTGTTGCTCACCCTCCGATGTAGTCGATCAAAGGAGAGGGACGATCGTGGACCAACACCTCCAACGTCGATGATCACTCCGCGAAGATGGAACACCACAAATCCTATTAATTACACCGAGTGAAAAAAAATTAGGTCATCATATCACATTAACCATTTGGCACAACATTATGAATCAACATGAAACAACATGTCAAATTGCAAAAAAAATCTTTATTAAGTATTTTAGAAACCAAGTGCCTCGAATTGCTTCCATCTATCACTAACATGACCAAACACAAAACTTACTAATATCCATCAATTCATCCATATTTTAAACTAAGTGTTTACAAAATGCAAAACTTGACCAATATCCATCAATCTATACATGCACATATTCAAAAACTTGACCAATATCATCTATCCATATTTTAAACTAAGCTTCCAAATTCACAAACTTGACCAATATATCCATTAATGCATCCATCTATCACAAACTTCACCATCAATCTGTACATGCATATATCCATTCATCACATATATATCCATCTATGCAAAAAAAACAGTAACAAAATGCAAAAAATTGAAAAAAAAAGCTCACCTTGGCCGCCGGTGCAGCGGGCAGCAGGGAGGCCAGGGGGCAGCTGCCGAGGAAGGGTGGACAGGGCCGTCCGGGGCGTAGCAGGGCGTCGGCGAAGGGGCACCTCTTAGCTCCGGCGCCCCCTAGCACGGGGTCGGGGCAGGACACAGGGAGGGCGCGGGGTCGGGGGTGGTGGACGGCGCCGGCAAGAGGTGGCGGGGG
>NC_041393.1:480794850-480797493 GCF_002162155.2 Triticum dicoccoides | reverse complement strand
GCTGTGGCCTAATCGCTGGTCTGAGAGCGCATGGCCGCCGCCTCGCGTGCTTGATCTGGAGCTTAGTAGGTCAGGTGACTGAAGGGGGAGGGGGTCGTCGACGGGGGGTGGGGTGGGGGAGGCGGCGGATCCAAGTCCGTCGGAGGGAGATGCTTCGCACGGGGACACCTAGGAGCAACATCCGGGCCAAACCATGGCTACATCCCCTTCATGTAGACCCGACGCGTCCGTTTCCCACCTCCACGTGTCGGCGGCGGCGCCGTCCGTGAGGGGGGCCACAACCCGGAGACACGTGCCGCCTCTTCGGACATGCCACAACACCACCCCGCATGTATGAGGGCCCGGTACGACGCTCCGGTGGCATTGCTACCCCCCCAGGGCCCCTGTCCCGCCTAACCCTGTAGCGTTTGACCACGGGATCTAGCCCTTTGACTTTGCACGGACGGGCTTTGACCAGTGGACCTCTCCACCCGGTTGTGTTAGGTCGGCCCAGAGGAACACTTTGGAGCAACATCCGGGCCAGGCCCACAGCTACATCCACTCCGTGTAGACCCGACGCGTCCGTTTCCCCCCTCTAGGTGCCGGCGGCAGCGGCGTCCGTGAGGGGGGGGGCACGCACCGGAGACGCGTGCTGGGCGTTTGCAACTGCCTCAACACTTCCAGATTTGTGAGAGGCCGCCTACGCAAGATTTGACGGTATGCTAGCCCCCGGAGGCCGCCGGCCACAGTCGTAGACGTGCGAAGAGCAATCCGCGTAGAGGGAAGTGTTCAGATACTTCTCCATCACAAAAAATTATGAAAAATTACCATCAGTCCTATAGCACATGTGCCCACGTTGTGTAAAAAACTCATGATTTTATCGCGCTCCAAGTATTTAATAATATTCACGCTGCATCGTTACCGCAAAATGTCTACTACCGTTTCATTGTCGTCCGTGAGGGGGGGCCACAACCCGGAGACGCGTGCCACCTCTTCGGACATGCCACAACACCACCCCGCATGTATGAGGGCCTGGTACGACGCTCCGGTGGCATTGCTACCCCCCCCCCAGGGCCCCCGTCCCGCCTAACCCTGTAGCGTTTGACCACGGGATCTAGCCCTTTGACTTTGCACGGACAGGCTTTGACCAGTGGACCTCTCCACCCGGTTGTGTTAGGTCGGCCCAGAGGAACACTTTGGAGCAACATCCGGGCCAAACCCACAGCTACATCCACTCCGTGTAGACCCGACGCGTCCGTTTCCCCCCTCCAAGTGCCGGCGGCGGCGGCCGCCGTGAGGGGGGGGGCACGCACCGGAGACGCGTGCTAGGCGTTTGCAACCGCCTCAACACTTCCAGATTTGTGAGAGGCCGCCTACGCAAGATTTGACGGTATGCTAGCCCCCGGAGGCAGCCGGCCACAGTCGTAGACGTGCGAAGAGCAATCCGCGTAGAGGGAAGTGTTCAGATACTTCTCCATCACAAAAAATTATGAAAAATTACCATCAGTCCTATAGCACATGTGCCCACGTTGTGTAAAAAACTCATGATTTTATCGCGCTCCAAGTATTTAATAATATTCACGCTGCATCGTTACCGCAGAACGTCTACTACCGTTTCATTGCCGTCCGTGAGGGGGGCCACAACCCGGAGACGCGTGCCGCCTCTTCGGACATGCCACAACACCACCCCACATGTATGAGGGCCCGGTACGATGCTCAGGTGGCATTGCTACCCCCCAGGGCCCCCGTCCCGCCTAACCCTGTAGCGTTTGACCACGGGATCTAGCCCTTTGACTTTGCACGGACGGGCTTTGAACAGTGGACCTCTCCACCTGGTTATGTTAGGTCGGCCCAGAGGGACACCGGGAAGCAACATCCGGGCCAGGCCCACAGCTACATCCACTCCGTGTAGACCCGACGCGTCCGTTTCCCTCCTCCAGGTGCCGGCGGCGGCGGCGGCCGTGAGGGGGGGGGGGGCACGCACCGGAGACGCGTGCTGGGCGTTTGCAACCGCCTCAACACTTCCAGATTTGTGAGAGGCCGCCTACGCAAGATTTGACGGTATGCTAGCCCCCGGAGGCCGCCGGCCACAGTTGTAGACGTGCGAAGAGCAATCCGCGTAGAGGGAAGTGTTCAGATACTTCTCCATCACAAAAAATTATGAAAAATTACAATCAGTCCTATAGCACATGTGCCCACGTTGTGTAAAAAACTCATGATTTTATCGCGCTCCAAGTATTTAATAATATTCACGCTGCATCGTTACCGCAGAACGTCTACTACCGTTTCATTGCCGTCCGTGAGGGGGGGCCACAACCCGGAGACGCGTGCCGCCTCTTCGGACATGCCACAACACCACCCCGCATGTATGAGGGCCCGGTACGACGCTCTGGTGGCATTGCTACCCCCCCAGGGCCCCCGTCCCGCCTAACCCTGTAGCGTTTGACCACGGGATCTAGCCCTTTGACTTTGCACGGACGGGCTTTGACCAGTGGACCTCTCCACCCGGTTGTGTTAGGTCGGCCCAGAGGAACACTTTGGAGCAACATCCGGGCCAGGCCCACAGCTACATCCACTCCGTGTAGACCCGACGCGTCCGTTTCCCCCCTCCAGGTGCCGGCGGCGGCGGCGTCCGTGAGGGGGGGGGGCACACCCCGGAGACGC
>NC_041393.1:480793126-480794532 GCF_002162155.2 Triticum dicoccoides | reverse complement strand
CAGCAAGATCCCCTCCGTGTAGACCCGACGCGTCCGTTTCCCCCCTCCAGGTGCCGGCGACGGCGCCGTCCATGAGGGGGGGCACACCCCGGACACGCGTGCCGGGCGTTTGCAACCGCCACAACACTTCCAGACTTGTGAGAGGCCGCCTACGCAAGATTTGGCGGCATGCTTGCCCCCGGAAGCCGCCGGCCACAGCCGTAGACGCGCGAAGGGCACTCCGCGTAGAGGGAATTTTTCGGATACTTCTCCATCACCAAAAATTATGAAAAATACCATCGTTCCTATAGCACATGTGCCCACGTCGTGCAAAAAACTCATGATTTTATCGCGCTCTGAGTATTTAGTAATATTGACGCCGCATCGTTACCGCAGAATGTCTACTACCGTGTCATCGCCGTCCGTGAAGGGGGGGGGCACGCCCCGGAGACGCGTCCCGCCTCTTCGGACATGCCACCACACCACCCCGCATGTATGAGGGCCCGGTGCGACGCTCTGGTGGCATTGCTACCCCCAGTGCCCCCGTCCCGCCTAACCCTGTAGCGTTTGACCATGGGATCTAGCCCTTTGACTTTGCACGGACGGGCTTTGACCAGTGGACCTCCCCACCCGGTTGTGTTAGGTCAGCCCACAGGAAAACTTTGGAGTAACATCCGGGCCAGACCCATAGCAAGATCCCCTTCGTGTAGACCCGACGCGTCCGTTTCCCCCCTCCAGGTGCCAGCGGCGGCACTGTCCGTGAGGTGGGGCACACCCCGGACACGCGTGCCGGGCATTTGCAACCGCCACAACACTTACAGACTTGTGAGAGGCCACCTACGCAAGATTTGGCGGCATGCTAGCCCCCGGAGGCCGCCGGCCACAGCCATAGACGCGCGAAGGGCAATCCGCGTAGAGGGAATTTTTCGGATACTTCTTCATCACCAAAAATTATGAAAAAATACCATCGTTCCTATAGCACATGTGCCCACATCATGCAAAAAAACTCATGATTTTATCGTGCTCCGAGTATTATTAATATTGACGCCGCATCGTTACTGCAGAACGTCTACTACCGTGTCATCGCCGTCCGTGAGGGGGGGCCACGCCCCGGAGACGCGTCCCGCCTCTTCGGACATGCCACCACACCACCCCGCATGTATGAGGGCTCGGTACGACGCTCCGGTGGCATTGCTACCCCCAGTGCCCCCGTCCCGCCTAACCCTGTAGCGTTTGACCACGGGATCTAGCCCTTTGACTTTGCACGGACGGGCTTTGACCAGAGGACCTCCCCACCCGGTTGTGTTAGGTCAGCCCATAGGAACACTTTGGAGCAACATCCGGGCCAGACCCACAGCAAGATCCCATCCGTGTAGACCCGACGCGTCCGTTTCCCCCCTCCAGGTGCCGGCGGCGGCGCCGTCCGT
>NC_041393.1:480782025-480791190 GCF_002162155.2 Triticum dicoccoides | reverse complement strand
ACGCAAGATTTGACGGTATGCTAGCCCCCGGAGGCCGCCGGCCACAGTCGTAGACGTGCGAAGAGCAATCCGCGTAGAGGGAAGTGTTCAGATACTTCTCCATCACAAAAAATTATCAAAAA
The DNA here is from genome assembly GCF_002162155.2 of Triticum dicoccoides. NCBI lineage: Eukaryota > Viridiplantae > Streptophyta > Magnoliopsida > Poales > Poaceae > Triticum > Triticum dicoccoides. Next base: position 480,791,068 of record NC_041393.1, on the reverse strand, counting down.
ATTACCATCAGTCCTATAGCACATGTGCCCATGTTGTGTAAAAAACTCATGATTTTATCGCGCTCCAAGTATTTAATAATATTCACGCTGCATCGTTACCGCAGAACGTCTACTACCGTTTCATTGCCGTCCGTGAGGGGGCCACAACCCGGAGACGCGTGCCGCCTCTTCGGACATGCCACAACACCACCCCACATGTATGAGGGCCCGGTACGATGCTCCGGTGGCATTGCTACCCCCCCAGGGCCCCCGTCCCGCCTAACCCTGTAGCGTTTGACCACGGAATCTAGCCCTTTGACTTTGCACGGACGGGCTTTGACCAGTGGACCTCTCCACCTGGTTGTGTTAGGTCGGCCTAGAGGGACACCAGGAAGCAACATCCGGGCCAGGCCCACAGCTACATCCACTCCGTGTAGACCCGACGCGTCCGTTTCCCCCCTCCAGGTGCCGGCGGCGGCGTCGTCCGTGAGGGGGGGGCACGCACCGGAGACGCGTGCTGGGCGTTTGCAACCGCCTCAACACTTCCAGATTTGTGAGAGGCCGCCTACGCAAGATTTGACGGTATGCTAGCCCCCGGAGGCCGCCGGCCACAGTCGTAGACATGCGAAGAGCAATCCGCGTAGAGGGAAGTGTTCAGATACTTCTCCATCACAAAAAATTATGAAAAATTACCATCAGTCCTATAGCACATGTGCCCACGTTGTGTAAAAAACTCATGATTTTATCGCGCTCCAAGTATTTAATTATTCACGCTGCATCGTTACCGCAGAACGTCTACTACCGTTTCATTGCCGTCCGTGAGGGGGGATGAGGGCCCGGTACGATGCTCCGGTGGCATTGCTACCCCCCCAGGGCCCCCGTCCCGCCTAACCCTGTAGCGTTTGACCACGGAATCTAGCCCTTTGACTTTGCACGGACGGGCTTTGACCAGTGGACCTCTCCACCTGGTTGTGTTAGGTCGGCCCAGAGGGACACCGGGAAGCAACATCCGGGCCAGGCCCACAGCTACATCCACTCCGTGTAGACCCGACACGTCCGTTTCCCCCCTCCAGGTGCCGGCGGCGGCGGCGTCCGTGAGGGGGGGGGCACGCACCGGAGACGCGTGCTGGGCGTTTGCAACCGCCTCAACACTTCCAGATTTGTGAGAGGCCGCCTACGCAAGATTTGACGGTATGCTAGCCCCCGGAGGCCGCCGGCCACAGTCGTAGACATGCAAAGAGCAATCCGCGTAGAGGGAAGTGTTCAGATACTTCTCCATCACAAAAAATTATGAAAAATTACCATCAGTCCTATAGCACATGTGCCCACGTTGTGTAAAAAACTCATGATTTTATCGCGCTCCAAGTATTTAATTATTCACGCTGCATCGTTACCGCAGAACGTCTACTACCGTTTCATTGTCGTCCGTGAGGGGGGGCCACCCGGAGACGCGTGCCGCCTCTTCGGACATGCCACAACACCACCCCGCATGTATGAGGGCCCGGTACGACGCTCCGGTGGCATTGCTACCCCCCAGGGCCCCCGTCCCGCCTAACCCTGTAGCATTTGACCACGGGATCTAGGCCTTTGACGTTGCACGGACGGGCTTTGACTAGTGGACCGCTCCACCCGGTTGTGTTAGGTCGGCCCAGAGGAACACTTTGGAGCAACGTCCGGGCCAAACCCACAGCTACATCCACTCCGTGTAGACCCGACGCGTCCGTTTCCCCCCTCCAGGTGCCGGCGGCGGCGGCGTCCGTGAGGGGGGGGGCACGCACCGGAGACGCGTGCTGGGCGTTTGCAACCGCCTCAACACTTCTAGATTTGTGAGAGGCCGCCTACGCAAGATTTGACAGTATGCTAGCCCCCGGAGGCCGCCGGCCACAGTCGTAGACGTGCGAAGAGCAATCGGCGCAGAGGGAAGTGTTCAGATACTTCTCCATCACAAAAAATTATGAAAAATTACCATCAGTCCTATAGCACATGTGCCCACGTTGTGTAAAAAACTCATGATTTTATCGCGCTCCAAGTATTTAATAATATTCACGCTGCATCATTACCGCAGAACGTCTACTACCGTTTCATTGCCGTCCGTGAGGGGGGGCCACAACCCGGAGACGCGTGCCGCCTCTTCGGACATGCCACAACACCACCCCGCATGTATGAGGGCCCGGTACGACGCTCCGGTGGCATTGCTACCCGTCCAGGGCCCCCGTCCCGCCTAACCCTGTAGCGTTTGACCACGGAATCTAGCCCTTTGACTTTGCACGGACGGGCTTTGACCAGTGGACCTCTCCACCTGGTTGTGTTAGGTCGGCCCAAAGGGACACCGGGAAGCAACATCCGGGCCAGGCCCACAGCTACATCCACTCCGTGTAGACCCGACGCATCCGTTTCCCCCCTCCAGGTGCCGGCGGCGGCGGCGTCCGTGGGGGGGGGGCACGCACCGGAGACGCGTGCTGGGCGTTTGCAACCGCCTCAACACTTCCAGATTTGTGAGAGGCCGCCTACGCAAGATTTGACGGTATGCTAGCCCCCGGAGGCCGCCGGCCACAGTCGTAGACATGCGAAGAGCAATCCGCGTAGAGGGAAGTGTTCAGATACTTCTCCATCACAAAAAATTATGAAAAATTACCATCAGTCCTATAGCACATGTGCCCACGTTGTGTAAAAAACTCATGATTTTATCGCGCTCCAAGTATTTAATTATTCACGCTGCATCGTTACCGCAGAACGTCTACTACCGTTTCATTGCCGTCCGTGAGGGGGGCCACAACCCGGAGACGCGTGCCGCCTCTTCGGACATGCCACAACACCACCCCGCATGTATGAGGGCCCGGTACGATGCTCCGGTGGCATTGCTACCCCCCCAGGGCCCCCGTCCCGCCTAACCCTGTAGCGTTTGACCACGGGATCTAGCCCTTTGACTTTTCACGGACGGGCTTTGACCAGTGGACCTCTCCACCTGGTTGTGTTTGGTCGGCCCAGAGGGACACCGGGAAGCAACATCCGGGCCAGGCCCACAGCTACATCCACTCCGTGTAGACCCGACGCGTCCGTTTCCCCCCTCCAGGTGCCGGCGGCGGCGGCGGCCGTGAGGGGGGGGCACGCACCGGAGATGCGTGCTGGGAGTTTGCAACCGCCTCAACACTTCCAGATTTGTGAGAGGCCGCCTACGCAAGATTTGACGGTATGCTAGCCCCCGGAGGCCGCCGGCCACAGTCGTAGACGTGCGAAGAGCAATCCGCGTAGAGGGAAGTGTTCAGATACTTCTCCATCACAAAAAATTATGAAAAATTACCATCAGTCCTATAGCACATGTGCCCACGTTGTGTAAAAAACTCATGATTTTATCGCGCTCCAAGTATTTAATAATATTCACGCTGCATCGTTACCGCAGAACGTCTACTACCGTTTCATTGTCGTCCGTGAGGGGGGGCCACAACCCGGAGACGCGTGCCGCCTCTTCGGACATGCCACAACACCACCCCGCATGTATGAGGGCCTGGTATGACGCTCCGGTGGCATTGCTACCCCCAGGGCCCCCGTCCCGCCTAACCCTGTAGCGTTTGACCACGGGATCTAGCCCTTTGACTTTGCACGGACGGGCTTTGACCAGTGGACCTCTCCACCCGGTTGTGTTAGGTCGGCCCAGAGGAACACTTTGGAGCAACATCCGGGCCAAACCCACAGCTACATCCACTCCGTGTAGACCCGACGCGTCCGTTTCCCCCCTCCAAGTGCCGGCGGCGGCGGCCGCCGTGAGGGGGGGGGCACGCACCGGAGACGCGTGCTAGGCGTTTGCAACCGCCTCAACACTTCTAGATTTGTGAGAGGCTGCCTACGCAAGATTTGACGGTATGCTAGCCCCCGGAGGCCGCCGGCCACAGTCGTAGACGTGCGAAGAGCAATCCGCGTAGAGGGAAGTGTTCAGATACTTCTCCATCACAAAAAATTATCAAAAAATTACCATCAGTCCTATAGCACATGTGCCCATGTTGTGTAAAAAACTCATGATTTTATCGCGCTCCAAGTATTTAATAATATTCACGCTGCATCGTTACCGCAGAACGTCTACTACCGTTTCATTGCCGTCCGTGAGGGGGCCACAACCCGGAGACGCGTGCCGCCTCTTCGGACATGCCACAACACCACCCCACATGTATGAGGGCCCGGTACGATGCTCCGGTGGCATTGCTACCCCCCCAGGGCCCCCGTCCCGCCTAACCCTGTAGCGTTTGACCACGGAATCTAGCCCTTTGACTTTGCACGGACGGGCTTTGACCAGTGGACCTCTCCACCTGGTTGTGTTAGGTCGGCCCAGAGGGACACCAGGAAGCAACATCCGGGTCAGGCCCACAGCTACATCCACTCCGTGTAGACCCGACGCGTCCGTTTCCCCCCTCCAGGTGCCGGCGGCGGCGTCGTCCGTGAGGGGGGGGGCACGCACCGGAGACGCGTGCTGGGCGTTTGCAACCGCCTCAACACTTCCAGATTTGTGAGAGGCCGCCTACGCAAGATTTGACGGTATGCTAGCCCCCGGAGGCCGCCGGCCACAGTCGTAGACATGCGAAGAGCAATCCGCGTAGAGGGAAGTGTTCAGATACTTCTCCATCACAAAAAATTATGAAAAATTACCATCAGTCCTATAGCACATGTGCCCACGTTGTGTAAAAAACTCATGATTTTATCGCGCTCCAAGTATTTAATTATTCACGCTGCATCGTTACCGCAGAACGTCTACTACCGTTTCATTGCCGTCCGTGAGGGGGGATGAGGGCCCGGTACGATGCTCCGGTGGCATTGCTACCCCCCCAGGGCCCCCGTCCCGCCTAACCCTGTAGCGTTTGACCACGGAATCTAGCCCTTTGACTTTGCACGGACGGGCTTTGACCAGTGGACCTCTCCACCTAGTTGTGTTAGGTCGGCCCAGAGGGACACCGGGAAGCAACATCCGGGCCAGGCCCACAGCTACATCCACTCCGTGTAGACCCGACACGTCCGTTTCCCCCCTCCAGGTGCCGGCGGCGGCGGCGTCCGTGAGGGGGGGGCACGCACCGGAGACGCGTGCTGGGCGTTTGCAACCGCCTCAACACTTCCAGATTTGTGAGAGGCCGCCTACGGAAGATTTGACGGTATACTAGCCCCCGGAGGCCGCCGGCCACAGTCGTAGACATGCGAAGAGCAATCCGCGTAGAGGGAAGTGTTCAGATACTTCTCCATCACAAAAAATTATGAAAAATTACCATCAGTCCTATAGCACATGTGCCCACGTTGTGTAAAAAACTCATGATTTTATCGCGCTCCAAGTATTTAATTATTCACGCTGCATCGTTACCGCAGAACGTCTACTACCGTTTCATTGTCGTCCGTGAGGGGGGGCCACCCGGAGACGCGTGCCGCCTCTTCGGACATGCCACAACACCACCCCGCATGTATGAGGGCCCGGTACGACGCTCCGGTGGCATTGCTACCCCCCAGGGCCCCCGTCCCGCCTAACCCTGTAGCATTTGACCACGGGATCTAGGCCTTTGACGTTGCACGGACGGGCTTTGACTAGTGGACCGCTCCACCCGGTTGTGTTAGGTCGGCCCAGAGGAACACTTTGGAGCAACGTCCGGGCCAAACCCACAGCTACATCCACTCCGTGTAGACCCGACGCGTCCGTTTCCCCCCTCCAGGTGCCGGCGGCGGCGGCGTCCGTGAGGGGGGGGCACGCACCGGAGACGCGTGCTGGGCGTTTGCAACCGCCTCAACACTTCTAGATTTGTGAGAGGCCGCCTACGCAAGATTTGACAGTATGCTAGCCCCCGGAGGCCGCCGGCCACAGTCGTAGACGTGCGAAGAGCAATCGGCGCAGAGGGAAGTGTTCAGATACTTCTCCATCACAAAAAATTATGAAAAATTACCATCAGTCCTATAGCACATGTGCCCACGTTGTGTAAAAAACTCATGATTTTATCGCGCTCCAAGTACTTAATAATATTCACGCTGCATCATTACCGCAGAACGTCTACTACCGTTTCATTGCCGTCCGTGAGGGGGGGCCACAACCCGGAGACGCGTGCCGCCTCTTCGGACATGCCACAACACCACCCCGCATGTATGAGGGCCCGGTACGACGCTCCGGTGGCATTGCTACCCGTCCAGGGCCCCCGTCCCGCCTAACCCTGTAGCGTTTGACCACGGAATCTAGCCCTTTGACTTTGCACGGACGGGCTTTGACCAGTGGACCTCTCCACCTGGTTGTGTTAGGTCGGCCCAAAGGGACACCGGGAAGCAACATCCGGGCCAGGCCCACAGCTACATCCACTCCGTGTAGACCCGACGCATCCGTTTCCCCCCTCCAGGTGCCGGCGGCGGCGGCGTCCGTGGGGGGGGGGGGCACGCACCGGAGACGCGTGCTGGGCGTTTGCAACCGCCTCAACACTTCCAGATTTGTGAGAGGCCGCCTACGCAAGATTTGACGGTATGCTAGCCCCCGGAGGCCGCCGGCCACAGTCGTAGACATGCGAAGAGCAATCCGCGTAGAGGGAAGTGTTCAGATACTTCTCCATCACAAAAAATTATGAAAAATTACCATCAGTCCTATAGCACATGTGCCCACGTTGTGTAAAAAACTCATGATTTTATCGCGCTCCAAGTATTTAATTATTCACGCTGCATCGTTACCGCAGAACGTCTACTACCGTTTCATTGTCGTCCGTGAGGGGGGGCCACCCGGAGACGCGTGCCGCCTCTTCGGACATGCCACAACACCACCCCGCATGTATGAGGGCCCGGTACGACGCTCCGGTGGCATTGCTACCCCCCAGGGCCCCCGTCCCGCCTAACCCTGTAGCATTTGACCACGGGATCTAGGCCTTTGACTTTGCACGGACGGGCTTTGACTAGTGGACCGCTCCACCCGGTTGTGTTAGGTCGGCCCAGAGGAACACTTTGGAGCAACGTCCGGGCCAAACCCACAGCTACATCCACTCCGTGTAGACCCGACGCGTCCGTTTCCCCCCTCCAGGTGCCGGCGGCGGCGGCGTCCGTGAGGGGGGGGCACGCACCGGAGACGCGTGCTGGGTGTTTGCAACCGCCTCAACACTTCTAGATTTGTGAGAGGCCGCCTACGCAAGATTTGACAGTATGCTAGCCCCCGGAGGCCGCCGGCCACAGTCGTAGACGTTCGAAGAGCAATCCGCGCAGAGGGAAGTGTTCAGATACTTCTCCATCACAAAAAATTATGAAAAATTACCATCAGTCCTATAGCACATGTGCCCACGTTGTGTAAAAAACTCATGATTTTATCGCGCTCCAAGTATTTAATAATATTCACGCTGCATCATTACCGCAGAATGTCTACTACCGTTTCATTGCCGTCCGTGAGGGGGGGCCACAACCCGGAGACGCGTGCCGCCTCTTCGGACATGCCACAACACCACCCCGCATGTATGAGGGCCCGGTACGACGCTCCGGTGGCATTGCTACCCGCCCAGGGCCCCCGTCCCGCCTAACCCTGTAGTGTTTGACCACGGGATCTAGCCCTTTGACTTTGTACGGACGGGCTTTGACCAGTGGACCTCTCCACCCGGTTGTGTTAGGTCGGCCCAAAGGAACACTTTGGAGCAACATCCGGGCCAAACCCACAGCTACATCCACTCCGTGTAGACCCGACGCATCCGTTTCCCCCCTCCAGGTGCCGGCGGCGGCGGCGTCCGTGAGGGGGGGGCACGCACCGGAGACGCGTGCTGGGCGTTTGCAACCGCCTCAACACTTCCAGATTTGTGAGAGGCCGCCTACGCAAGATTTGACGGTATGCTAGCCCCCGGAGGCCGCCGGCCATAGTCGTAGATGTGCGAAGAGCAATCCGCGTAGAGGGAAGTGTTCAGATACTTCTCCATCACAAAAAATTATGAAAAATTACCATCAGTCCTATAGCACATGTGCCCACTTTGTGTAAAAAACTCATGATTTTATCGCGCTCCAAGTATTTAATAATATTCACGCTGCATCGTTACCGCAGAACGTCTACTACCGTTTCATTGCCGTCCGTGTGGGGGGCCACAACCCGGAGACAAGTGCCGCCTCTTCGGACATGCCACAACACCACCCCACATGTATGAGGGCCCGGTACGACGCTCCGGTGGCATTGCTACCCCCCAGGGCCCCCGTCCCGCCTAACCCTGTAGCGTTTGACCACGGGATCTAGCCCTTTGACTTTGCACGGACGGGCTTTGACCAGTGGACCTCTCCACCCGGTTGTGACGGGTCGGCCCAGAGGGACACCGGGAAGCAACATCCGGGCCAGGCCCACAGCTACATCCACTCCGTGTAGACCCGATGCGTCCGTTTCCCCCCTCCAGGTGCCGGCGGCGGCGGCGTCCGTGAGGGGGGGGGGGGCACGCACCGGAGACGCGTGCTGGGCGTTTGCAACCACCTCAACACTTCCAGATTTGTGAGAGGCCGCCTACGCAAGATTTGACGGTATGCTAGCCCCCGAAGGCCGCCGGCCACAGTCGTAGATGTGCGAAGAGCAATCCGCGTAGAGGGAAGTGTTCAGATACTTCTCCATCACAAAAAGTTATGAAAAATTACCATCAGTCCTATAGCACATGTGCCCACGTTGTGTAAAAAACTCATGATTTTATCGCGCTCCAAGTATTTAATAATATTCACGCTGCATCGTTACCGCAGAACGTCTACTACCGTTTCATTGTCGTCCGTGAGGGGGGGCCACAACCCGGAGACGCGTGCCGCCTCTTCGGACATGCCACAACACCACCCCGCATGTATGAGGGCCCGGTACGACGCTCCGGTGGCATTGCTACCCCCCAGGGGCCCCGTCCCGCCTAACCCTGTAGCGTTTGACCACGGGATCTAGCCCTTTGACTTTGCACGGACGGGCTTTGACCAGTGGACCTCTCCACCTGGTTGTGTTAGGTCGGCCCAGAGGGACACCGGGAAGCAACATCCGGGCCAGGCCCACAGCTACATCCACTCCGTGTAGACCCGACGCGTCCGTTTCCCCCCTCCAGGTGCCGGCGGCGGCGGCGTCCGTGAGGGGGGGGCACGCACC
>NC_041393.1:480773092-480782015 GCF_002162155.2 Triticum dicoccoides | reverse complement strand
CCCGTCCCGCCTAACCCTGTAGTGTTTGACCACGGGATCTAGCCCTTTGACTTTGTACGGACGGGCTTTGACCAGTGGACCTCTCCACCCGGTTGTGTTAGGTCGGCCCAAAGGAACACTTTGGAGCAACATCCGGGCCAAACCCACAGCTACATCCACTCCGTGTAGACCCGACGCATCCGTTTCCCCCCTCCAGGTGCCGGCGGCGGCGGCGTCCGTGAGGGGGGGGCACGCACCGGAGACGCGTGCTGGGCGTTTGCAACCGCCTCAACACTTCCAGATTTGTGAGAGGCCGCCTACGCAAGATTTGACGGTATGCTAGCCCCCGGAGGCCGCCGGCCATAGTCGTAGATGTGCGAAGAGCAATCCGCGTAGAGGGAAGTGTTCAGATACTTCTCCATCACAAAAAATTATGAAAAATTACCATCAGTCCTATAGCACATGTGCCCACTTTGTGTAAAAAACTCATGATTTTATCGCGCTCCAAGTATTTAATAATATTCACGCTGCATCGTTACCGCAGAACGTCTACTACCGTTTCATTGCCGTCCGTGAGGGGGGCCACAACCCGGAGACAAGTGCCGCCTCTTCGGACATGCCACAACACCACCCCACATGTATGAGGGCCCGGTACGACGCTCCGGTGGCATTGCTACCCCCCAGGGCCCCCGTCCCGCCTAACCCTGTAGCGTTTGACCACGGGATCTAGCCCTTTGACTTTGCACGGACGGGCTTTGACCAGTGGACCTCTCCACCCGGTTGTGACGGGTCGGCCCAGAGGGACACTGGGAAGCAACATCCGGGCCAGGCCCACAGCTACATCCACTCCGTGTAGACCCGATGCGTCCGTTTCCCCCCTCCAGGTGCCGGCGGCGGCGGCGTCCGTGAGGGGGGGGGCACGCACCGGAGACGCGTGCTGGGCGTTTGCAACCACCTCAACACTTCCAGATTTGTGAGAGGCCGCCTACGCAAGATTTGACGGTATGCTAGCCCCCGAAGGCCGCCGGCCACAGTCGTAGATGTGCGAAGAGCAATCCGCGTAGAGGGAAGTGTTCAGATACTTCTCCATCACAAAAAGTTATGAAAAATTACCATCAGTCCTATAGCACATGTGCCCACGTTGTGTAAAAAACTCATGATTTTATCGCGCTCCAAGTATTTAATAATATTCACGCTGCATCGTTACCGCAGAACGTCTACTACCGTTTCATTGTCGTCCGTGAGGGGGGGCCACAACCCGGAGACGCGTGCCGCCTCTTCGGACATGCCACAACACCACCCCGCATGTATGAGGGCCCGGTACGACGCTCCGGTGGCATTGCTACCCCCCAGGGGCCCCGTCCCGCCTAACCCTGTAGCGTTTGACCACGGGATCTAGCCCTTTGACTTTGCACGGACGGGCTTTGACCAGTGGACCTCTCCACCTGGTTGTGTTAGGTCGGCCCAGAGGGACACCGGGAAGCAACATCCGGGCCAGGCCCACAGCTACATCCACTCCGTGTAGACCCGACGCGTCCGTTTCCCCCCTCCAGGTGCCGGCGGCGGCGGCGTCCGTGAGGGGGGGGCACGCACCAGAGACGCGTGCTGGGCGTTTGCAACCGCCTCAAGACTTCTAGATTTGTGAGAGGCCGCCTACGCAAGATTTGACGGTATGCTAGCCCCCGGAGGCCGCCGGCCACAGTCGTAGACGTGCGAAGAGCAATCCGCGTAGAGGGAAGTGTTCAGATACTTCTCCATCACAAAAAATTATGAAAAATTACCATCAGTCCTATAGCACATGTGCCCACGTTGTGTAAAAAACTCATGATTTTATCGCGCTCCAAGTATTTAATAATATTCACGCTGCATCGTTACCGCAGAACGTCTACTACCGTTTCATTGCCGTCCGTGAGGGGGGGCCACAACCCGGAGACGCGTGCCGCCTCTTCGGACATGCCACAACACCACCCCGCATGTATGAGGGCCCGGTACGACGCTCCGGTGGCATTGCTACCCCCCCAGGGCCCCCGTCCCGGCTAACCCTGTAGCGTTTGACCACGGGATCTAGCCCTTTGACTTTGCACGGACGGGCTTTGACCAGTGGACCTCTCCACCCGGTTGTGTTAGGTCGGCCCAGAGGAACACTTTGGAGCAACATCCAGGCCAAACCCACAGCTACATCCACTCCGTGTAGACCCGACGCGTCCGTTTCCCCCCTCCAGGTGCCGGCGGCGGCAGCGTCCGTGAGGGGGGGGGCACACCCCGGAGACGCGTGCTGGGCGTTTGCAACCGCCTCAACACTTCCAGATTTGTGAGAGGCCGCCTACGCAAGATTTGACGGTATGCTAGCCCCCGGAGGCCGCCGGCCACAGTCGTAGACGTGCGAAGAGCAATCCGCGTAGAGGGAAGTGTTCAGATACTTCTCCATCACAAAAAATTATGAAAAATTACCATCAGTCCTATTGCACATGTGCCCACGTTGTGTAAAAAACTCATGATTTTATCGCGCTCCAAGTATTTAATAATATTCACGCTGCATCGTTACCGCAGAACGTCTACTACCGTTTCATTGCCGTCCGTGAGGGGGGCCACAACCCGGAGACGCGTGCCGCCTCTTCGGACATGCCACAACACCACCCCGCATGTATGAGGGCCCGGTAGGACGCTCCGGTGGCATTGCTACCCCCCAGGGCCCCCGTCCCGGCTAACCCTGTAGCGTTTGACCACGGGATCTAGCCCTTTGACTTTGCACGGACGGGCTTTGACCAGTGGACCTCTCCACCCGGTTGTGTTAGGTCGGCCCAGAGGAACACTTTGGAGCAACATCCGGGCCAAACCCACAGCTACATCCACTCCGTGTAGACCCGACGCGTCCGTTTCCCCCCTCCAGGTGCCGGCGGCGGCGGCGTCCGTGAGGGGGGGGGGGGCACGCACCGGAGACGCGTGCTGGGCGTTTGCAACCGCCTCAACACTTCTAGATTTGTGAGAGGCCGCCTACGCAAGATTTGACGGTATGCTAGCCCCCGGAGGCCGCCGGCCACAGTCGTAGACGTGCGAAGAGCAATCCGCGTAGAGGGAAGTGTTCAGATACTTCTCCATCACAAAAAATTATGAAAAATTACCAGCAGTCCTATAGCACATGTGCCCACGTTGTGTAAAAAACTCATGATTTTATCGCGCTCCAAGTATTTAATAATATTCACGCTGCATCGTTACCGCAGAACGTCTACTACCGTTTCATTGCCGTCCGTGAGGGGGGCCACAACCCGGAGACAAGTGCCGCCTCTTCGGACATGCCACAACACCACCCCGCATGTATGAGGGCCCGGTATGACGCTCCGGTGGCATTGCTACCCCCAGGGCCCCCGTCCCGCCTAACCCTGTAGCGTTTGACCACGGGATCTAGCCCTTTGACTTTGCACGGACGGGCTTTGACCAGTGGACCTCTCCACCCGGTTGTGTTAGGTCGGCCCAAAGCAACACTTTGGAGCAACATCCGGGCCAAACCCACAGCTACATCCACTCCGTGTAGACCCGACGCGTTCGTTTCCCCCCTCCAGGTGCCGGCGGCGGCCGTGAGGGGGGGGCACGCACCGGAGACGCGTGCTGGGCGTTTGCAACCGCCTCAACACTTCCAGATTTGTGATAGGCCGCCTACGCAAGATTTGACGGTATGCTAGCCCCCGAAGGCCGCCGGCCACAGTCGTAGACGTGCGAAGAGCAATCCGCGTAGAGGGAAGTGTTCAGATACTTCTCCATCACAAAAAATTATGAAAAATTACCATCAGTCCTATAGCACATGTGCCCACGTTGTGTAAAAAACTCATGATTTTATCGCGCTCCAAGTATTTAATAATATTCACGCTGCATCGTTACCGCAGAACGTCTACTACCGTTTCATTGCCGTCCGTGAGGGGGGGCCACAACCCGGAGACGCGTGCCGCCTCTTCGGACATGCCACAACACCACCCCGCATGTATGAGGGCCCGGTACGACGCTTCGGTGGCATTGCTACCCCCCAGGGCCCCCGTCCCGCCTAACCCTGTAGCGTTTGACCACGGGATCTAGCCCTTTGACTTTGCACGGACGGGCTTTGACCAGTGGACCTCTCCACCCGGTTGTGTTAGGTCGGCCCAAAGGAACACTTTGGAGCAACATCCGGGCCAAACCCACAGCTACATCCACTCCGTGTAGACCCGACGCGTCCGTTTCCCCCCTCCAGGTGCCGGCGGCGGCGGCGTCCGTGAGGGGGGGGGGGGCACGCACCGGAGACGCGTGCTGGGCGTTTGCAACCGCCTCAACACTTCCAGATTTGTGATAGGCCGCCTACGCAAGATTTGACGGTATGCTAGCCCCCGGAGGCCGCCGGCCACAGTCGTAGACGTGCGAAGAGCAATCCGCGTAGAGGAAGTGTTCAGATACTTCTCCATCACAAAAAAATATGAAAAATTACCATCAGTCCTATAGCACATGTGCCCACGTTGTGTAAAAAACTCATGATTTTATCGCGCTCCAAGTATTTAATAATATTCACGCTGCATCGTTACCGCAGAACGTCTACTACCGTTTCATTGCCGTCCGTGAGGGGGGCCACAACCCGGAGACGCGTGCCGCCTCTTCGGACATGCCACAAAACCACCCCACATGTATGAGGGCCCGGTACGACGCTCCGGTGGCATTGCTACCCCCCAGGGCCCCCGTCCCGCCTAACCCTGTAGCGTTTGACCACGGGATCTAGCTCTTTGACTTTGCACGGACGGGCTTTGACCAGTGGACCGCTCCACCCGGTTGTGTTAGGTCGGCCCAGAGGAACACTTTGGAGCAACATCCGGGCCAAACCCAAAGCTACATCCACTCCGTGTAGACCCGACGCGTCCGTTTCCCGCCTCCAGGTGCCGCCGGCGGCGGCGTCCGTGAGGGGGGGGGGGGGCACGCACCGGAGACGCGTGCTGGGCGTTTGCAACCGCCTCAACACTTCCAGATTTGTGAGAGGCCGCCTACGGTAGATTTGACGGTATGCTAGCCCCCGGAGGCCGCCGGCCAGAGTCGTAGACGTGCGAAGAGCAATCCGCGTAGAGGGAAGTGTTCAGATACTTCTCCATCACAAAAAATTATGAAAAATTACCATCAGTCCTATAGCACATGTGCCCACGTTGTGTAAAAAACTCATGATTTTATCGTGCTCCAAGTATTTAATAATATTCACGCTGCATCGTTACCGCAGAACGTCTACTACCGTTTCATTGCCGTCCGTGAGGGGGGGCCACAACCCGGAGACGCGTGCCGCCTCTTCGGACATGCCACAACACCACCCCGCATGTATGAGGGCCCGGTACGACGCTCCGGTGGCATTGCTACCCCCCCAGGGCCCCCGTCCCGCCTAACCTTGTAGCGTTTGACCACGGGATCTAGCCCTTTGACTTTGCACGGACGGGCTTTGACCAGTGGACCGCTCCACCCGGTTGTGTTAGGTCGGCCCAGAGGAACACTTTGGAGCAACATCCGGGCCAAACCCACAGCTACATCCACTCCGTGTAGACCCGACGCGTCCGTTTCCCTCCTCCAGGTGCCGGCGGCGGCGGCGTCCGTGAGGGGGGGGGGGCACGCACCGGAGACGCGTGCTGGGCGTTTGCAACCGCCTCAACACTTCCAGATTTGTGAGAGGCCGCCTACGCAAGATTTGACGGTATGCTAGCCCCCGGAGGCCGCCGGCCACAGTCGTAGACGTGCGAAGAGCAATCCGCGTAGAGGGAAGTGTTCAGATACTTCTCCATCACAAAAAATTATGAAAAATTACCATCAGTCCTATAGCACATGTGCCCACGTTGTGTAAAAAACTCATGATTTTATCGCGCTCCAAGTATTTAATAATATTCACGCTGCATCGTTACCGCAGAACGTCTACTACCGTTTCATTGCCGTCCGTGAGGGGGGCCACAACCTGGAGACGCGTGCCGCCTCTTCGGACATGCCACAACACCACCCCGCATGTATGAGGGCCCGGTACGAAGCTCCGGTGTCATTGCTACCCCCCAGGGCCCCCGTCCCGGCTATCCCTGTAGCGTTTGACCACGGGATCTAGCCCTTTGACTTTGCACGGACGGGCTTTGGCCAGTGGACCTCTCCACCCGGTTGTGTTAGGTCGGCCCAGAGGAACACTTTGGAGCAACATCCGGGCCAAACCCATAGCTACATCCACTCCGTGTAGACCCGACGCGTCCGTTTCCCCCCTCCAGGTGTCGGCGGCGGCGGCGTCCGTGAGGGGGGGGGGCACACCCCGGAGACGCGTGCTGGGCGTTTGCAACCGCCTCAACACTTCCAGATTTGTGAGAGGCCGCCTACGCAAGATTTGACGGTATGCTAGCCCCCGGAGGCCGCCGGCCACAGTCGTAGACGTGCGAAGAGCAATCCGCGTAGAGGGAAGTGTTCAGATACTTCTCCATCACAAAAAATTATGAAAAATTACCATCAGTCCTATAGCACATGTGCCCACGTTGTGTAAAAAACTCATGATTTTATCGCGCTCCAAGTATTTAATAATATTCACGCTGCATCGTTACCGCAGAACATCTACTACCGTTTCATTGCCGTCCGTGAGGGGGGGCCACAACCCGGAGACGCGTGCCGCCTCTTCGGACATGCCACAACACCACCCCGCATGTATGAGGGCCCGGTACGACGCTCCGGTGGCATTGCTACCCCCCCAGGGCCCGCGTCCCGCCTAACCCTGTAGCGTTTGACCACGGGATCTAGCCCTTTGACTTTGCACGGACGGGCTTTGACCAGTGGACCTCTCCACCCGGTTGTGTTAGGTCGGCCCAGAGGAACACTTTGGAGCAACATCCAGGCCAAACCCACAGCTACATCCACTCCGTGTAGACCCGACGCGTCCGTTTCCCCCCTCCAGGTGCCGGCGGCGGCGGCGTCCGTGAGGGGGGGGGCACGCACCGGAGATGCGAGCTGGGCGTTTGCAACCGCCTCAACACTTCCAGATTTGTGAGAGGCCGCCTACGCAAGATTTGACGATATGCTAGCCCCCGGAGGCCGCCGGCCACAGTCGTAGACGTGCGAAGAGCAATCCGCGTAGAGGGAAGTGTTCAGATACTTCTCCATCACAAAAAATTAAGAAAAATTACCATCAGTCCTATAGCACATGTGCCCACGTTGTGTAAAAACTCATGATTTTATCGCGCTCCAAGTATTTAATAATATTCACGCTGCATCGTTACCGCAGAACGTCTACTACCGTTTCATTGCCGTCCGTGAGGGGGGCCACAACCTGGAGACGCGTGCCGCCTCTTCGGACATGCCACAACACCACCCCGCATGTATGAGGGCCCGGTACGACGCTCCGGTGGCATTGCTACCCCCCCAGGGCCCCCGTCCCGCCTAACCCTGTAGCGTTTGACCACGGGATCTAGCCCTTTGACTTTGCACGGACGGGCTTTGACCAGTGGACCTCTCCACCTGGTTGTGTTAGGTCGGCCCAGAGGGACACCGGGAAGCAACATCCGGGCCAGGCCCACAGCTACATCCACTCCGTGTAGACCCGACGCGTCCGTTTCCCCCATCCAGGTGCCGGCGGCGGCGGCGTCCGTGAGGGGGGGGGGGCACGCACCGGAGACGCGTGCTGGGCGTTTGCAACCGCCTCAACACTTCCAGATTTGTGAGAGGCCGCCTACGCAAGATTTGACGGTATGCTAGCCCCCGGAGGCCGCCGGCCACAGTCGTAGACGTGCGAAGAGCAATCCGCGTAGAGGGAAGTGTTCAGATACTTCTCCATCACAAAAAATTATGAAAAATTACCATCAGTCCTATAGCACATGTGCCCACGTTGTGTAAAAAACTCATGATTTTATCGCGCTCCAAGTATTTAATAATATTCACGCTGCATCGTTACCGCAGAACGTCTACTACCGTTTCATTGCCGTCCGTGAGGGGGGGGGGCACAACCCGGAGACGCGTGCCGCCTCTTCGGACATGCCACAACACCACCCCGCATGTATGAGGGCCCGGTACGACGCTCCGGTGGCATTGCTACCCCCCAGGGCCCCCGTCCCGCCTAACCCTGTAGCGTTTGACCACGGGATCTAGCCCTTTCACTTTGCATGGACGGGCTTTGACCAGTGGACCTCTCCACCCGGTTGTGTTAGGTCGGCCCAGAGGAACACTTTGGAGCAACATCCGGGCCAAACCCACAGCTACATCCACTCCGTGTAGACCCGACGCGTTCGTTTCCCGCCTCCAGGTGCCGGCGGCGGCGGCGTCCGTGAGGAGGGGGGGGCACGCACCGGAGACGCGTGCTGGGCGTTGGCAACCGCCTCAACACTTCCAGATTTGTGAGAGGCCGCCTACGCAAGATTTGACGGTATGCTAGCCCCCGGAGGCCGCCGGCCACAGTCGTAGACGCGCGAAGAGCAATCCGCGTAGAGGGAAGTGTTCAGATACTTCTCCATCACAAAAAATTATGAAAAATTACCATCAGTCCTATAGCACATGTGCCCACGTTGTGTAAAAAACTCATGATTTTATCGCGCTCCAAGTATTTAATAATATTCACGCTGCATCGTTACCGCAGAACGTCTACTACCGTTTCATTGCCGTTCGTGAGGGGGGCCACAACCCGGAGACGCGTGCCGCCTCTTCGGACATGCCACAACACCACCCCGCATGTATGAGGGCCCGGTACGACGCTCCGGTGGCATTGCTACCCCCCAGGGCCCCCGTCCCGGCTAACCCTATAGCGTTTGACCACGGGATCTAGCCCTTTGACTTTGCACGGACGGGCTTTGACCAGTGGACCTCTCCACCCGGTTGTGTCGGGTCGGCCCAGAGGGACACCGGGAAGCAACAACCGGGCCAAACCCACAGCTACATCCACTCCGTGTAGACCCGACGCGTCCGTTTCCCCCTTCCAGGTGCCGGCGGCGGCGCTGTCCGTGGG
>NC_041393.1:480724714-480772820 GCF_002162155.2 Triticum dicoccoides | reverse complement strand
CACGCACCGGAGACGCGTGCCGCCTCTTCGGACATGCCACAACACCACTCCGCATGTATGAGGGCCCGCTACGACGCTCCGGTGGCATTGCTACCCCCAGGGCCCCCGTCCCGCCTAACCCTGGAGCGGTTGACCACGAGATCTAGCCTTTTGACTTCCCACGGACGGGCTTTGACCAGTGGACCTCTCCACCCGGTTGTGTTAGGTCGGCCCAGAGGGACACCCGGGAGCAACATCCGGGCCAAAACCACAGCTACATCCACTCCGTGTAGACCCGACGCGTCCGTTTCCCCCCTCCAGGTGCCGGCGGCGGCGCCGTCCATGAGGGGGGGCACACCGCGGATGTGAGGGGATTCACTCTCTGGAGACGGGTGTCGGGCGTTTGCAACTGCCACAAAACTTCTGTCGGCATAGCTATTTTTGATTTTAATAAAATATAAGGATCTATATTTAAAAGAACATGACCGCACATTATTAACGTGCTCGAAAAAATACAAACTATATATATATATATATATATATATATATATTCATAATATATGAAAAAAATACAAACTACATATATATTCATATGTATGTTTATATTTAACATGCTACATGTTAGTTGATATAATAATACACAAAAAAGCATTAATAAATATGTACGAAAAAAAATCTAACTATGCCGACGGCCTAGCCGTCGGCATAGATCCGACCAGCGTGCCGCGGATCACTGACGTGGCAGATATGCCGACGGCAGCCGTCGGCATAGCCTCTGCATGGTGCGGCCTGGATCAATGACGTGGCCTGCGGACCTATGCCGACGGCCCCCCGTCTAGGCCGTCGGCATAGCTCTGACGCCGTTTGCCAGGGGGTGGCCGGGCCCCACGTGTATGCCGACGGCCTTCGTAAGCCGACGGGAGCTGTCGGCGTGTATGTAGCTAGGCCGACGGCCGTTCTATGCCGACGGGTGCCGTCGGCTTATCTCTGCGTAACCCGACGGCCTTTGTACGCCGACGGCCAGAACCAGGCTGTCGGCATATCTCCGGAGAAGCCGACGGGGGCCGTCGGCATTGTTCTGGCCGTCGGGGTATGGCCCTGTTCCGGTAGTGATGGGAGGAGAGATCGAGGAGGTCGAACCATCACGACGTTCGATCCTTCTTTAATAGTAGAGATTAGTGAGCAGTAAGTCTATTTGTTTGTTCCTTGGCGTGTGCCTGGCTAACCTTGTCGTAGTTGATCCCGGTCCAGTGGTGCATGCATGCGTTAGCGATATCCTCATGAGCGTGATTGGCTGCTTGTACTTAAGTGGATGATGAAGCAAGCAATCCCTGCAGTGTCGTCATCACATAAGATAAAGGGACGGGCCTTTCGTTGAAGTAAACGAGCTGATTTTGCTCATGATATTATTTGATATATGTACCTGGTACTTTGTTCCTCAGGCTTTAGCCTGTTTTGAAATATAAGATCGGCGCTGTGCCACCTCCTTATTTTTTTGAATGATATGAAGATGCTCATTTTTTGAATAAAATTTTAAAGACTGACAGATTGCTAGTAGTTGAAAAGAATCCAACAAGAGATTTACACAGATTGTTGGCTGAACTACTGTTTGGTGCATGGAAGACTCGACTGTAACAAGGAGAGATTTACACGTACCTTGAGTGGAGAAGAAATGCGGTAGAATGTACGGCCTCTCAACGAAGTGTGCACAGCGCTAGCCTTTATTGTGCACAGCAAAGGACTCGGAGTCTCGGAGCCATCCTAGGCCCATAATGCCGTGTAAATGAAGCGTATGCATGCAGGGGGCGCTGCAAAGTTCGTTAGGATGGTAGTAGTAGTATCATCAGAGAAGCGCAGAGAGGGGCAAATGGCCCGTACGTCTTCGAGCCCATCATCATCACCTTGGTCCTTGGAGGCCGTCGCCGTCGCAGCCACGTACTGAACCTGGTCCCAGGAACGGTCGTGCCGCTGTCGCCTGATTTCACGTCTGCATGGCCCCAGCTCTCCCCAGTATGCGCAGCAAGATATCCGCATGTCAGGCATATAACCGTAGGAGAAGCATGGGTGCTTTTTGTGACCGTGCTGGCTCATTGATTTCCCATGCATCGTGCATGCATTTTGGTTTTGCATAGTAGGATTTCCCAGCCCAGAGCCATTCCTTGAGTTATTTAGGACGGATTATGCTTTGCCTTCACATGTGATTCTTAAAAGCTTGCCATCCAGGAGTGGGAGTTTGTGCATTACTCTGAGCTATTTGAAAGTGTCGGAATGGTGTTATCTTTAACCGAACCAATACCACAACTTTTTTTAGGTTATCTTTCGGAAGTCTGGATGCATTCGTACGTGATCATTACTCTATGGTCTTTGGGTGCATCGCTGGGAGACGATAGCACGGGCTACGTACAACCGGCTTGGACGTTCAATAATAGGATAGTTGTTTAGTCATCTTGTCCCATTTCTGCCGGTTATGGCATTTACTCTTTTGTTTTGAACTTGCTTGAGAACCTGAGGTGAACTTTCTACTTTGTTTACTACTTTATTCAATAAAATAACAGTGCCATGGCTTGATGCAAAGGCTGGGAGAAGTCCTCCTTTTCGGGAAAAACATTAGTCGATGGGCAAAATCTAGCTCAATCCTCTTTAACACCCAATTCCCTGCCTCACATGCTTTGATCATTTCCCACCTAATTTAATGATAGGAAAGATTATTTTAGAAACAACTGTAACTTTATTCACACTCAAAACCATTACAGATACATAGCTTTTGTATAAAAGGTCCAAGAAACTAATCTCAGAACTAAGAGCATCTGAAATAGATAATGTATATGCAAAAATAACTAACTTCTACATCTCCGAAGCCCCAAAACCCTTCTCCAACAGATGATTTAGATGCAAAAAGAATTACATCTTCACCTCCCAGAGATGTAAAATACAACACCTCGAGATGCAAATATACATCTCCACCTACAGGAGATGTAAAACTGGCGGCAGTAACCGCTTCCATTTTCCTTCCGCCCGCCAACCACCGCCCGGGCCATGGCGAACTCCGACAACCACGACGCCTCCTCCGCCACAGCCCGCCGCTGACCTGACCCACCCCGCCGCGGCCGATTTGAGTCTGTCACGCTGCACTTCCGCCGCCGCGCCACTCGCCCACCGCACCACGCCTTCGCCGCCCCGCTACCAGATCCAGCAGCTCGACCGCCCCCGCCGTCAGTTCCGCCGCTGCTCTACCGCCGCCAGCCTTCAAATCGACCGAATTGGCCGCTTCTCCACCGCCGAATCACCGCTGCACCGTCGCATGATTTGAGCTCCCCCCCCCCATCGCCTGGCCGCCGTTGGATTTGAGCCGCACACCTGCCTCCATGCCGCCGTCGCTTTTTCGCCACCAGACTCGACCATCTTGCGTCGCATGGCTGAAAGTGCGTTATATCGACTAGAGGGGGGGGGGTGAATAGGCGATTTTTATGAATTCTTCACTGAGGAATTTGCTGGTGAGGAAATTCCTAAATGAAGAACTACTAGCAGCGGAATAAGTACTCAAAAGTAAACATAACAGAACACAAGCATAGTCATCATGATGAAATAAAGACAAGCACAGAGTACAGAAAGCGTAAACACAGGATAACACAAGAAAGAAGACGGACAACTGAAGAAATTGAACTGAGGAAATTGAGAAAGTCTTCAGTCAAAGTCTTCAAACAGATATGAACAGGCACACAACAACAGACATGAGGAAATGAAAGAGTTGAGGAAATAGAACCAGTAGGCTTGGTGAAGACAATGATTTGGTAGACCAGTTCCAACTGTTGTCTCAGTTGTACATCTGGTTGGAGCGGCTGAGTATTTAAACTCGAGGACACCCAGTCCCGGACACACAGTCCTCACTGTATTCTCCTTGAGCTAAGGTCACACAGACCTCGCCCAATCACTCGTGGTAAGTCTTCAGGTGACTTCCGAACCTTCACAAACTTGGTCACTCGGTGATCCACAATTCCTCTTGGATGCTCTAGACCTTGACGCCTAACCGTCTGGAAGAAGCACAGTCTTCAAAGGTAACAAGCGTCGGATCCACGCAGGATCAATATCTTCAGTGATGCTCAATCACTTTGGGTTGTAGGTGTGTTGGGTTTGGGTTTTCCTCACTTGATGATTTTCGCTCAAAGTCCTCGGAGGATGGGATGCTCTCAAATGACAAGTGTCAGTTTCTCTCGGAGCAGCCAACCAGCTAGTGGTTGAAGGGGGCGGCTATTTATAGCCTAGGGAGCAGCCCGACATGATAAGACATAAATGCCCTTGTCTGATATGACCGTTAGGTGGGTAGATATTTTGGAACCGCTGGCGCAGAGCACAGCAACGGTCGGAATTTTGACTATCAAAATCCTCAGGGCTATCATGTTCCTCACTGTGTAGGTAATTCACACTGGTGAATTCCTAACTCCCCAGTCAGAACAAATTCCTTAGTGACCAGAAGAACTTCGTCTCTATCACTGAAGAATATGGCTGAACTGTATGAGATTTCCAATGGCTTCACTCGAAGGGATTGGTAGGTGTGGGATTTTGAGTTGAGCATCACATGGAAATTTTCCTTAGTATTTCCTCGACCCCCTTTAACAGTACGGTGTTTCCTATGACTCAAGAAAGAGAAAATGAAACTACGAAAACAAAAGTCTTCACGCTTCATGTTCCTCGAATGAATACCAAGTCTTCAAGGTCACACCAATTTCTTCACTTTCAAAGTCTTCAGAAAGTCTTCAGATATACAAAGTCTTCAGACGAAGAACTTCATTTTTAGGGGTCGACTTTCTCTGTAAATATCAAACTCCTCATAGACTTATAGACCTGTGTACACTCACAAACGCATCAGTCCCTTAACCTATAAGTCTTCAATACACCAAAATCACTAAGGGGCACTAGATACACTTGCAATCTCCCCCTTTTTGGTGATTGATGACAACATAGGTTAAGTTTTCAAAGGGGATAAACATGTGAAGTGTAAATACTGATATTGAGGAATTTGATTGCAAGATATAGAAGAACTCCCCCTGAAGATGTGCATAGTGAGGAATTTGCTTTTGAGGCAATGCACACTTGAAGAGTATAATCATGGAGATCTCCCCCTATATCTTGCAACTCATACACGCATTTGATATATAATATGAAGAATTTGAAATGCATGATGAAATATGGTGACTAATGTAATTCAGCATGCGTGCATTAACATTAATGAGGAATAAGCATGCAGAAGAACACAGCAAAAGTATCAGGTCACCATAGAGTTTAAGATTACAACTCGATCCAGCAAAGTCATCAGAAGAATGAGAGTTGTAACTTAGCAAAAAAACGCCCATATAAGATAGACCCGCTTGAAGACTAACTCAAATTTCTCCCCCTTTGTCATCGAATGACCAAAAGGGTTGAAACTGAGGACTAACGCCCCTGAAGAATATCATGAAGATGGAGGAGCGCCAGCGTTGTCAGGGTCTTGGGTCGATGTAGGGCCTGCTGCAGTGTCGTCCAAGTCTTCATGCTCGTCCGTGGTGCGTGATGAAGAATATGAGCTGGCCACAACGGAAGGAACCTTGACCCTCTTGAATTTCTTCGGAGGAGGAGCAGACCGGTCAAAGTCTTCCTTGAAGCCCATTTGCTTCAGATCTTCTTCACCATATAGATGTGACAGAATAGCCCAGGTGCGATCAAACACTTCATGGAGGTAGTAGTGGTTTTTCTTCACTGCATTATGTGCGGAAGTCATGTTGTGAAGAATAGAACCAAACTGACGCTTAACCCACTTGTGGTTGCGATCCACCTTCTGGTGAAGACTTATCAACAGTTCACGATCCGTCAGCACACAAGGAGCAGTAGCTTGAGGACTTGTCTTGGTAGCATTGGCAGCAGTATCATGAGTGGCAGAGTCATCATTGGTGGAGTAAGATGCAGCTTTGTGGAACTGACCATCCAATGGACGAATGCCTTCATCGATCACGGTTGGTGACTTGCCCTTCTCATCAGATGAGGAAATTGTCCGCTTGAGGACTTCGATAGGGGGCAAGTAGCTGAGGTGATTCTGAAAACCAGCCCTATAGTTGAGTGAAGACCTTGTTCTGAGGAATCTCATGATCCATGGCGCGTAGGGCTTCAGCTCAAATGGAGAAAGTGCAACATTCGCCAGAGTCCTCATAAAGAAATCATGATAATCGATGGGGATGCCATGCATGATGTTGAAAAGCATATTCTTCATCATTCCGATAATTTCTTCATCGGATGAGTCATGGCCTTTGATGGGACTCATGGTCTTCGTCAGAATGCGGTAGATTGTTCTTGGCACATAGAGCAATTCCTTCACGAGGAATTTGGTCCTTGGAGCTTGACCTGGCTTCAAAGGCTTCATGAGCACTTGCATATAATGATCAGTAAGTTCAGGTTCATCATACAGACAACGAGCACCGTCAAGTGGAGGACTGATTGGTAAGGCACAAAGCAATTCAGAGGCTGGTGCCTTGTAATGAGTGTTTTCAATCATCCAGTCCAACACCCATGAGTTGACGTCAGCAGCATCGCTTGTGATATGAAAAGTTGCGTAGAATTGAAGAATAAGCTCTTCATTCCAATCAACGACGTCAGAGCAGAAATTGAGCAAGCCAGCGTCATGAATCATGCTGAGGACTTGAGAGAAGCAAGGCATGGATTTCATGTCCACATGAGGAATATGCTCATGATCGAAGACTTTGTCCTTGTTGAAGAGCACTAAGGAATAGAAGTTGGCCTGGCTGGCAGTCCAGAAATGCTTCCTTCTAAGACGAGCATTGTCATAGGGGTTGAAGTCAGTGAAGAACACGTGCTCGCCGAAGAAATCATCAGCCTTGAATTTTTGCTTCTTCGAGAAAGGATCCTTGGGCTTGGGCTGAGGAGTGTCAGTCAATTGCAGCACCACTTCAGGAATCATAATCTCAGGTTCCTCAGGCTGAGGAATTTCAGGCTCTTCTTCAGCTTCAGCCTGGGTCGTCAATTCTTCATTGACAATTTCTTCAGCACTAGTGGCTGGAATTTCTTCATGAACACTTGGGGTTGCATGAGGTTCTTCAGATCCCATTTGCACTTCAGTGGTAGCAGGGGACTGAGGAATAGCTTGGAGGGGAGTGAACATTGGAGAGTTGGGATGTTGACTGTCCCAAAATTCATCATTGAGTACAGGAGTGGTACATTCAATGTCCACATCCTCCTCTTCAATTTCTTCAACACCTGCCTCTTCAGCAGTAAACGAGGCAAAGGTGAGGAAATGATTGGGGTTGAAGGGATCTTATCCACTTCAATTTCTTTGTCCAACTGCTCTGAAGAAGCAGCAGAAGGAGTTTCTTCATCAGATTCATCAGGAATCACATAGTCTTCACCAAAAGGAACAAGGTCCTTTGATGGCATTGATGAAACTAGAACGACATCAATTGGATTGTCAATTGAACTGATCAGAGTCTTCATCTTCTTCGGAGTTGAAGAATTTGATGAAGCTGATGCCTTCCTTTTCTTCACAGCTGCATGTTCTGCAGCCTTGGTCTTCTTCGCATCTGATGCAGATGGAAGGATTGGAGTTGGTGTAGGCGCAGGAGGTGCAGAGGACATTGGTTCATTTTCCTCAGGCGCAACTGATGCAGTTTCCTTGACTTGTTCACTTTCTTCAGGTGCACCACTAGTGGATGCCCTGGCAATATCTTCAGCGGATGGAATGGAGTCATCAGCCCTGGCACTCTCATTTTCTTCAGCAGCTTGATTGTCATCAGCAGTGCTAGCATTTTCTTCAGTAGGCTGAGCGGATGCCTCAGCCTGAGTAACTTCAACGTGCACAGGTGGAGCAGCACTTGAAGTGAATTTCTTCGTCAGATTGACGAAACGCACCTTGGCGCCTGAGGGAGTCCTGGACTAGGGGGTGTCCGGATAGCCGAACTATCACCGTCGGCCGGACTCCTGGACTATAAAGATACAAGATTGAAGATTCCGTCCTGTGTCTGGATGGGACTTTCCTTAGCGTGGAAGGCAAGCTTGGCGATACGGATATGTAGATCTCCTACCATTGTAACCGACTCTGTGTAACCCTAGCCCTCTCCGGTGTCTATATAAACTGGAGGGTTTTAGTCCGTAGGACGAACAACAATCATACCATAGGCTAGCTTCTAGTGTTTAGCCTCATTGATCTCGTGGTAGATCTACTCTTGTACTACCCATATCATCAATATTAAGCAAGCAGGAGTAGGGTTTTACCTCCATCGAGAGGGCCCGAACCTGGGTAAAAACATCGTGTCCCTTGTCTCCTGTTACCATCCGCCTAGACGCACAGTTCGGGACCCCCTACCCGAGATCCGCCGGTTTTGACACCGACATTGGTGCTTTCATTGAGAGTTCCTCTGTGTCGTCACCTTTAGGCCCGATGGCTCCTTCGATCATCAACAACGACGCGGTCCAGGGTGAGACTTTTCTCCCCGGACAGATCTTCGTATTCGGCGGCTTTGCACTGTGGGCCAACTCGCTTGGCCATCTGGAGCAGATTGAAAGCTATGCCCCTGGCCATCAGGTCAGATTTGGAAGTTTGAACTATACGGCTGACGTCCGCGGAGACTTGATCTTCAACGGGTTCGAGCCACAGCCAAGCGCGTCGCACTGTCACGATGAGCATGATCTAGCTCTGCTGCCGGACAGTGCCCTAGAGGCCGGACAAGTGTCCGCTCCGACCCTTAGCTCGGAGCCGACTGCGCCGATCGAGGACGGGTGGCTGGACACCGCCTCGGGGGCTGCTACCTCTACGGCGATAGAGCCGAATACCAACCCCGTCCTTTGTGAAGCTCGTGACTCCAAGGTGCCGGACTCCCCTCCGGACTCCGAACCTTCCGTGCCCCTGCCAATCGAATCTGATTGGGCGCCGATCATGGAGTTCACCGCTGTGGACATCTTTTAGCACTCGCCCTTTGACGACATCCTGAATTCACTAAAGTCTCTCTCTATCAGGAGAGCCCTGGCCGGACTATGGTCAGGTAGGTTGGGATGCGGACGACGAAGAAATTCAATGCCCACCCACCACCCACTTTGTAGCCACTGTCGATGATCTAACCGACATGCTCGACTTCGACTCCGAAGACATCGACAGTATGGACGACGATGCAGGAGACAACCAAGAACCAGCGCCTACAGGGCACTGGAAGGCCACCTTGTCATACGACATATACATGGTGGACATCCAAAGGATGGGAATGGCGATGGAACAACGGAGGACGACCCCTCCAAGAAACAGCAAAAATGGAGATTCCGGCACCGGAGACAATAACACCCCGGACAGTGCCGAAGACAACCCCCTCCAGCAGGATTCAGCACAGGAGGATGAAGAAGCCAGCCCTCATGAGAGAGCGGTAGACAGAGAGGTAGAGGACGATAATTATATGCCTCCCTCCGAAGACGAGGCAAGCCTCGACGACGACGAATTTGTCGTGCCTGAGGATCCCGTCAAACAAGAGCGTTTCAAATGCAGGCTTGCGGCCACGGCAAGCAGCCTACAGAAAAAGCAGCAACAGCTTAGAGCTGACCAAGACTTGCTAGCCGACAGATGGACTGAAGTCCTTGCGGCCGAAGAGTATGAACTCGAACGCCCCTCCAAGAGCTACCCAAAACATAGGCTGCTACCCCATTTAGAGGAGGAAGCACCCAAACCTACATCACCAGCGCATGACACGGTCGTCCGGCCACCTCGTGGCCGTGACAGAGAGGCCTCTAGGCCCTCCGCTAAAGCCGCACCCCGGCATCGCTCGAAAAGTACAAAGCCACAGGGGAATGCACCAGACTGGTGAGACATATTGGAGGACAAGGCAAGACAAATAAGATCGATCTACGGATCGCGTGGGCGCCCCACGATACGTGATGACAACCGTGACGCCGAATACAGCAATTCCGGCTGGGCCGAACACAGTAGACAAAGCTCATTTGAGCTGCGTCGTGATATAGCCCAATACAGAGGCGCCGCACACCCACTATGCTTCACAAACAAAGTAATGGATCATCAAATCCCCGAGGGTTTCAAGCCCGTAAACATTGAATCATACGACGGCACAACGGATCCTGCGGTTTGGATCGAGGACTATCTCCTTCACATCCACATGGCCCGCGGTGATGATCTACACGCCATCAAATACCTCCCACTCAAGCTTAAAGGACCAGCTCGGCATTGGCTCAACAGCTTGCCAGCAGAAACAATTGGTTGTTGGGAAGACCTGGAAGCCGCATTCCTTGATAACTTCCAGGGCACATATGTGCGACCACTAGACGCTGACGACCTAAGCCACATAATTCAGCAGCCAGATGAATCGGCCAGACAATTCTGGACACGGTTCTTAACCAAGAAAAATCAAATCGTCGACTGTCCGGATGCAGAGGCCCTTGCAGCCTTCAAACATAACATCCGCGACGAGTGGCTTGCCCAGCACCTAGGACAGGAAAAGCCGAAATCCATGGCAGCCCTCACATCACTCATGACCCGCTTCTGCGCGGGAGAGGACAGCTGGCTAGCTCGCAGTAACAACATGACCAAGAGCCCTGGTAATTCGGATACCAAGGACACCAACGGCAGGTCGCGTCGCAACAAGCACAAGCGCCGCATTAATGGTGACAATACTGAGGATACGGCAGTCAATGCCGGATTCAGAGGCTCTAAACCCGGTCAGCGGAAAAAGGCATTCAAAAGAAATACTCCGGACCCGTCCAATTTGGACCGAATACTCGATCGCTTGTGCCAGATACACGACACCCCCGAAAAGCCATCCAATCACACCAACAGGGATTGTTGGGTGTTCAAGCAGGCAGGAAAGTTAACTGCCGAAAACAATGACAAGGGGCTGCATAGCGATGACGAGGAGGAGACCCGGCCGCCGAACAATAGAGGACAGAAGGGTTTCCCCCCACAAGTGCGGACGGTGAACATGATATACGCAACCCACATACCCAAAAGGGAGCGGAAGCGTGCATTCAGGGACGTATATGCGATGGAGCCAGTCGCCCCAAAGTTCAATCCGTGGTCCTCCTGCCCGATCACTTTTGATCGAAGGGACCACCCCACTAGCATCCGCCATGGCGGATTCGCCGCATTGGTTCTAGACCCAATCGTCGACGGATTTCACCTCACTAGAGTCCTGATGGAAGGCGGCAGCAGCCTGAACCTGCTTTATCAGGATACAGTGCGCAAGATGGGCATAGACCCCTCAAGGATTAAACCCACAAAGACGACCTTCAAAGGCGTCATACCAGGTGTAGAGGCCAACTGTACATGCTTAGTTACACTTGAAGTGGTCTTCGGATCCCCGGATAACTTCCGAAGCAAGGAGTTAATCTTCGACATAGTCCCGTTCCGCAGCGGCTATCATGCACTGCTCGGACGAACCGCATTTGCAAAGTTCAATGCGGCGCCGCACTACGCATACCTCAAGCTCAAGATGCCAGGCCCTCGAGGAGTCATTACGGTCAACGGAAACACCGAACGCTCTCTCCGAACGGAGGAGCATACAGCGGCTCTCGTGGCGGAAGTACAAAGCAGCCTCTTAAGGCAATTCTCGAGTCCGGCTGTTAAGTGGCCGAACACCGTCAAGCGCGCCCAGAGTAACCTACAACAAGACCGCCTGGCACGTTCCGAGCACGCGTAGCAATGCGGCCCCAACCCCAGCCCTCGCGAAATCGTGAGACCAGTACCACGCGTACATAACTACGCTCTGGAGATACCGTGGGCATAGGCGTAGGGGCACGACCACGGCATGCCCAGAGAGCGGCTCAACCGCACCAGGGGCTCCCAATTGTGTCATTCTTTTTTTTCTTATTCTGAGGACTCCGTTTTCTAGAAGCCCTGTCCGGCAGTAGAATTGCCGCACTCACGATGCAACAGCCAGGGAAGAAGAAAAGCTACGTCGAGTGTCTAGGTGGTCTCTATTACGAGCAGTATACCTATTTTACATACCATCCCGCAGCCTACCCCTGGAGGGGGACATGTTAAATAGTCCCATCCCTTGCTTATCGCACTATTTGTATCGTTCTGCTTTCATTGCAGTATTTTTTGAACAAACAATGCATCGCTTTTCGCCTATTATTGCATTCCTTTTTCTATCTATATATGTTCACTTATGACATGTTGCATCCGTACGCTTTGGTACGGCCAAATACACTAGGGGCTTAAGTACCCCAAAATATGGTGTTATAAGTCCGAACACTTTAACAAGTGCGGCACCCCGAACTTATAGCATTATATGCATCGGCTCCGAATCATGTCTTGGGTCAATAGTTGGGTTTGCCCGGCTCCCATGTTTTGGTACCTTACGTTCCGTTATATCGGCTAAGGTAGCGCTGGGAGAACCACTGCGATTGTGCCCTGGTTGAGCTGGGTTGAGCACCTCAGTGGAGAAAGCTAAAACTGACCGTCATGATAGGGCGAGAGCTGGTCGCTGTTCGAGAGGTTTTTTGAGTCCCTAAAGACTTATGCCGCTTAGAGCGAGGAGTCGGCTTTGTCCGGCCCAGGCGTGGATAGCTCCCCGAATTCGGTCTTCCGAACACTAGGGGCTTCGCCGAAATTTAAAATTGTAGAATTCTATGGCTAAGTGGGAGTGTTCAAGCATTATAAGTCCGGTTGCCTCATTCGTTGTGTTGAGCGCCTCCCTCGAAGGACCCAAGAATGGGTACAAGAGCGCTCAAGTTTATCCCGAACACCCCAGCACTCGTGGCATGGGGGTTGAAGCCAACGACTTGCCATCTCCCAAATTTGATAAACGGCCGCACAAAAGGTAATATTTTAAATTAACAAGCATTTATTAGCGCATATGAACAAAGTTTTCAGCGTACATGATAACAAATGCGAGTCTACTCAAAAATTACATCTTTGGAGCATTCACCCGCTATAAGGCGGGCACCCTTCAGGACGTTCTCGTAATACATCTCGGGCTTGCGATACTCCCTGCCCGGCGGTGGAGCGTCTGTCACAAGCTTCTCAGCGTCCATCTTGCCCCAGTGCACTTTAGCACGGGCAAGGGCCCTACGGGCACCTTCGATGCAGACGGAGCGCTTGACGACTTCAATCCATGGACAGGCATCCACTAGCCGCCGCACCAGCCCGAAGTAGCTCCCAGGCATGGCCTCCTTCGGCCACAGCCGAGCTATGAGGCCCTTCATGGCCTGTTCGGCCACCTTATGGAGCTCGACCAGCTGCTTCAGCTGGTCGCTCAAGGGCACCGAGTGTCCGGCCTCAGCATACTGAGACCAGAATACCTTCTCTGTCGAGCTCCCTTCCTCGGCCCGATAGAATGCGGCAGCGTTGGACACACTGTGGGGCAGATCTGCGAATGCTCCTGGAGAGCTCCGGATTCGGGTAAGTAACAGGTAATTCACTTTCACATGCTTGCTTTGCATGAAGAATGCCTTACCCGCCGCTATCTTTCTTTATTGCCTCAATTTCCTGGAGGGCTTTTTGGGCTTTGGCCTTAGCGGCTTTGGCACTCTCAAGAGCCGAGACGAGCTCGGACTCTCGAGTCTTCGAGTCACGCTCCAAACTCTCGTGTTTTTCCATGAGAGCCTGGAGCTCTTGCTGCACCTCCGCCACCCGCGCCTCCTGCTTCTCTTGCTCAGTGCGTTCCGCGGCCGCATTGCTTTCGGCCTTGGACACCGCTTCCTTCAGGGTCACCACCTCGTTCGTGGCCCCTGCAATACTCACGTTATTCCTGTCATTTTTTGCAACCAAATCCTTTCTATAAGGTATTACTTTAATAAGGTATTACTTACCTTCCTTGTCCTCGAGCTGCTTCTTGGCACGGCCGAGCTTGTTCTCGGACCGCTCAAGGCTCTGCTTCAATACATTGACCTCCGCAGTCAGTGCGGCAGAGGTCAGCAGCGTAGCCTGCATTCCCATATTGACATACTTATGTTAGACTCCTGCGTATATCTTTTTAGATCCTCAGTTCGACTTTTCTTTCCGAACACCAAACTGAGCATCAGGGGCTACTGTCTATGCGGTACTATTTTTACATATCTTAATTACATACCTCAAAGCCTGTTAGAAGGCTGGTACAGGCTTCAGTCAGCCCGCTCTTGGCAGACTGAACTTTCTGGATCAGCGCACTCATAACAGTGCGGTGCTCCTCGTCGATGGAGGCGCCGTTAAGTGCCTCCAGCAAATTATCCGGCGCCTCCGGTTGGACGGAGGTCACCGGCGCCGCAGTCTCGCCCTTCTTACGAAGGGGCCGCCCGCCGGACTCAGGAACCACTAAAGGTTCCGGTGCGAAGTCCGGCCCAGGGCCGAACTCAGAACCCTTTGGGGGTTGATCCCCCTCGTGCCCAAAGTCCGGGAGGTTGCCCTACGGCACCTCCGGAACCTCCTCCTCCTGGCTGGGCCCCTTTTGGGACCCCACCTCGGTGTCATCCGCAGCGCGATGAGAGGAGACGGCCGGATGTGAAGTGCTATCCATGTCCGATGGCGCCAGGGAGCCGCTCGTTGAAGTGTCGAGCCCGTCCTTGGGCGGGCTGCAGGGTTATATTCGGCGTTAAGAGATTCTATGCAACAAATGAAACACCATGAGTTATTTTGGTATCCGGACACTTACGAAGTCGCCAGGGGCTTAGTCCTTGGTGGCTACTCCTCTTCATCGTCGTCGGCGTTGGTGGAGTAGTCCGGGGGGAGGGTCCTTCCCTTCTTGGACCCTTCGGCCTCACCCGTTGGGGAGGCCTTCCTTTTCTTCTCTCCCCCCGCTGGGGGAGAAGCCTCTTTTCCTCCTCCCCATCTTCGCAGGAGGAGTCTGCCTCGGAGTCGTCGGACGATGAGTCCGACAACACCTGGCGCCGGGAACTCCTTCGAGTTCCCGTGGCCTTCTTCTTGGCCTTCTTCTAATTGGGCGTCCGCTGGGTCTTCTGGCAAGGAAGCCGGACAGTTAACCTGCCCGGACGTCTTTTGCCAGGCCTGTCAAAGGTAAAGGGAGTTTAGATCCCGCATAGAGTCAAACTATGGAAAATAAGCGTCCTGTAATGGGTAAAATAGCTTACCTCGCCGGCTTGACGCTGCGAGCTGAATCCGTGATCTTCGGTAGCGGATGCGGGAGCCTCGGCGCCCTGAGCAGCACCTTCCAGGCATCTTCGTACGTAGTGTCGAAGAGCCTGCTCAAGGTTTGGTGCTGTGCCGGATTAAACTCCCACAAATTAAAGGCCCGTTTCTGGCACGGGAGGATCCGGCGGATGAGCATGACCTAGACTACGTTGACAAGCTTGAGCTTCTTGTTCACCAAGGTTTGGACACAGTATTGGAGTCCGGTCAGCTCCTCCGAATCGCCCCATCATAGGCCCTTCTCTTTCCAAGAGGTGAGTGAGGGAGTCCTGGACTAGGGGGTGTCCGGATGGCCGGACTATCATCATCGGCCGGACTCCAAGACTATGAAGATACAAGATTGAAGACTTCGTCCCATGTCCGTATGGGACTTTCCTTGGCGTGGAAGGCAAGCTTGACAATACGGATATGTAGATCTCCTACCATTGTAGCCGACTCTGTGTAACCCTATCCCTCTTCGGTGTCTATATATACCGGAGGGTTTTAGTCCGTAGGACAAACAACCATTACAACAATCATACTATAGGCTAGCTTCTAGGGTTTAGCCTCCTTGATCTCGTGGTAGATCCACTCTTGTACTACCCATATCATCAATATCAATCAAGCAGGAGTAGGGTTTTACCTCCATCGAGAGGGCCCGAACCTGGGTAAAAACATCGTGCCCCTTGTCTCCTGTTACCATCCGCCTAGACGCATAGTTCGGGACCCCCTACCCAAGATCCGCCGGTTTTGACACCGACATTGGTGCTTTCATTTAGAGTTCCTCTATGTCGTCACCGATAGGCTTGATGGATCCTTCGATCATCAACAACGACGCAGTCCAGGGTGAGACTTTTCTCCCCGGACGGATCTTCGTGTTTGGCGGCTTTGCACTGCGGGCCAACTCGCTTGGCCATCTGGAGCAGATCGAAAGCTACGCCCCTGGCCATCAGGTCAGATTTGGAAGCCTAAACTTCATGGCTAACATCCGCGGAGACTTGATCTGCGATGGATTCGAGCCACAGCCGAGCGCGCCGCACTGTCACGATGGGCATGATTTAGCTCTGCTGCCGGACAGTGCCCTGGGGGACGCACATGAGTCCGCTCCGATCCTTAATTCAGAGCCGACCGTGCAGATCGAGGACGTGTGGCTAGACACCGCCTCGGGGGCTGCAACCTCTACGGCCATGGAGCCGAAAACTGACCTTGTCCCTTGTAAAGCTCATGACTCCGAGGTGTCGGACTCCTCGCCGGACTCCGAACCTCCTGCGCCCTTACCAATCGAATCCGATTGGGCGCCGATCATGGAGTTCACCGCCGCGGACATCTTTCAGCACTCACGCTTTGGCGACATCCTGAATTCGCTAAAGTATCTGTCATTATCAGGAGAGCCCTGGCCGGACTGCGGTCAGGACGGTTGGGATGCGGACGACGAAGAAATTCAAAGCCCACCCACAACCCACTTTGTAGCCACTGTCGACGATCTAACTGACATGCTAGACTACGACTCTGAAGACATCGACGGTATGGACGATGATGCCGGAGACGACCAAGAACCAGCACCTACGGGGCACTGGAAGACCACCTCGTCATATGACATATACATGGTGGACATCCCAAAGGATGGGAACGGCGAAGAAGCAGCGGAGGCAGATTCCTCCAAGAAACGGCCCAAGCGCCAGCGTCA
The DNA here is from genome assembly GCF_002162155.2 of Triticum dicoccoides. NCBI lineage: Eukaryota > Viridiplantae > Streptophyta > Magnoliopsida > Poales > Poaceae > Triticum > Triticum dicoccoides. Next base: position 480,756,078 of record NC_041393.1, on the reverse strand, counting down.
GCGGCGCCGCTCTAAATCCCGCCACAGCAAGAATGGAGATTCCGGCACCGGAGACAATAACACCCCAGAGTGCCGAAGACAACCCCCTCCAGCAAAATTCAGCACAGGAGGACGGAGAGGCCAGCCCTCACGAGAGAGCGGCAGACGAAGAGGTAGAGGATGATAATTACATGCCTCCCTCCAGAGACGAGGCAAGCCTCAACGACGACGAATTCATCGTGCCCGAGGATCCCATCGAACAAGAGCGTTTTAAACGCAGGCTTATGGCCACGGCAAACAGCCTAAAGAAAAAGCAGCAACAGCTCCAAGCTGATCAAGACCTGCTAGCCGACAGATGGATTGAAGTCCTCGCGGCCGAAGAGTACGAACTCGAACGCCCCTCCAAAAGCTACCCAAAACGCAAGTTGCTCCCACGATTAGAGGAGGAGCAGTATAAACCTTCATCACCAGCGCACAAACGGTAGACCGACCACCTCGTGGCCGCGACAGAGAGGCCTCTAGGCCCTCCATCAGGACCGTACCTCGGCACCGCTCGAAAAGTACGAAGCCATGGGGGAATGCGCCGGACTTGCGAGACATATTGGAGGACAAGGCAAGGCAATCAAGATTGATCTACGGATCACATGGGCGCCCCACGATGCGCGACGACTACCGTCGCGCCGGATACAGCAACTCCGGCCGGGCCGAACACAGTAGACAAAGCTTGCTTGAGCTACGTCGTGATATTGCCCAATATAGAGGCGCCGCACACCCACTATGCTTCACAGATGAAGTAATGGATCATCAAATCCCTGAAGGGTTTAAACCCGTGAACATTGAATCCTACGATGGCACAACAGACCCCGCGGTCTGGATCGAAGACTACCTCCTTCATATCCACATGGCCCGCGGTGACGATCTTCACGCCATCAAATATCTCCCACTCAAGCTTAAAGGACCAGCTCGGCATTGGCTTAACAGCTTGCCAGCAGAGTCAATTGGGTGTTGGGAGGACCTGGAAGCCGCATTCCTTGACAACTTCCAGGGCACATATGTGCGACCACCAGACGCCGATGACCTAAGCCACATAATTCAGCAGCCAAACGAATCGGCCAGACAGTTCTGGACACGGTTCTTAACAAAGAAAAATCAAATCGTCGACTGTCCGGATGCAGAGGCCCTCGCAGCCTTCAAACCTAACATCCGCGATGAGTGGCTGGCCCGACACCTAGGACAGGAAAAGCCGAAATCCATGGCAGCCCTGACATCACTCATGACCCGCTTCTGCGCGGGAGAGGACAGCTGGCTAGACGGCAGTAACAACCTCAGCAAAAATTCTGGCAGTCCGGATAACAAGGACCACAATGGCAGGTCACGTCGCAAAAAAAACAAACGCCGCATTAACGGCGATAACACTGAGGATACGGCAGTCAACACCGGATTCAGAGGCTCCAAACCCGGTCAACGGAAAAATCCATTCAAAAGAACTACTCCGGGTCCGTCCAATTTGGACCGTATACTCGACCGCTCATGCCAGATACATGGCACCCCCGAAAAGCCAGCTAATCACACCTACAGGGATTGTTGGGTATTTAAGCAGGCAGGCAAGTTAATTGCCGAAAATAATGACAAGGGGCTGCATAGCGATGACGAGGAAGAGACCCGGCCGCCGAACAATAGAGGACAGAAAGGTTCCCCCCCACAAGTGCGGACGGTGAACATGATATACGCAACTCACATACCCAAGAGGGAGCGGAAGCGTGCAGTCAGGGACGTATACGCGATGGAGCCAGTTGCCCCAAAGTTCAACCCATGGTCCTCCTGCCCGATCACTTTTGATCGAAGGGACCACCCCACCAGTATCCGCCATGGCGGATTCGCCGCATTGGTTCTAGACCCAATCGTCGATGGATTTCACCTCACCAGAGTCCTGATGGACGGCGACAGCAGCCTGAACCTGCTTTATCAGGATACAGTGTGCAAGATGGGCATAGACCCCTCAAGGATTAAACCTACAAATACGACCTTCAAAGGCGTCATACCAGGTGTAGAGGCCAATTGTACAGGCTCGGTTACACTGGAAGTGGTCTTCGGATCCCCGGATAACTTCCGAAGCGAGGAGTTAATCTTTGATATAGTCCCGTTCCGCAGCGGCTATCATGCTCTGCTCGGACGAACCGCGTTTGCAAAGTTCAACGCGGTGCCGCACTACGCATACCTCAAGCTCAAGATGCCAGGCCCTCGAGGAGTCATCACGGTCAACGGAAACACTGAATGCTCCCTCCGAACAGAGGAACACACAGCGGCTCTCACGACAGAAGTACAGAGCAGCCTCTTAAGGCAATTTTCGAGTCCGGCCGTTAAGCAACCGGACACGGCCAAACGCGCCCGGAGTAACATACAACAAGACCACCTGGCACGTTCTGAGCACGCGTAGCAATGCGGCCCCAACCCCAGCCCTTGCATAATTGCAAGACAAGTCCTTCGCGTACATCATTACGCTCTGGAGATACCATGGGCATAGGGGGAGGGGCACGACCACGACAGGCCCTGAGTGCGGCTCAACCACACCAGGGGCTCCCAAGTGTGTCGCTCTTTTTCTTTTTTCTTTTTACCCACAGGACTCCGTTCACCAGAGGCCCTGTCCGGCAGCAGACCTGCCGAACTCACGATGCAACAACCAGGGAAGGAGAAAGGCTACGACGAACACTCAGGTGGTCTCCATTACGAGCATTAAATCTGTTTAATACACTATTCCGCAGCCTACCCCTGGAGGGGGACATGTTTAATAGTCCAATCCCTTGCTTACCGCACTATTTGTATCATTCTGCATTCATGGCAGTATTTCTGGAATAAACAATGCATCGCTTTTGCTTATAATTGCATTCCTTTCTTATATATGCTCGTTCATGACATGTTGCATCCGTACACTTTGGTGCGGCCAAATACACCAGGGGCTTAAGTTCCCCGCATTATGGTGTGATAAGTCCGAACACTTTCACAAGTGCGGCACGCCGAACTTATAGCATTATATGCATCGGCTCCGAATCATGTCTTGGGTCAATAGTTGGGTTTGCCCGGCTCCCATGTTTTGGTACCTTACGTTCCGTTTTATCGGCTAAGGTAGCACTGGGAGAACCACTGCGATTGCGCCCCGGTTGAGCTGGGCGAGCGCCTCAGTGGAGAAAGCTAAAACTGACCGTCATGATAAGGCGAGAGCTGGTCGCTGTTCGAGAGGTCTTTTCGAGTCCCTAAAGACTTATGCTGCTTAGAGCGAGGAACCGGCTTTTTCCGGCCCAGGCGTGGATAGCGCCCCGAACTCGGTCTTCCGAACACTAGGGGCTTCGTCGAAATTTAAAATTATAGAATTCTATGGCTAAGTGAGAGTGTTCAAGCATTATAAGTCCGGTTGCCTCGTACGTTGTGTTGAGCGCCTCCCTAGATGGACCCAACAATGGGAACAAGAGCGCTCAAGTTTATCCTGAACACCCCAGCACTCCTGGCATGGGGGCTGAAGCCAATGACTTGCCATCTCTCAGATTTGATAAACGGCCGCACAGAAGGTAATATTTTAAATTAATAAGCTTTGCTTAGCGCTTATGAACACAGTTTTCAGCGCATAGGATAACATAATGCGATTCTACTCAAATATTACATCCTTGGAGCACTCATCCGCAATCATGCGGGCACCCTTCAGGACACTCTTACAATACATTTCGGGCGTACGATACTCCTTGCCCGCCGGCGGCGCGTCCGTCAGAAGCTTCTCAGCGTCCATCCTGCCCCAGTGAACTTTTGCACGGGCAAGGGCCCGACGGGCACCTTCAATACAGACGGACTGCTTGACGACTTCCACCCAGGGACACGCATCCACCAGCCGCCGCACCAGGCCGAAGTAGCTCCCAGGCATGGCCTCCTTGGGCCACAACCGAACTATGAGGCCCTTCATGGCCTGCTCGGCAACCTTGTGGAGCTCGACCAGCTGCTTCAGCTGGTCGCTAAGGGGCACCGGATGTCCGACCTCAGCATACTGAGGCCAGAAGACCTTCTCCGTCGAGCTCCCCTCCTCGGCCCGATAGAATGCGGCAGCATCGGACACGCTGCGGGTCAGATCTGCGAACGCTCCTGGAGAGCTCCGAATTCGGGTAAGTAACAAGTAATTCACATTCACATGCTTCCTTTGCATGAAAAATGCCTTACCCGCCGCTATTTTCTTCACTGCCTCGATTTCCTGGAGGGCCTTGTGGGCTTCGGCCTTAGCGGCTTTGGCACTCTCAAGAGCCGATGCAAGCTCGGACTCTCGAGTCTTTGAGTCGCGCTCCAAACTCTCATGTTTTTCCACGAGTGCCTGGAGCTCTTGCTGCACCTCCGCCACCCGCGCCTCCTGCTTCTCTCGCTCGGCTCGTTCCGCGGCCGCATTGCGTTCGGCCGCGGACACGACCTCCTTTAGGGTCGCCACCTCATTCATGGCCCCTGTAGTACCCACGTTATCCTTGTTATTTCTCTTGCAACCAAAATCCTTTTCTGTAAGGTACAAATTTAATACGGTGTTACTCACCTTCCTTGTCCTCGAGCTGCTTCTTGGCACGGCCGAGCTCGCTCTCGGACCGCTCGAGGTTCTGCTTCAAAGCATCGACCTCCACAGTCAGTGCGGCAGAGGTCAGCAGCGCAGCCTGCAATCCCATATTGACATATTTTTTAGAACTCCTGCGTATATCTTTTTAGATCCTTAGTCCGGCTTTTCTTTCCGAATAGCGAACCGAGCATCAGGGGCTACTGTCTATGCGGTATTATACTACATATTTTAATTTTCTTACCTCAAAGCCTGTTAGAAGGCTGCTGCAGGCTTCGGTCAGCCCGCTCTTGGCGAGTTGAACCTTCTGAATCACCGCACTCATGATAGTGCGGTGTTCTTCTTTGATGGAAGCGCCGTTGAGCGCCTCCAGCAAATTATCCGGCACCTCCGGTTGGACAGAGGCTGCCGGTGTCACAGTCTTGCCCTTCTTGCGAAGGGGCCGCCTACCGGACTCCGGAACCACTGCAGGTTCCGGTGCGGAGTCCGGTACGAAGTCCGGGAGGTTGCCCTGCGGCACCTCCGGAGCCTCCTCCTCCTGATGGGTCCCCTCCTGGGATCCCACCTCGGCGTCGTCAGCATCACGAGGAGTGGAGGCGGTCGGAAGGGAATCCATATCCGACGTGCCCAAGGACCCGCTCGACGAAGCGGGAAGATCATCCTTAGCCGGACTACAGGTTGTATGCGGCATTAGAAAGACACCGCGTGGCAGAAAGAAAAATTATAAATCATTCAGGAATCCGGATACTTACGATCTTGCCAGGGGCTTGGCCCTTGAGGGCCACTCCTCGTCGCCGTCGCCGGCGTTGGCGGAGCAGTCCGGAGGAAGGGTCCTTCCTTTCTTGGACCCTTCAGCCTCCCTCGCTGGGGAAGCCTTCCTCTTCTTCTCTCCCCCCTCTTGGGGGGAGCCCTCTTTCTCCTCCTCATCTTCAGGGGAGGAGTCCGCCTCGGAGTCATTGGACGATGAGTCCGATACCACCAGGCATCGGGAACTCCTTCGGGTTCCCGTGGCCTTCTTCTTGGCCTTCTTCTCCGGCACCACGTAAAGTGTCGGGACCAGCAGCCCCGTCAAACGGGTGTCCGCTGGGTCTTCTGGAAGGGGAGCCAGACAGTTAACCTGTCCGGACGTCTTCTGCCAGTCCTGTTAAAGGCATTGGGAGTTTAGATCCCACATAGAGTCAAACTATGAAGGAAATGAGTGTACCATAAAGGATAACATAGCTTACCTCGCCGGCCGGGCGCTGCGTGTTGAATCCGCGATCTTCAGTTGCGGATGCGGGGGCTTCTCCGCCCTTGAACAGCACCCTCTAGGCAGCTTCGTACGTCGTGTCGAAGAGCCCGCTCAGGATCCAGTGTTGTGCCGGATCAAATTCCCACAAATTAAAGGCCCGTTGCTGGCAGGGGAGAATCCGGCGGACGAGCATGACCTGGATCACGTTGACAAGCTTAAGCTTCTTGTTCACCAGGGTCTGGAGACAGGACTGAAGTTCGGTCAGCTCCTCCGAACTACCCCATAGTAAGCCCTTCTCTTTCCAGGAGGTGAGCTGCATGGGGATACCAAATCTGAACTCGGGGGCCACTGCCCATTTAGGGTCACGCGGCTCGGTGATGTAGAACCACCCCGATTGCCACCCTTTGACGGATAACACAAAGGCGCCCTCGAGCCAAGTGACGTTGGGTATTTTGCCCACCATGGCGCCTCCGCACTCCGCTTGGACGCCCTTCACCACCTTCGGCTTGACATTGAAGGTCTTTAGCCACAAGCCGAAGTGGGGCTGGATGCAGAGGAAGGCCTCGCACACGACGATAAACACCGAGATGTTGAGGATGAAGTTTGGTGCCAGATCGTGGAAGTCCGGGCCGTAGTAGTACATGAGCCCCCGGACGAAGGGGTGAAGTGGGAAGCCCAGTCCACGGAGGAAGTGGGGAAGAAATATGACCCTCTCATGGGGCCTGGGGGTGGGGATGAGCTGCCCCTCGTTGGGCAGCCGGTGCGCGATGTCGCTGGACAGGTATCCGGCGCCGCGCAGCTTCTCGATGTGCCCCTCCGTAACGGAGGAGGCCATCAACTTGCCTCCCGCTCCGGACATGGCTGGAGAAGGTTGAGGCGAGATGTGCGAACTTGGGTGCTGGAGCTCGAGTGCGCGGAGATGGATAAGCAAAGGAGGAAGAAGGCATAGGTAAAAAAGATGGATCCTTATCCCCTTATATATGGGCGGACAAAGACTATGCGTCCCCACCGGCCTGGTAAAACTCGCTTATCTCCCAAGCGCCACAATCAATGGCGCGGTTGGGTTACCCACGTCCGTATTGATGGGAATCCCGGAATAAGGGGAACACGATCTCTGCTTCGACAAGACGTGCCAAGGAAACTGCTTCGCTAAATGCGCTGGGGTGGTATAATAAAAACGATTCAAGTAAAGGCTTGGTAGTGGTGTGACGTCATGCCACAAAATATGTCAGCAGATTGAACTTGTGTAAATATTATTCTCTCTACAGTGGTATCTGGAATTTATTTTACAGAGCCGGACACTATCCTGGTGTTCACAATCTTCTATGGATTATTCGAAAGAGGAACCCGCCTTGCAATGCCGAAGACAATATGCACGCCGGACTCGTCGTCATTGAAGCCTGGTTCAGGGGCTATTGAGGGAGTCCTGGACTAGGGGGTGTCCGGATGGCCGGACTATCATCATCGGCCGGACTCCAAGACTATGAAGATACAAGATTCAAGACTTCGTCCCATGTCCGGATGGGACTTTCCTTGGCGTGGAAGGCAAGCTTGACAATACGTATATGTAGATCTCCTACCATTGTAACCGACTCTATGTAACCCTAGCCCTCTCCGGTGTCTATATAAACCGGAGGGTTTTAGTCCGTAGGACAAACAACCATTACAACAATCATACCATATGCTAGCTTCTAGGGTTTAGCCTCCTTGATCTCGTGGTAGATCCACTCTTGTACTACCCATATCATCAATATCAATCAAGCAGGAGTAGGGTTTTACCTCCATCGAGAGGGCCCGAACCTGGGTAAAAACATCGTGCCCCTTGTCTCCTGTTACCATCCGCCTAGACGCACAGTTCGGGACCCCCTACCCGAGATCCGCCGGTTTTGACACCGACAGTGAGCCGTGTAGGGAAGCCAGATCGGAATTCGGGGGCCGCTACCCATTTAGGGTCATGCGGCTCGGTGATGTAGAACCACCCCGATTGCCACCCCTTTATGGTCTCCACAAAGGAGCCCTCGAGCCATAGGACGTTGGGCATCTTGCCCACCATGGCACCTCCACACTCCACTTGGCGGCCACCCACTACCTTCGGTTTGACATTGAAGGTCTTCAGCCATAAGCTAAAGTGGGGCTGGATGTAGAGGAATGCCTCGCACACGACGATGAACGCCGAGATGTTGAGGATGAAGTTCGGGGCCAGATCGTGGAAATCCAGGCCATAGTAGAACATGAGCCCCCGGACAAATGGGTGAAGTGGAAAACCTAGTCCGCGGAGGAAGTGGGTGAGGAACACCACCCTCTCATGGGGCCCGGGGGTGGGGATGAGCTGCCCCTTGTCGGGGAGCCGATGCGCGATGTCCCTGGACAAGTATCTGGCCTTTCGCAGCCTTTTGATGTGCCCCTCCGTGATGGAGGAGGCCATCCACTTGCCTCCCGCTCCGGACATGGCTGAGGAAGGTCGAGGCGAGATGTGCGGACTTGGGCGCTGGAGCTCGAGTACGCGGAAATGGATAAGCAAAGGAGGAAGAGGGCGTAGGTAAAAAGGTGGATCCTTATCCCCTTATATATGGACGGACGAAACTATGCATCCCCATCAGCCTGGTAAAACTCGCTTATCTCCCAAGCGCCGTAATCAATGGCGCGGTTGGGTTACCCACGCCCGTATTGATGAGGATCCCGGAATAAGGAGGCACGATCTCCGCTTTGATAAGACGTGCGAAGGAAACCGCCTCGCTAAACGCGCTGAGGTGGGACAGTAAAAAGCGATTCAAATAAAGGCGTGGCCATAGTGTGATGTCACACCGCGGAATACGTCAGCAGATCTGTGTAAAGATTATTCTCTCTACGGTGGTATGTGGAACTTGTTTTGCAGAGCCGGACACTATCCTTGTGTTCAAAATCTTCTATGAAGAATTCGGAGGAGGAACCGGCCTTGCAATGCCGAAGACAATATGCGCGCCGGACTCGTCGTCATTGAAGCCTGGTTCAGGGGCTACTGAGGGAGTCCTGGACTAGGGGGTGTCCGGATAGCCAAACTATCACCGTCAGCCGGACTCCTGGACTATGAAGATACAAGAGATTCCGTCCTGTGTCCGGATGGGACTTTTCTTGGCGTGGAAGGCAAACTTGGCAATACGGATATGTAGATCTCCTACCATTGTAACCGACTCTGTGTAACCCTAGCCCTCTTCGGCGTCTATATAAACCGGAGGGTTTTAGTCCGTAGGACGAACAACAATCATACCATAGGCTAGCTTCTAGGGTTTAGCCCCATTGATCTCGTGGTAGATCTACTCTTGTACTACCCATATCATCAATATTAATCAAGCAGGAGTAGGGTTTTACCTCCATCGAGAGGGCCTGAACCTGGGTAAAAACATCGTGTCCCTTGTCTCCTGTTACCATCCGCCTAGACGCACAGTTCGGGACCCCCTACCCGAGATCCACCAGTTTTGACACCGACAGCGCCCTTCCAGTCAGCATAATAGCGATCAAATTAATCACTCAATTGCTTGATTTCAGCTTGCAGAGCAATGAGCTGATCAGGGGTTAGAGTGAGGACATTGTCCTTGAGGTAGCGCTGTTTCTTGTACTGCGCTTTCTTCAAACTTCTGCCTTGTTCAAATTTCCATTTCTCTTCTTCAATGAAGGCAGCGAGGACACGACTTTGACCAAGAGTGAGGTTCATCTCCGGCAAAGGCGTGTTGGGGTCCTTGTGCCATAAGTCAATGTAATCAAGGATCAGCTTGGGATCCAACACCAGTGGCACATTGCTGCCTTTGGCTCTAGCGGCCCTGGCTTGCCTGTTTCTGATGATTTCGGCAAGTTCTTCATGATCAGCCTCATCATCATCAGAAGGTACATGGAAGGCGACCTGCTTCTTGTGAGGACTTGGGCGAGTGCCTCGTCCAGCAGTGGCCTTTTTCTTCAGCAGAGAGGGATCAGCTGAGGAATTCCGAGCAGCTGAGGAGCTTGCTGATGCTCCTGAGGCAATAGAGAAGCCTTGAGTCCTTTGGCACATGGTTAGATGCACAGGTGCCGAGGATTTTGTCAGAGCAGCTGAAGACTTTGACGGAGGAGCTGAGGACTTTGACGGAGCAGTCTGAGGAATTTGCCGTGAGGGCCTTGAGGAATCTGGCCTTGATGGCATAGCAGAGGAGCTTGGCCGTGAGGGCATTGAAGGTGAAGCACTAGACTTGTGTGCAGGCTTCTTATGCATAGCCTTCTTGGGCTGACTGGCAGAGGCCTCAACAGAGGCAGCAGCAGCAGCAGCAGAGTCAGCATTGAATTTCCTCACTGCTTCCTTTGCTTGCTTAGCCAGTTTGGCTTGGTGTTTTGCCCATTCGTCAGGATAATCCTCACCGCACTTGAGGCTAGTGGGATCCGCCAACTGGCCTGGTGCCAATGGAGGTCTTGGGCATGGAGGGTTGAGTGCGAATTTCTTCATGTACCTGGGAGTTACATACCTGTACTCCCTCCATTCCCGTGCCCATCTCCTTTCAATCCTCTGTATGCGCACCTTGCGCTGATTTTTGTTCTCCTTACCAAACTTGGCCTCATCAGGTGTGCAATAGCCTGCGTAATGTCCTCAGGGATCTCAAAAGCAGTCATGACCTTAGGCTTCTTTCCTCCCTTCTGTGGCTTGTTACCATCTGCCATTTTCTTTAGTTGAGGAATTTGAACAATCGAATTCTCTGAAGAAGTATGCAACTTTTCTTCGAGGAACGCTGCAAATGAGTTAAGTTGATGAGAACCTAGTGATTCAGCAGCGGACATTTGTACCTGTGAATAGAGTGTAGTTGCGAGGAATTTGGAGAGGTCATATGCGTTCTCAGAGGGTTTTTCAAAAAGAACAAGTTTGAGGAATTTGACCAGATGAGTCTTGAGGAATTTCACTAAGCGTTCTTTGTCTTAGGTTCCAGAGTTGTATAGATTGAAAATCCACACAATTGAGGATCATAGCTTAGAGAAACGAATCAAGAACAGATGACGTGTGAGGTGTTCATGTGTGTGAAGAACTGAAGAATAAACACCTTTGAAGATTTTTAGAAAAACTTGAGAATCAAAGCGAGCAGTTAAAAGTAACTTTTAATTACCCGAAGTGAAGAACACGACAAACTGGGAAGAACAGATGTGAAGTTCGTCAGTTCAGATCTTCCACGCCCTAACTTGGCGGAGGAAGACGGCTACGGCGGCGCGGAGTGAAGATTTCCGCGCCCGGCGCGAGTACGATGGCGACGAGGTCGAGGTAGTGAAGCTCTTCCTCACTGGTGATGATGGAGTAGCGGCAGCGCTAGGGTTTGAGAAGCTCGAGCGGGAGAGAGAGAGAGAGAGGTCGAGTGGAGTAAAGGAAGTGAGGAAGGGGTGAGGGGGTATTTATAGTCGCAGTGAAAAATTGTTCACCAGAAGATTAAGGACGAACATGCCCCTGACCCTTCTCATTCGCATGACATGTGTCACCCACGTACTGTGAGGTGGCGATCGCGTAGGATCGTGGGTGAATAGATAAGTATATCGTGGGATGCGGAACGGTTTGAGCGGCAAAGCTGAAAATTCAGATAAGATAGGTTTTCAAGTTCCGTTCGCAATTTCTTCAGCTATCAAGGACATAGTGAAGAATTTGAACGGGTTCCAAATAGAACGCATATGAGGAATTTGTGAATATACTGGGTTGAGTTTAGCATAGAGGGGGAAGGGTCCGATCACATTCACTTACCAGAAGAAATCAACTTGAAGAAATAACAATAAGTGAATGCTGTAGAGGACTTAAAACTCATATATATATATATATATATATATATATATATATATATATATATATATATATATATATATATTCGAATGAAGAACAACACCGGGAAGAGTGAAGACAATGCAAAGTTGAAGAATTTGAAAAACTGAGGAATTTCAAAAACGAAGAAAAACTCAAATTGAAGATTTTCAACTTTGGTTGGTGGCGTAACCCACCGTATAAGAAAGCTGATTTCAGACACTGCGTACAATTGTCGTAGGGCTCTGAGAATCAATTTCTTTATTAATTTCTTCACACTTAGAGGGTTAGTCTTCATTGATTGAAGAAAAACGTTACTTCATGTGTTGCACATCTAAGTCATCAAGTCAGCATAAGTGTTAGGATGTGTGTCCATTTTAGAGAACATTCGAAGATTCTAGGATATTTAGCTCACACCGCAACTTGCTAAATCTCTTCTCATCCAAGGGCTTTGTGAAGATATCGGCCAATTGATCTTCAGTGCTGACGTGGTCGATGGAGATGTCGCCCTTCAACACATGATCACGAAGAAAATGATGATGAATTTGGATGTGCTTGGTCTTCGAGTGCTGAACTGGGTTATGAACAATCTTGATGGCACTCTCATTATCACAGTAGAGAGGCACATTCTTCACGTTGACGCCATAGTCCTTGAGTGTTTGCTTCATCCATAGTAGTTGAGCACAACACGATCCAGCAGCAATGTACTCAACTTCTACAGTGGAGAGAGATACGCAGTTCTGTTTCTTCGAGGACCAACAGACCAAAGATCGTCTAAGGAAATGACATGTACCAGATGTTGACTTGCGGTCCACGCGATCGCTAGCATAGTCAGAGTCTGAATATCCAATGAGATCAAAAGTGGAGGCCTTGGGATACCATAATCCAAGTGTTGGTGTGTGAGCTAAGTATCGAAGAATATGCTTCACAGCCTTATGGTGTGATTCCTTCGCTATAGCTTGAAATCGGGCACACATGCAAACACTAAGCATAATATCCGGCCTAGATGCACATAGGTACAATAAAGAGCCAATCATGGAGCGGTACACCTTTTGATCGAAGTCTTTACCATTTTCATCAGTGCATAGATGCCATTTGTGGGCATTGGAATTTTGACCCCTTTGCAATCTTGCATGCCGAATTTCCTCAATACGTCCTTGAGGTATTTCTCCTGAGATATGAATATTCCATTGCGCTGTTGACGAATTTGAAGACCTAAGAAGAATTTCAACTCTCCCATCATAGACATTTGATATTCTTCACTCATCATATAGGCAAATTCATCACTATATCGTTGGTCAGTACAGCCAAAAATGATATCATCAACATATATTTGGCACACAAACAATTCACCATCATAAGACTTAGTGAAAAGAGTTGGATCGAGTGAACCGGGTTTGAAGCCATTCTTCACGAAGAATTCCTTCAAGGTATCATACCACGCCTGAGGGGCTTGCTTGAGGCCATACAGGGCCTTGTTGAGCTTGAAGACTTTATCAGGATTCTTTGGATCTTCAAAACCTGGGGGTTGAGCAACATATACTTCTTCCTCAATCTTACCATTGAGGAATGCACTTTTCACATCCATTTGTTGTAAGATAATATCATGATGGTTAGCATAAGCAAGTAATATGTGAATAGCCTCAAGTCTAGCAACAGGTGCAAAAGTTTCATCGAAGTCAATTCCTTCAACCTGTGTGTAGCCTTGAGCTACAAGCCGTGCCTTATTCCTCACCACAACGCCATTTTCATCTTGCTTGTTGCGGTAGATCCATTTTGTGCCAATAATGTTGTGTTTGCCAGGATCTGGACGTTTGACCAGTTCCCAGACGTTGTTGAGCTCGAACTGATGTAATTCTTCTTGCATAGCTTGAATCCACTCAGGCTCTAGAAATGCTTCATCTACCTTAGTGGGCTCTGTGATAGAGACAAACGCAAAGTGCCCACAAAAGTTAGATAAATGTGAAGCTTTTGAGCGTGTGAGAGGACCTGGTGCTTCAATGTCATCGATGATCTTCTCGATTTGCACTTCATTTGCAATACGAGGATGAGCGGGTTGTCTTCGAGGAATTTGATCCGCATTTTCTTCAGGAGCCTTTTCCTCAGCACCATTTTCTTCAGGTGCGCCAACTCGACGTTCATCATGTTCTGGAATGAATTCTTCAGCAGATTCTTCAATAGGAATGACATCCTCAGTGGCTTTGAACTTGATAGAATCCTTAGGTGTTGGTTCATCTATCACAGAAGGTAGGTGCTCTGTTTGCGAGCCATTAGTTTCATCGAACCACACATCTACAGTTTGAACAACCTTGTGAAGAACGTTGTTGAAGACTTTGTAGGTGTGCGAGTCCTTTCCGTAACCAAGCATGAAACCCTCATGTGCTTTCGGTGCAAACTTAGAATTGCGATGAGGATCTCTAATCCAACATTTAGCACCGAAGACTTTGAAGTAACTTACATTGGGTTTCTTGTCAGTGAGGAGTTCATAGGCAGTCTTCTTGAAGAATCTGTGAAGATATACTCTATTGATGATGTGGCAAGCGGTATCAATTGCATCAATCCAAAACCGACGAGGTGTCTTGTATTCATCAAGCATAGTGCGAGCCATTTCAACGAGGGTTCTGTTCTTGCGCTCCACGACGCCATTCTGTTGAGGAGTATAAGGAGCAGATAACTCATGAGTAATACCAAGTTCATCAAGATAGTCATCAAGACCGGAACTCTTGAACTCAGTTCCATTGTCACTTCTGATGTGCTTGATCTTCACACCAAAGTTGGTTGAAGCCCTCGAGGAAAATCGTTTGAAGACTTCCTGCACTTCATGTTTGTAAGTAACAATGTGTACCCATGTGTAACGAGAATAATCATCAACAATAACAAACCATTTAGAGATGCATCATTTGTCATAGCAGAATAATGATTAGGACCGAAGAGATCCATGTGAAGCAATTCAAATGGTCGAGTGGTAGTCATGATAGTCTTCGCTGGATGCTTGGCCTTTGTCATCTTCCCAGCTTCACAGGCTCCGCATAAGTGATCCTTGAGGAATTTGACATTCTCAATGCCAATGACATGCTTCTTCTTTGTGAGCGTGTGCAGATTCCTCATGCCAGCATGACCAAGTCGTCGATGCCATAGCCAGCCTTATGAAGCTTTTGCAAGTAAGCACACGGCAGGTTGTGGTCCTGTAGAGAAATCAACAATGTACAAGTCTCCTCTCCTAAAGCCTTCGAAGACTTTGGAATTGTCAGCTTCCATGATCACAACACAACGATACTTGCCAAAGACAACAACCATATCAAGATCACAAAGCATTGAGACAGACATGAGGTTGTATCCTAAGGACTCGACAAGCATGACTTTGTCCATGTGTATGTCCTTAGAGATCGCAACCTTACCTAGACCCAATACCTGACTTTTGCCTTTGTCAGCGAAGATGATATGCTTCAGATGTGACAGTGATAAGCGAGCATCCATCAAGAGATTCTTGTCACCAGTCATGTGATTTGTAGATCCACTATCGAGGACCCACTCATTTGCTTTGGGTTGATCATCCTGCAGATGAATTAGTGCAGCTTACAAACTCATATACTTCATCAGTGAAGAATATGACATCAGTATCATTAGGTCAATTTCATCAAGTAATTTGAACAAATAATCAGTATGAGGACGTGTGAAATGAAGGTTCATTTCATCATGATTAGCCTGCGTCCTATCAGGCACTGTTCAGGTCTCCAGCAAATTCTTCAGTCGTTTTGAGCACGACTGGAGACCTGACCCTGCATAAGAGATTAGTTCCTTTTCTTCACCACCCACATCTGGAGGGGTGGCAAAGAATTCATCACTCTACGAGCACCAAATGAGAAAGGTGGCATGGACGCCAGTCCACTTCGTTTCACATAAGAGGTGTTAGGGTAAGCATATGAATAAGCAGAGAAATTCTTCGGGGACTTATGAACATAATGATTTGAAGAATAATGCACATATTCATAGCCCTTAGCTCTACCCTGCGAAATAGAAGGGTTAGCACGATGATGATCATATGAGGACTTTGATCCTTTTGAGGAATTTGATCCATGTGAGGACTTGGATCCATATGAAGAATTTGGTTCATATGAAGAATTTGATCTGGAGTTCCTTTTCTTCACAGGTGGTGTCATGAGGACATTCACCTAAAGACTTTCAAGGCAACTTTTGGGAACCCAGATTTTCTTCATAGGAGAATCCTTCCTACAGTTAGTCCCAACATATCTAGCAAATACCTCACCATTCTGATTTTTGAATAGTTTATAGTTAGAGTCAAATGACTCATCAGAAGAATGAGGAGATTCACATGTAAAGCCAGATAAGTTGGATGGATCAACTGGAGGTCCCTTTGCAGCAACCCATGAGGTTTTGGGGTACTGCTCAGGCTTCCAATATGTTCCATCAGCATTGAGTTTCCTCTCAAAGGCAATACCCTCTTTCCTAGGGTTTCTGTTGAGGATCTGCTTTTTGAGCACATCACAAAGAGTCTGATGCCCTTTGAGGCTTTTGTACATGCCTGTCATGTACAATTCCTTTAGCCCTACATCATCAGTGATACTTGCATTGTCCTCTGATGAGGAATTAGTGATAGTAGAGACATATGCAGTTTGTAGCATTAGAAGCAATTGAACATTCAGGTGAGGAATTAATAGTTTCACGTTCAATTCACTTCAGACATGGAGGAACAAATTCTTCCTGGGTAGCGCTGATTTGTTGAGCAAGTAATGAATTGCGCTCCTTCTGAAGATCTTCATAATCCACTCTTAGCTTTTCAAGATCTTGCTTTCTTCGAAGAAATTCATAAGAAAGCTTCTCGTGATCAGATAAGAGAGTGTTATGATGACCTTGAAGATTGTCAAACCTGGACTGAAGTCTCTGAAGATTTTCAGTCAAGGTTTTAGTGCGATCATTTCTTCACCCAACATATCATCGCTTTTGTCTAGCATGTTTTGAACCTTTTCAAAGGCCTTTTGCTGTTTCACAACAATTTTAGCAAGTTTAGAGTAGCTGGGTTTGAGATTTTCATCAGATTCATCCTCACTTGAGTCAGAGGAGGCGTATTTAGTTACCTTGGCACCCTTTGCCATGAAGCAATAGGTGGGAGCGTAGTCATCATTGCCTTCATCATCCTTGTTGGTGGAGTCGTTTTCTTCAGAGTTGAAGATAGACTTGCTGACGAATGCAGTAGCGAGAGCTAGGCTCGCCACACCAGACTCTGACTCCTCAGATGCCTCCTCGTCCTCATGTTCCTCAGATTCAGCCTTAGAGTCCATTTCCTTGCCAATGAATGCCCGAGCCTTCTTGGAGCTGCTCTTCTTGTGAGATGAAGACCTTGAGGATTTTAATGATGAAGACTTTGAAGATTTCTTCTTCTTCTTCTTTGCGTCATCAGAACTGTAATCCTTGTATTTCTTCTTCTTTGATTCCTTATCCCAATGAGGACAATCTTGGATGTAGCGACCAGGTTTCTTGCATTTGTGGCATAGCCTCTTCTTGTAGTCACTGGATGAGGAATCATTGCTCCTTGAGGGTTTTCCAAAGCGACCACGTCTTGAGAACTTCTGAAATTTCTTCACGAGCAGTGCAAGTTCTTGGCTCAGTTCTTCAGGGTCACCAAGGCTGCTAGGAGAGTCTTCATCTTCAGACTTAGAGACTGCCTTGGCCTTCAAAGCACGTGGTCTGCCATAGCTCGAACCGTAGAGATCTCTCTTCTCAGCAAGCTAGAACTCATGAGTGTTTAGCCTCGCGAGGATACCAGCGGGATCAAGTGACTTGTAGTCAGCATGCTCTTGAATCATTAGTGCTAGAGTGTCAAATGAGGAATCTAGCGAACTCAGCAATTTCTACACCACCTCATGGTCGGTGATGTCAGTGGCGCCAAGCGCTTGAAGCTCATTTGAGATGTCAGTGAGGCGATCGAAGGTTTGCTGAACATTTTCATTGTCAAGTCTTTTGAAGCGGTTGAAGAGGTTGCGAAGAACGTCAACACGAGAGTCACCATGAGTTGAGACTCCTTCATTCACTTTGGACAGCCTATCCCAGATAAGCTTAGCAGTTTCCAAAGTACTCACTCTTCCATACTGTCCTTTGCTCAGATGGCCACATATGATATTCTTCGCTTGTGAATCGAGTTGCTTGAATCTCTTCACATCAGTAGCGTTCACAGAAGGTGTGACTGAGGGAACACCATTTTCCACAACATACCAGAGATCATTGTCAATTGCCTCAAGATGCATTCGCATCTTGTTCTTCTAGTAGGGTTAGTCTGTTCCATCGAAGGTAGTACACCCAGCAGAGACCTTGATCATACCCACGGTTGACATAACTAAAACTCCAGGCGGTTAAACCAAAATCACACAGAACAAGGGAGTACCTTGCTCTGATACCAATTGAAAGTGCGTTATATCGACTAGAGGGGGGGTGAATAGGCGATTTTTATGAATTCTTCACTGAGGAATTTGCTGGTGAGGAAATTCCTAAATGAAGAACTACTAGCAGCGGAATAAGTACTCAAAAGTAAACATAACAGAACACAAGCATAGTCATCATGATGAAATGAAGACAAGCACAGAGTACAGAAAGCATAAACACGGGATAACACAAGAAAGAAGACGGACAGACTGAAGAAATTGAACTAAGGAAATTGAGAAAGTCTTCAGTCAAAGTCTTCAAACAGATATGAACAGGCACACAACAACAGACATGAGGAAATGAAAGAGTTGAGGAAATAGAACCAGTAGGCTTGGTGAAGATAATGATTTGGTAGACCAGTTCCAACTGTTATCTCAGTTGTACATCTGGTTGGAGCGACTGAGTATTTAAACTCGAGGACACCCAGTCCCGGACACACAGTCCTCACCATATTCTCCTTGAGCTAAGGTCACACAGATCTCACCCAATCACTCGTGGTAAGTCTTCAGGTGACCTCCGAACCTTCACAAACTTGGTCACTCGGCGATCCACAATTCCTCTTGGATGCTCTAGACCTTGATGCCTAACCGTCTGGAAGAAGCACAGTCTTCAAAGGTAACAAGCGTCGGATCCACGCAGGATCAATCTCTTCAGTGATGCTCAATCACTTTGGGTTGTAGGTGTGTTGGGTTTGGGTTTTCCTCACTTGATGATTTTTGCTCAAAGTCCTCGAAGGATGGGATGCTCTCAAATGACAAGTGTCAGTTTCTCTCGGAGCAGCCAACCAGCTAGTGGTTGAAGGGGGCGACTATTTATAGCCTAGGGAGCAGCCCGACATGATAAGACATAAATGCCCTTGTCTGATATGACCGTTAGGTGGGTAGATATTTTGGAACCGCTGGCGCATAGCACAACAACGGTCGGAATTTTGACTATCAAAATCCTCAGGGCTATCATGTTCCTCACTGTGTAGGTAATTCACACTGGTGAATTCCTAACTCCTCAGTCAAAACAAATTCCTCAGAGAGCAGAAGAACTTCGTCTCTGTCACTGAAGAATATGACTGAACTGTATGAGATTTCCAATGGCTTCACTCGAAGGGATTGGTAGGTGTGGGATTTTGAGTTGAGCATCACATGGAAATTTTCCTTAGTATTTCCTCGACCCCCTTTAACAGTACGGTGTTTCCTATGACTCAAGAAAGAGAAAATGAAACTATGAAAACAAAAGTCTTCACGCTTCATGTTCCTCGAATGAATACCAAGTCTTCAAGGTCACACCAATTTCTTCACTTTCAAAGTCTTCAGAAAGTCTTCAAATATACAAAGTCTTCAGACGAAGAACTTCATTTTTAGGGGTCGACTTTCTCTGTAAATATCGAACTCCTCATAGACTTATAGACCTGTGTACACTCACAAACGCATCAGTCCCTTAACCTATAAGTCTTCAATACACCAAAATCACTAAGGGCCACTAGATGCACTTACAATGGTCGTCACCCCGTCGCGCTGTCACGACCAATCTGCTACTTGATTCACAGTCGCGTCGCCGGCCATTCGAGCTCCCCCTGCTACATTCGACCTCCCGACTCTCATCGCTTGGCCGCCGGCGCACCTGCTGCCACCGCTCAGTCAACCGACGCTCCTCCCGACTCTCGGCGCTCGACTACCGGCGCTCATGCACACTAGTTGTACATAGCCGCACGATCGGCGGCCGATTTTACATCTCCTCTTTGCATCATCTATTGGAGTTGCTCTTTTAGATCTCCAATATACATCATCTGTTGGAGTTGCCTCTTTTCTGGAGATGTAAAGTGCATCTTTTGGAGATGTAAATTTTTACATCTCCTGTTTCACATCTCCAAATTTGCATCATCTATTGAAGATGCTCTAAGACTTACAATAAAATCTTTTGATGACATCTTTTTCGTGGTATCAATCTTCCCAAGATGAAATGTCATGGAGACTTCAGTAAAGAGACCGCAATTCAACTGGAGTAGGCGCTACTCTACTCGTTCACCAGCTCGAACTTGATTGCCAATAATGGTTTCCAAAATGGTGGGGCACTTCTAAGGTCTGGAAACCCTCCTTGAGATTCCTCCTTTATCGGAAATGCCACCCGCGGGTCCTTCCTTAGGGCATCTCCAACGCTAACCCTCAAATATCCCCTGTATATGTCTGTTCTTATGTTTGGACATGGTCCGCGGACATGATGCGGAAGGGAGTCATCCAATGCTAATCAAAAAGTATCCGGTTGGGAGGAGAAAATGTAGGTGGGGACCATGCATGTGGTGGGATGTTTGTGGTTTAGTGTCCGGTTGGGAGGAGAGAGAGGAGAGAGGGACCATGCATGTGTGGTTGGGAGCAGAAAAAGGTGTGTTGACACACGAACACGTTACAGTGTACCCTCGACGCCGGGGGTGATGCATCGCAGCTCACGTCGAAGGAGACCCGACCGACAGCGTGATACACAGGACAGTCGGTGGGTGCTTTTGCAGACCCGAACCCCCACACGCCCGGAAGAGGCCCCTTCAGGGAGTGCGGTGGCTATGGGCTGACCTTGGTCAATTCGCTCGCCCCTAGAGCCTCCGAATTCGCAGCTCTCAAACACGAGGAACAACGAAGAACAAGAGATAAAAGACGAAGAAGGGATAAAACATAGATGAAAAGTAGTATATTGATTTGTTTGATGTGTGTTGTTCAATCGGTCGTCACCTCCAACATATATAAGAGGCAACTGGACTTTCTGTACAAGTAAAGGATTTATCTAGGCTTTCCTTACAAGAAAAAATATATCAATTCACATCATGGAGTCCTAGTTCTAGTCCAGCTCAGATTGAGCCCAAATCTGACCCCAAACTTTTGTCTTTCTCCTTGCGCGGGCCGTGAAATTTGCATGTGACCTCCGATCAACATGGCGCAAACATCAAATTTGTGCGACTCTACAAGAAGAAGAACTCTTGTGTTGATCACTTTTCCAAATAAAGCCATCTCCAGTACTCCACAGGACCATCTTTAACTTTCACTCAGACTCGGTTATGCAGCTGACTAGACTATTCGGGACATATGGCCACTTTGCAGGTCGCATGCTATCTCATATGATGATGTCCTAAAAAGAAAAGTTGACCATTTCAACGTTACGAACAACTTTCATGTTGAACACTTTTCCATCTGAGACCATCTGGATAACCTTCAGCTTCTTGTCGGATTAGCTGACAACACTCGCATTTGAATTTCTCCAGTCGGATGTTAGGGTCCTTCATTCAAATTACCCGACTAGAATTCTTCACTCGGACGGCAACCTTTTACTTGGACGGAAAACTTTTCACTCGATAGGAAACTTTTTACTCGGACGACAACCTTTCACTCGGGCGACAACTCTTTACTCGGGCGGCAACCTTTCACTCGGATTTTTCAACTGAAAAATTCAACCTGATTTTGTTTTGCCTCCCAGGTTGCATACGACCTCGGATTGAGATGATTTATATATCATAATCAATCGGATCGACGAGACGAAAAACCTTCATGTTGAACATATTTCGGTTCGAGGCCATGTTGAGGGCCTAATTGCTCACGCATTGCATCAGACACCCATCAACATGTGTCTGTGTTGGGCGTCATATTTTGATCTCTGGTCGGGTCAGGCCATGTTGACTATAACTTTTGCATATGAACTCGGATCGAGAAGATTTATATATCAAAATCGATCACTTTCACCCGCAAAAAAGAAATTTGATCGCTTTGACGAAACGAAGACAATTCATGTAGAGCACTCCTTCATCTGAGTTCGTTTTGGAAGCGTAATCGGCCGAACAGCACTCGGAACACGAAATCTTGATACTTCGAGCGTAGTTTCGATCCTTGATATGAGATCGGATGGCAATGACCCCAACAACAAATTTTCTTATTTTAATGATATTAAACTTCGTTATCTTGAGAACTTTTCCATGCAAAGCCATATTAGTTAAGTTTTTGACCATTCCAAAATCTGGTGTCAACACCATGCATGTGTGGTTGGGAGGGGAGAGAGAAGAGAGGGACCATGCATGTGATTGGTCAAGTGCATGTCCGGACTCCGGCAAAGCCCCCCTATGTTTGTCTCTTGGATACCAGAATCCATACGCATAGACCGCTAAGCAGTCATATACAGGTCCCCCTTGGAGGGAGAAAGTGTTCTGGACACTACGGTCCAGACATATGGTGGAGGTTTGAGGGTCCGCCTTAAATATGCCCTTAGGGTAGTTATTTGACTTCGGAATCCCTAATAAAAACTTTTAGTTCATGCCTCGCGGTTTCAGACGTGGTCCAGTCCAACAACCTCCCTTGAGTCAGCCACAAAATATTGGAGGTCAAGAGCGCTGAACGTGCTTAGGTAGGCATGACCCCTATAATTCCCGGCCATCGAAGAAAAAAACTTCACCATAATGTCTTAAGAAAATTCCAACTCCACATAAAATCAAACTGCAAAAGCAACATGACACAAAAACATAAAGTCACTATCTGAATAACCGGCTCTATGAGGATGTGAAACTCTTTATGTCAATGAAACCCTCATAGAGAACTAGAGTAATTTATGTTGGGGAACGTAGTAATTTCAAAAAAATTCCTACGCACACGCAACATCATGGTGATGACCTAGCAACGAGAGGGGAGAGTGTTGTCCACGTACCCACGTAGACCGTAAGCGGAAGCGTTATGACAACGTGGTTGATGTAGTCTACGTCTTCATGATCCGACCGATCCAAGCACCGAACGTATGGCACCTCCGAGTTCAGCACACGTTCAGCTCGATGACGATCCCCGGGCTCCGATCCAGCAAAGCTTCGGGGATGAGTTTCGTCAGCACGACGGCGTGGTGACGATGATGATGTTCTACCGGCGCAGGGCTTCGCCTAAGCTCCGCGACGATATGACCGAGGTGGAATATGGTGGAGGGGGGCACCGCACACGGCTAAGGAACGATCCGTAAATCAACTTGTGTGTCCTAGGGTGCCCCCCTGCCCCCGTATATAATGGAGAAAGGGGGGAGGCCGGCCAGCCCTAGAGGGCGCGCCAGGAGGAGGAGTCCTCCTCCTAGTAGTAGGACTCCCCCTTTCCTACTCCTACTAGGAGGGGAAAGGAAGGGGGAGAGGGAGAAGGAAAGAGGGGGCGCGCCCCCCTCCTAGTCCAATTCGGACCAGAGGGGGAGGGGGCACGCGGCCCATGCTGGCCGCCCCTCTCTCTTCTCCACTAAGGCCCATAAGGCCCATTACTCTCCCGAGGGGTTTCGGTAACCCTCCGGCACTCCGGTTTTCTCCGAAAACGCCCGGAACACTTCCGGTGTCCGAATATAGCCGTCCAATATATCAATCTTTATGTCTCGACCATTCCGAGACTCCTCGTCATGTCCGTGATCACATCCGGGACTCCGAACAAACTTCGGTACATCAAAACTTATAAACTCATAATAAAACTGTCATCGTAACGTTAAGCGTGCGGACCCTACGGGTTCGAGAACTATGTAGACATGACCTAGAAATATTCTCGGTCAATAACCAATAGCGGAACCTGGATGCCCACATTGGTTCCTACATATTCTATGAAGATCTTTATCGGTCAAACCGCATAACAACATACGTTGTTCCCTTCGTCATCGGTATGTTACTTGCCCGAGATTCGATCGTCGGTATCCAATACCTAGTTCAATCTCGTTACTAGCAAGTCTCTTTACTCGTTACGTAATGCATCATTCCGTAACTAACTCATTAGCTACATTGCTTGCAAGGCTTATAGTGATGTGCATTACCAAGAGGGCCCAGAGATACCTCTCCAACAATCGGAGTGACAAAACCTAATCTCGAAATACGCCAACCCAATATGTACCTTCGGAGACACCTGTAGTACTCCTTTATAATCACCCAGTTACGTTGTGACGTTTGGTAGCACCCCAAGTGTTCCTACGGTAAACGGGAGTTGCATAATCTCATAGTTTCAGGAACATGTATAAGTCATGAAGAAAGCAATAGCAATATACTAAACGATCAAGTGCTAGGCTAACGAAATGGGTCATGTCAATCACATCATTCTCCTAATGATGTGATCCGGTTAATCAAATGACAACTCTTTTGTTCATGGCTAGGAAACGTAACCATCTTTGATAAACGAGCTAGTCAAGTAGAGGCATACTAGTGACACTATGTTTGTCTATGTATTCACACATGTATTATGTTTCCGGTTAATACAATTCTAGCATGAATAATAAACATTTATCATGATATTAGGAAATAAATAATAACGTTATTATTGCCTCTAGGGCATATTTCCTTCAGTCTCCCACTTGCACTAGAGTCAATAATCTAGATTACATAGTAATGATTCTAACACCCATGGAGTCTTGGTGCTGATCATGTTTTGCTCGTGAGAGAGGCTTAGTCAACGGGTCTGCAACATTCAGATCCGTATGTATCTTGCAAATCTCTATGTCTCTCACTTGGACTTGGTCCCGGATGGAATTGAAGCGTCTCTTGATGTGCTTGGTCCTCTTGTGAAATCTGGATTCCTTTGCCAAGGCAATTGTACCAATATTGTCACAGAAGATCTTCATTGGTCCCGATGCACTAGGTATGACACCTAGATTGGTAATGAACTCCTTCATCCAGACTCCTTCATTTGCTGCTTCTGAAGCAGCTATGTACTCCGCTTCACATCTAGATCCCGCCACGACGCTTTGTTTAGAACTGCACCAACTTACAGCTCCACCGTTTAATAAAAATACGTATCCGGTTTGCGATTTAGAATCGTCCATATCAGTGTCAAAGCTTGCATCGACGTAACCATTTATGACTAGCTCTTTGTCACCTCCATATACGAGAAACATATCCTTAGTCCTTTTCAGGTATTTCAGGATGTTCTTGACCGATGTCCAGTGATCCACTCCTGGATTACTTTGGTACCTTCCTGCCAAGCTTATTGCTAAGCATACATCAGGTCTGGTACACAGCATTGCATACATGATAGAGCCTATGGCTGAAGAATAGGGAACATCTTTCATTTTCTCTCTATCTTCTGCAGTGGTCGGGCATTGAGTCTGACTCAACTTCACACCTTGTAACACGGGCAAGAACCCTTTCTTTGCCTGATCCATTTTGAACTTTTTCAAAACTTTATCGAGGTATGTGCTTTGTGAAAGTCCTATTAAGCGTCTTGATCTATCTATATAAATCTTGATGCCCAATATGTAAGCAGCTTCACCGAGGTCTTTCATTGAAAAACTTTTATTCAAGTATCCTTTTATGCTATCCAGAAATTCTATATCATTTCCAATTAATAATATGTCATCTACATATAATATTAGAAATGCTACAGAGCTCCCACTCACTTTCTTGTAAATACAGGCTTCTCCAAAAGTCTGTATAAAACCATATGCTTTGATCACACTATCAAAGCGTTTATTCCAACTCCGAGATGCTTGCACCAGTCCATAAATGGATCGCTGGAGTTTGCACACTTTGTTAGTACCTTTTGGATCAACAAAACCTTCTGGCTGCATCATATACAACTCTTCTTCCAGAAATCCATTCAAGAATGCAGTTTTGACATCCATTTGCCAAATTTCATAATCATGAAATGCAGCAATAGCTAACATGATTCAGACAGACTTAAGCATCGCTACAGGTGAGAAAGTCTTATCGTAGTCAACCCCTTGAACTTGTCGAAAACCTTTCGCAACAAGTCAAGCTTTATAGATAGTTACATTACCATCAGCGTCAGTCTTCTTCTTAAAGATCCATTTATTCTCAATGGCTTGCCGATCATCGGGCAAGTCAACCAAAGTCCATACTTTGTTTTCATACATGGATCCCATCTCAGATTTCATGGCTTCTAGCCATTTTGCGGAATCTGGGCTCATCATCGCTTCCTCATAGTTCGTAGGTTCGTCATGGTCAAGTAACATGACTTCCAGAATAGGATTACCGTACCATTCTGGTGCGGATCTTACTCTGGTAGACCTACGAAGTTCAGTAGAAACTTGATTTGAAGTTTCATGATCAATATCATTAGCTTCCTCACTAATTGGTGTAGGTGTCACAGGAACCGGTTTCTGTGATGAACTACTTTCCAATAAGGGAGCAGGTATAGTTACCTCATCAGGTTCTACTTTCCTCCCACTCGCTTCTTTCGAGAGAAACTCCTTCTCTAGAAAGGATCCATTCTTAGCAACGAATGTCGTGCCTTCGGATCTGTGATAGAAGGTATACCCAACTGTCTCCTTTAGGTATCCTATGAAGACACATTTCTCCGATTTAGGTTCGAGCTTATCTGGTTGAAGTTTCTTCACATAAGCATCGCAACCCCAAACTTTAAGAAACGACAACTTTGGTTTCTTGCCAAACCACAGTTCATAAGGCGTCGTATCAATGGATTTTGATGGTGCCCTATTTAACGTGAATGCGGCCATCTCTAAAGCATAACCCCAGTACGATAGCGGTAAATCAGTAAGAGACATCATAGATCGCACCATATCTAGTAAAGTACGATTACGACGTTCGGACACACCATTTCGTTGTGGTGTTCCGGGTGGCGTGAGTTGCGAAACTATTCCGCATTGTTTCAAATGTAAACCAAACTCGTAACTCAAATATTCTCCTCCACGATCAGATCGTAGGAATTTTATTTTCTTGGTACGATGATTTTCCACTTCACTCTGAAATTCTTTGAACTTTTCAAATGTTTTAGACTTGTGTTTCATTAAGTAGATATACCCATATCTGCTCAAATCATCTGTGAAGGTGAGAAAATAACGATATCCGCCACGAGCTTCAACATTCATCGGACCACATACATCTGTATGTATGATTTCCAACAAATCTGTTGCTCTCTCCATAGTACCGGAGAACGGTGTTTTAGTCATCTTGCCCATGAGGCACGGTTCGCAAGTACCAAGTGATTCATAATCAAGTGATTCCAAAAGTCCATCAGTATGGAGTTTCTTCATGCGCTTTACACCGATATGACCTAAACGGCAGTGCCACAAATAACTTGCACTATCATTATCAACTCTGCATCTTTTGGCTTCAACATTATGAATATGTGTATCACTACTATCGAGATTCAACAAAAATAGACCACTCTTCAAGGGTGCATGACCATAAAAGATATTACTCGTATAAATAGAACAACCATTATTCTCTGATTTAAATGAATAACCGTCTCGCATCAAACAAGATCCAGATATAATGTTCATGCTCAACGCTGGCACCAAATAACAATTATTCAGGTCTAAAACTAATCCCGAAGGTAGATGTAGAGGTAGCGTGCCGACCGCGATCACATCGACTTTGGAACCGTTTCCCACGCACATCGTCACCTCGTCCTTGGCCAGTGCTCGCTTATTCCATAGTCCCTGTTTCGAGTTGCAAATGTTAGCAACAGAACCAGTATCAAATACCCAGGTGCTACTGCGAGCTCTCGTAAGGTACACATCAATAACATGTATATCACATATACCTTTGTTCACCTTGCCATCCTTCTTATCCACCAAATACTTGGGGCAGTTCCGCTTCCAGTGACCAGTCTGCTTGCAGTAGAAGCACTCAGTTTCAGGCTTAGGTCCAGACTTGAGTTTCTTCTCATGAGCAGCAACTTGCTTGCTGTTCTTCTTGAAGTTCCACTTCTTCTTCCCTTTGCCCTTTTTCTTGAAACTAGTGGTCTTGTTAACCATCAACACTTGATGCTCCTTCTTGATTTCTACCTCCGCAGCTTTTAGCATTGCGAAGAGCTCGGGAATTGTCTTGTTCATCCCTTGCATATTATAGTTCATCACGAAGCTCTTGTAGCTTGGTGGCAGTGATTGGAGAATTCTATCAATGACACTATCATCAGGAAGATTAACTCCCAGTTGAATCAAGTGATTATTATACCCAGACATTTTGAGTATGTGTTCACTGACAGAACTGTTCTCCTCCATCTTGCAGCTATAGAACTTATTGGAGACTTCATATCTCTCAATCCGGGCATTTGCTTGAAATATTAACTTCAACCCCTGGAACATCTCATATGCTCCATGACGTTCAAAACATCGTTGAAGACCCGGTTCTAAGCCGTAAAGCATGGCACACTGAACTATCGAGTAGTCATCAGCTTTGCTCTGCCAGACTTTCTTAACATCGTCAGTTGCATCAGCAGCAGGCCTGGCACCCAGCGGTGCTTCCAGGATGTAATTCTTCTGTGCAGCAATGAGGATAATCCTCAAGTTACGGACCTAGTACGTGTAATTGCTACCATCATCTTTCAACTTTGCTTTCTCAAGGAACGCATTAAAATTCAACGGAACAACAGCACGAGCCATCTATCTACAACAAACATAGGCAAGCAAAATACTATCAGGTACTAAGTTCATGATAAATTTAAGTTCAATTAATCATATTACTTAAGAACTCCCACTTAGACAGACATCTCTCTAGTCATCTAAGTGATCACGTGATCCAAATCAACTAAACCATAACCGATCATCACGTGAGATGGAGTAGTTTTCAATGGTGAACATCACTATGTTGATCATATCTACTATATGATTCACGCTCGACCTTTCGGTCTCCGTGTTCCGAGGCCATATCTGCATATGCTAGGCTCGTCAAGTTTAACCTGAGTATTCTGCGTGTGCAAAACTGGCTTGCACCCGTTGTAGATGGACGTAGAGCTTATCACACCCGATCATCACGTGGTGTCTGGGCACGATGAACTTTGGCAACGGTGCATACTCAGGGAGAACACTTCTTGATAATTTTAGTGAGAGATCATCTTAAAATGCTACCGTCAATCAAAGCAAGATAAGATGCATAAAGGATAAACATCACATGCAATCAATATAAGTGATATGATATGGCCATCATCATCTTGTGCTTGTGATCTCCATCTCCGAAGCACCGTCGTGATCACCATCGTCACCGGCGCGACACCTTGATCTTCGTCGTAGCATCGTTGTCGTTTACGCCATCTATTGCTTCTACGACTATCGCTACCGCTTAGTGATAAAGTAAAGCAATTACAGGGCGTTTGCATTTCATACAATAAAGCGACAACCATATGGCTCCTGCCAGTTGCCGATAACTTCGGTTACAAAACATGATCATCTTATACAATAAAATATAGCATCACGTCTTGACCATATCACATCACAACATGCCCTGTAAAAACAAGTTAGATGTCCTCTACTTTGTTGTTGCAAGTTTTACGTGGCTGCTACGGGCTTAGCAAGAACCGTTCTTACCTACGCATCAAAACCACAATGATAGTTCGTCAAGTTAGTGCTGTTTTAACCTTCGCAAGGATCGGGCGTAGCCACACTCGATTCAGCTAAAGCGAGAGAGATAGACACCCGCCAGCCACCTTTAAGCACGAGTGCTCGTAACGGTGAAACCAGTCTCGCGTAAGCGTACGCGTAATGTCGGTCCGGGCTGCTTCATCTCACAATACCGCCGAACCAAAGTATGACATGCTGGTAAGCAGTATGACTTGTATCGCCCACAACTCACTTGTGTTCTACTCGTGCATATAACATCAACGCATAAAACCTAGGCTCGGATGCCACTGTTGGGGAACGTAGTGATTTCAAAAAAATTCCTACGCACACGCAAGATCATGGTGATGACATAGCAACGAGAGGGGAGAGTGTTGTCCACGTACCCTCGTAGACCGTAAGCGGAAGCGTTATGACAACGCGGTTGATGTAGTCGTACGTCTTCACGATCCGACCGATCCAAGCACCGAACGTACGGCACCTCCGAGTTCAGCACACGTTCAGCTCGATGACGATCCCCGGGCTTCGATCCAGCAAAGCTTCGGGGATGAGTTTCGTCAGCACGACGGCGTGGTGACGATGATGATGTTCTACCGGCGCAGGGCTTCGCCTAAGCTCCGCGACGATATGACCGAGGTGGAATATGGTGGAGGGGGGCACCGCACACGGCTAAGGAACGATCCGTAGATCAACTTGTGTGTCCTAGGGTGCCCCCCTGCCCCCGTATATAAAGGATCAAGGGGGGAGGCCGGCCGTCCCTAGAGGGCACGCCAGGAGGAGGAGTCCTCCTCCTAGTAGTAGGACTCCCCCTTTCCTACTCCTACTAGGAGGGGAAAGGAAGGGGGAGAGGGAGAAGGAAAGAGGCCCCCCCCCTCCTAGTCCAATTTGGACCAGAGGGGGAGGGGGCACGCGGCCCATGCTGGCCGCCCCTCTCTCTTCTCCACTAAGGCCCATAAGGCCCATTACTCTCCCGGGGGGTTCCAGTAACCCTTCGGCACTCCGGTTTTCTCCGAAAACGCCCGGAACACTTCCGGTGTCCGAATATAGCCGTCCAATATATCAATCTTTATGTCTCGACCATTCCGAGACTCCTCGTCATGTCCGTGATCACATCCGGGACTCCGAACAAACTTCGGTACATCAAAACTTATAAACTCATAATAAAATTGTCATCGTAACGTTAAGCGTGTGGACCCTACGGGTTCGAGAACTATGTAGACATGACCTAGAAATATTCTCGGTCAATAACCAATAACGGAACCTGGATGCCCATATTGGTTCCTACATATTCTATGAAGATCTTTATCGGTCAAACCGCATAACAACATACGTTGTTCCCTTCGTCATCGGTATGTTACTTGCCCGAGATTCGATCGTCGGTATCCAATACCTAGTTCAATCTCGTTACTAGCAAGTCTCTTTACTCGTTACGTAATGCATCATTCTGTAACTAACTCATTAGCAAAATTGCTTGCAAGGCTTATAGTGATGTGCATTACCGAGAGGGCCCAGAGATACCTCTCCGACAATCGGAGTGACAAAACCTAATCTCGAAATACGCCAACCCAACATGTACCTTCGGAGACACCTGTAGTACTCCTTTATAATCACCCAGTTACGTTGTGACGTTTGGTAGCACCCAAAGTGTTCCTCCGGTAAACGGGAGTTGCATAATCTCATAGTTTCAGGAACATGTATAAGTCATGAAGAAAGCAATAGCAATATACTAAACGATCAAGTGCTAGGCTAACGGAATGGGTCATTTCAATCACATCATTCTCCTAATGATGTGATCCCGTTAATCAAATGACAACTCTTTTGTTCATGGCTAGGAAACATAACCGTCTTTGATAAACGAGCTAGTCAAGTAGAGGCATACTAGTGGCACTATGTTTGTCTATGTATTCACACATGTATTATGTTTCCGGTTAATACAATTCTAGCATGAATAATAAACATTTATCATGCTATGAGGAAATAAATAATAACTTTATTATTGCCTCTAGGGCATATTTCCTTCAATTTATTCATAAAAGACTACCATGACTGCTAGATGTTGACGATACTAAAAAGTTCTTGAAGATTCAAGGTCC